>NC_089799.1:2749705-2909705 GCF_040412425.1 Macrobrachium rosenbergii
TCCTATAACCATCTACTCTCACTTTCTCAGAGGCAGCCTTTAACTAACACAAGTAGGTTGGGACCTACTGCTAATCCTGGACGTGTCCCTGTAGTGATCATTTCAATGTTTTGGCTTTTATGAACATGTGTTTTTCAGGCAGCTGTACTCCTCCTCCTCCTCCTCCTCCTTTGAACTTGTCCCATTTCCTTTGCCAGAATTCATAGAAAATCAAAATGTTTCATTGTGATGACTTCTGGGATTTTGTCAATTGCATATGTAGCATCCATGGCATGGTACCTTTACTGTGAAGCCATTTTTCCTGGTATTTTGTAGGGGATCCATCATCATCATCATCTCTGTTGTGTGTGGTTTATCAAGTCATTCTTCTTTCATATTGCCAGTTGGAGTCCAGGTGTGTCTATCTGATATACGTCCTACCATAAGTTCATGTTCCCTGAAGCTCCTTGGTCAGGTTCTTCCCTGGTTCTTACTTTATCCTTTCTGCTTCCTGCAAGATGTAATAACTAAGTGAATCCTTTATGAAGCATTGTGTTCCCAGTGTGGTCAGGCATTGTTGTTTTAGTGAATGGTTTTGTCATTTGTGATGTCTAAACTTTGGGTATAGAGTTTTCAAGTTGTGACTGACTTCTGCTTACTGCTTCTTTTTGGGTGGGGAGCTTCTCATTTTACTTTCCTAAATCTCTCTCTCTCTCTCCACCATTTGTTTATGTAACTGAACTTTATCAACCCCTGTGCTAGGTTTTGTGATTTTTCTATCCACCACATTTACTCTCAGTTATGTCATAATTCATTTTTGTTGTGCTTGCTGTCCTCTCAGGACACAGACTAAGCCGTTCTCCCCATCATCTTCCTCCAAAGGTTCTGTGTTTGCTTTTTGCTTGTTCCTGCTTCATCGTGTTACTTGATCTGAGACCCTTGAAGTTCGTGTGTTTGTGTGTCTGTCATGCTTATTATATGGCCCGCTTGGTACCGTGGCCTTCCTTGTAAGTGTAGCATTTCAGTGTATATGAGAAGATGTTTGCAAGGACAAAATCTGTCAGTGTTCCCAGTTTCTTTTTCCGTATACATTTCTTTTGTTTAGTCAGCTCTTAAGATTTCATCTGGTTATCAATCTCTGTGACTGTTCCACTTCCAGGGCTTCTCACAATGAGTTTGATCCACTTTGTGTCCCATTTTTGTTTACGTGATGATTGCATTACCTTTTCTGCATGTCAGAAACTTCTCTCACATATGACTATGGCTTGGCCTTTATGTGAGAAAGTAAGTTAATATACTATTAACTCCACTGACATAGACAATCGTATGTTTATCATCCGAATCTCTTTGTTTTCTCCATTCCATCATCATTCTTTCACAATCTTTCTGTTGCATCAGTCACCAGCACACTGGAAGTACATTCTTACAGGCATCCACTAACTTGTATTAGCGGCTTGCTTGTGTTATTTGGTGTTCTTGTTTACTTTCAGTTGGTTCATCCAAAAATGCAATACTTAAGAACAACCCTTGATGGTCTGGTTCTCGGAATTTCGACAGAGTTTCTTTGTGGAGGCAAGCAGGTACTCTGGTACTTGTAGCAGGTAGTGTAGGAAATTTTGCCAGGCAGGGTTGAATTGCCCAGCCTTATTGATTAGCCTTTTCAGTCGGCTGAATCAAGCTTTTGGGGAATAACAGAATCTTTTAATGTTTATTGATGCTGGACTTTAGGTGACCCATTCATCTTACATTTGTCTTAGGTTGGGAAGTCGTATCCTTCAAGTATCTCACTAATTCATTCTCAAAAGTATAAAAACATTTTTTTCCTTGAAATCTGGGAGGGAATCTTACTCATAGATGCAAGGGTGCCGTGGAGTGGTTCTCGCTAAGAAGCAGTAGCAAGTATCTCACTAATTCATTCCCAAAAGAATAAAAACACCCCTTCTCTTTTATTTTTTTTTTTATCGGAGAGAATTTTACTCATAGATGCAAGGGGGTCGTGGAGGGAAGGACCAGCTCTCAGAGTGGGTGTGGTAATGAAAAGGTTAAGAACCAGTGTGTTATGGTGAATCTCTTGCACGTGGGACCCTTGCAGAAGATTGAATCTGAAACCTAGATGAGAAGGCGTGTCTAATCACAAAAGTGGCCCTCTGTTGCTTGATGTGCAGGCAACTTTGTTTTGAAACTTGGAAGGTCTACTTATGCCCTAGTCATACCCTTTCACATTTGGATTCAGAACTTGGTGTTTCTGCATGAATGGACAGTAAGGGTCTTTTTTAAATAGTTTGGCTTTTATTTTTCTAAAATTCAGATGTTTCAGATTTTATGCGCTTGCAAAGGCTCTCGTGAAAAGCCATTCTGGTGATGTAAAATTCTCTCTCTCTCTCTCATATTTCTTACAGAAATTCATTCTAGTGTTATAAAATTCTCTCTCACTCACTCTCTCTCTCTCTCTAGTATTTCTTAAGAAAATTCATTCTACTGTTGCATAATTTCTCTCTCTCTCTCTCTCTCTCTCTCTCTCTCTCTCTCTCTCTCTCTCTCTCTCTCTCTCTCTCTCTCTCTCTCTCTCTCTCTCTCTCCTCGTAATACCAGGTACAAAGAGGTAAAATAAGGACCACAAAAGTCACAGATGACTTTACAAACGGTACATAAAGGTGTTTAAAGAAAATTGAACAAAATGGATCTACAGAAAGGACGATTAAAGTTGAACAATACCCAAAAGGTCTGGTTGAAATGAAAGTGCTCGTATAGTGAGAGAGAGCTGATAGAAAAGTTTATGTAAGTGTTAAGGCCAAAGCGAGATGTTGAAGAGCACCAAACTGAGCACGCAGACCAAGTACTGTAATGCCTCTCAACAGATGACCTGAAACTACTGAGTAGGCCTACGGGCCAGTAATGGTCTACGAGTAATCACATGAAACTTACAAATTCAGAGAAAAAACGGCACAGAAATACCATATAAAACTATTTATAGGTAAGGGGCCGTTTAGATGTAAGCTTAAACTACGGAATGATGTCTGGGCTTGTGACGTCATTGACGCCGCTGTCGTAAAACTGTGACGTCATTGATGACGTTCAATACTGAGTGACGTCATAAGTTGACGTGACTCGAAATCTTAGTCGTTGATGACGTAAGGACAACGTTCGAAGCTACTGGATGACGACGTAGATTGACTTTCTACATCCACAAAAAGGGTGACGTCACCGATGACCTAGTATTGTAAGGTGGTGACCATCATAAAAATCCAAGGTGGTCATTGATAATGCTCTTCTTGTAAGGATGTGACGTCATTGATGACGTAAGTACGCCACTACCATTTTCAAACATCAAAGGTGTAAACAGACTCTGTAGAATAGAGAAAAAATAAAAACCATGAATTAACAGCACAGCTTTTCTTAACCAATAAGTATTTTGAAAGATATCGAAGGTTGCGTATAAAAATAAATTTATTTTTTATTGCCCCTTGGCCCCAGCATTGCAATGCCCCGAAGGAGAGAGAAAAGGCGGCCTCAGCTGGAGGTAATGAAACCAGCCGGTTACCAACTTTGAAGTTGACCCAAAGGGCTTAAATTTTCTAAGCTGACAACAGCTGATTGCCGAGACGGGAAGAAGTCTCGTATATACTTCCCTCTTGCTTGCCGGTGCTTTCCCAGTTCTCTATGTCTCTGGGGAAGATATGTTAGACCAAACAAATGTCACAAAATGGTGTCTAGTACAGTAAGCCCAAGGTGGGGGGCGTGGCAAGGCTACCACCAAGACAAGCCTAGGCTGACGTTCACTCTCATGGCTGTAGTTTCGTACTTACGCAAATGCTTGGTCGACCTGCAGTGTCTTGTGAAAGAAGGCGTGGAATTCCCCTATACTTAAACCACCAGAATTTCGTCCAGAAGTACAATGGTCCACCCACAAAATTTTTCAAAGTCAAGTGCCTCTACGGATGACTTGTAAGGATATATACGGGGTGTATACGTACATTTTGGCAGTATGATCTCTGTTTTCGTTAAGATTTCGAGTCTACAAGTTTCTCTCGAGTCTTGGAAAGGAAAATGAGTCTTTTAATATAGTTAAACCTCACAGAAAACAGGAGAACAAGTACGCAAAAGACGGTCACGAAGATAATTACTCTCGAACGTTTTAGCCTTCTGACCTTGACTCTGTACCTGCCAGAACTCGTGACTTTGAGAGCTGTAGAGGTCAATTTACTTGTAAATATTAATTGATAAGGCTAATTCAACCTCATTTTCAGAGGTATTTAGACTGTATATAAAACTGACCTCATTCTTTTCAATACGGATTTGACTGAAATAACTTGGTACATTTTAAGGGTCTCACACAGCCTGTCACCCTGGCATATTTCAGCATTTTGACGTCAAGGTTGATATCTAAATGGCAACAATGGTGGCCAAATTTAAGTCTAATCATGAATTAAAACATGATACTTTAATTTACCACAAATACTGCCATTTTGATGTCAAATCTGACTGCTTTTAAAAAAGCTGAAATATGTCAGGATGTAACCTACTGTGACACCCCATCCGATGTAAAAGTGCTCTATATGTGTGAATTCGAAGTCCTTGAACATTAAGAACAATCGTTTATTTTTCAAGATAGTTCTATTTGGATGAACATTTTAGTACTGAAATGATCCAATTTTACTTCATACTTTTATCATTAGACTTCGACCCTTCAAATACCATTGCCTGGTTAACTTTTTCCATGTGAATTTGATGATGCAATGCGTTTAATTGTACCTTGTAAACCACATCTTCCATGATAAGATGGGCGTTTTTTTTATCAGGGAAATTTACACATTAAATAATTTTGTATATATACTTTTTCAGTCTTTCTTAAATATCACGTATTTGCTGCACTCGTCTTTTATAAAATTGCTTTATTTGCATTTTTAATAAAAAAAATCATCTACATTTTGTATTACTTGAATTGCATTTTTTAAGGCTTAGTAATAACTTTACATGCACCAAAATATGGAATTATTCACAACCAAATTTCTATTTAACTTCAAATTAAAGTCATTAATTCAAGACTTTTCAGTCATATGCTTTATTTAGTGCTATTTTCAGTTCACATGACATTTTCATCTATACGATTCATTTACATTCTCAGATGTCATTATGAGGAAGAGAAATACAGGAATTTCACAAATGAACCAAACAAAAGCTAATTAACTTTACTTTACTTCAAACTACAGAGTCATCCTTTTGTCTAAGTTACAACAAAAGCAATTAACTACACCAAGACACAAACAGTCCCCCCAAAAGCAGACAAGTGACCCAAACCCCTTCAGGTGGAACAAGCGTGCCTTGAGGCACCCCACCCAACCCCAAAAATGCCACCATTAGTCTCATAGGCCCAAGGACACCATTCAATGTAAGTGATTGAGTCAGGTAAATGGCAGGAGACGTGCAAAGCTACTGTCCTCCTGCCCTGAGTTCTTCCTCCCCCAGCAGGACAGCAGGTCGGACTAACGTCAGCCTTCGCCGTACACGTGGACCACTGGGCCAGTCTAGGTTCTGTGTGATACGCCTTGCAAGAATCCACCCCATTGCCAGGTAATTTAGTAGATAATTCAGCCTCTATAACAGGTAATTAGGGAGGAATCAGCCTCACTGACAGGTAATTAGGGAACAAATCAGCCTCTTTAACAGGTAATTATCTAATTAGAGAAATGGTTATCCCACTGCCAAATAATTACAGAGAAATTAGGCTCATTTACAAGTAATTTGGTACAAGTAACCTAACATTAACATGGAATTTGGGCAAGAAATCGTCCTCTTTAAGAGGTATCTAATTAGAGAGAAATAATCATCCCATTGCCTTATAATTAAGGGATAATCTGCTTCATGAACACATAATTAGGAGAAAAAAGTTCAGCCTCATTAACAGGTAATTATGGAGGAACGTCCAGCACCTGATTTGGGACATTCCTCTGGGCTTTTTGAGGTCAGGGTGTCATCTCAAATATTTCTACCTTCAGTTTTAACAAGACTGAAAAGCAGTCATGTACTGACCACTAGAACAAGACTGAACATTAAGAACAATCGTTTCAAATAGCTCACCAAATTATTGATGATAAAAATATCTTATTTATCCCTGTCAGAATAGGGCCACGTGGCCAAAAATTGCCTAAAAGTGAAAACTGCTGTTTGATGTGACACATGAATACATTCAAGTCAGTCTCACATAGTAGAACTGGGCTACAAGGCACCAAAACCTGAAACTTGTATTAATCATCAGTACTGGGTTACAGAATAATGGCCATTGCTGTTCCATCTTGGACCACTACGACAGTCACAAGCAAAGAATGAATAATGATAAAGAAAAACCTCATGAAAAGTTGATTTCTCTTAATTTGGACATTATGCCTCAAAAACTGCCTTTAAAAAACTAATACCAAATCACAAGTTTCACTAAACTTTTTTTTTTGTCAGGATTTAGCCCATTCTATATCTTAATGTTTTGTCTTATTCTTGACGCAGAATTCATCTTCATATCCAGAGCTTCTAAGAGAATACTAAACCTCTATTCTTGTGAGTTCTATTACGAAAAAAAACACTGAAACTGACATATCTTCTGGGCCTAAAAGAACTGACACTTTCTGCGTAAAAAAAAAACACTCTCCCAACTGACACAATTTGCAGCCAAAGCTCTCCATCGAACTGACACTCATACAAAAATCACACTCTAGATGAAAAGAAAGAGACTTCCACTGGCACAATTATTATTATTATCATTCAGAAGATGAACCCTACCCATATGGAACAAGCTTCCAAACAATATTCAGGTGTTCATTAGGAAGGAGTAAAAGGAAGTACAGGAAGAAAAAGAAAAAATATAAATGAATAAATCAACAAATAGATGAAAATGAATTAAAATGCAATGAGAATAATATTCGGGTGGAAATACATCGCACCTTCGTTTGAACTTCTGAAGAAGTTCCAACTGCACATCTTCAGTAGGGAGGCTGTTCCACAGTCCAATGGTGGGAGGAATAAAGGACTGAGAAGACTGACAAACAAGCAGTGTCAAGTGAAAAGACCACAAACATTTCAGGCCAGTCTCCATTTCCCGGGCAAAATCAATTCTGGTTCCCACACTGACAAACTCAGTGGGCAAATGAACTCCATTTTCTGTGGGAAAAATTTCACCCACACTAACAAACTAAACGAAAACTCTCTCCACAAAAAAAAACTTGCTAAAAGACTTCCTGACCAAGAAAAAAATTGATATCTGCGCAGAAAACTTGCATACCAACATATTTCCAAGCCAAAAAACTTATTATACAATAATATCCAGTCAGAACAAAAACCTCCCTTGAATCAGTAGACTTCCTTCACAAAAACAATCCCCAAACTAACACTTTTTCTAGTAAAAAAAAAATTGTTTCCCAAAGTAACACACTTTAGGCAAAGAACTCTTATCATCCGACACAATTTCTGGGCAAAAATGAGCCTCACCCAAACCAACTCCAAATTGATACCACTTCCTAGGTAAGAAAACTTTCTAGAACCAACACAATGGACAATCATCACTTCCAATTCACACATTTTTCAGGGAAAAACCTCCCCAATAAAATTCTTACGTTAAACTAACACTTTTGGGCTAAAGTTTCCTACAAAGATACAAACATTTGAGGAAAAATGTCTCCCAAATGATCACAAACCCTTTCCAAGCAAAAAAAGAAAATAAAAACTCCCAGAACATAAAATTCACAAAATATAAGACGACATTTAACCAAGTAACTCGTGAAGCCTCCTAAGTGAATTCTCAGACAGATAGATTTTCTCATCAAAAACTCTCCCAAACCAGAATGAACTCTACTTCTTGGCTGGGAAACACGCAAACTAACAGACTTTCTGGAAAAACACAGACATAACAACAGACTTCACGGCCCAGACAAACTCCTTAACAGACTTTCTTGCCATAAAAAGTCACGAACTACTAAATTTTCCAGCCATAAAACCCCAAGCTAACTTCTAAGAATAAGGAAAGAATAGTAACTAGCAGACTACCAAAAAGATTCACAAAGGAACAGAAACTCTAACAGACCTTTTAGGCAAAAACCCACAAACCCAGACATCTTCAAAGACACAGCATCAAAGTTAACAGATTCTGTGAAGGCAAAACCATAAAGGTTAACAGACTTTCCTGAAGAAAAAACCACCACAGACTAACAGCCTACATGAAAGTAAAAAGCAACACAGACATCTTAAACAGAAATACGTCACAGCTGACAGACTTACTTAACAGAGAACATCACGAGCTAATGTGCAATCTAAATCAAAATGTATTACAAGCCAAGAGACCTCCTGAATGCAAAAAACTTCAAAAGCAGACTTTCTGAAAGCAAAATATCCTGAAGAATCAGATTTCTCAAAATAAGTTCAACAGA
Organism: Macrobrachium rosenbergii; assembly: GCF_040412425.1. NCBI lineage: Eukaryota > Metazoa > Arthropoda > Malacostraca > Decapoda > Palaemonidae > Macrobrachium > Macrobrachium rosenbergii. Next base: position 2,758,096 of record NC_089799.1, read on the forward strand.
CTGACTTTCTGAAAGTGAAATTATCACACCAGGACGAACTTCCTAAAAGCGAGTGTCACAACAAACTTCCCTGAATGCGAAACATCAAGAGAAACTTCCCAAAACATCTGACAGCGAAATATCAGAGTATCACAGAATAACAGACTTTCTAAAAACAAAACTATCATAAACAAACACAACGAACTTCCTAAAAACCAAGACTTTCATAAACCAAGACACTTTCTAAACCAAAACCTAGCAGGGGCAAAGACTTCCTGAATCCTAATTGATCTTGAACCAGTATTTTCCATGAATGCTGGACTTGTTTCAAACACCAGAAAGCATATCCTGTGCTTTCAACTTTGCATCAAGTATTCAGATGGCACTAATGATGATGAATCACGATTCTATCAACAAGCACCAAAAAAGGCAGTCCCAGATTATCACAAGCAAAGGCTGGGGCCTGAACTCCACTCACTGAAATAACATGCAATAATGGGCAATCACAAAAAGTAAGTAATTGTCAAACATAATTATCCTGAACTGATTCTACCAGTATTCCATTCTCCATTGTCCTAAATCATTCTTTTAAACAATCTTACCATGATGTACCTTTAGCAATATTTCTTCTTCTCTTCATTCTTTAAGTCTTACCCAAGAACCTTCATGAACAAAGTCAACAGACTTATATAAACTTGACAGGACACCAAAGGGAAATCGGCTTGGAAAGAGAGAGACAATTTATAGGAAAAGGTGATGAATAAATGAATATGAAGGAATAGAAAATAAAACCGATTCACCTGAAATCTGAGACGTCAGCAGCACCTGAGAGCAGGAATGAATTTGGTCAGCCTGCAGGAGAGAGAGTCAAGATCAGAAGATTCCATGACTGTACCAAGAAAACTATTCCACATTTTAGTTGTAGCCAAGATAAAACTCTGAGCAAACCCCTAAAAGCTAACATTATCAAGGTTTCCTGTAAACCAAATTTACTACTTGCAAACTATAAAACATAAAAGCACAACTCTTCACATTAACCAAATTTATTCTCAGCATTATAAACAGCAAAACTTTGATCCTTCAATTATTCCAAAACTTGACAATCGTGGAATAACACTTTGAATCCCAAGACATCACGAACAAAGACTGGATTAAATCACAAACCAACATCATAAAAATGGACTTATTTAATCCTAAACTACATATCAGCAAACTTCCTGAATGACATTGTTATTATATCAACACTTGGAAAACCTCTACACAAATCCACTGACACCTAGAAATGTAAGTTGCACAAGAATATAAAACCAAGGAAAGAAATTTCTAGCCATGGCCAGTGTCCCAACTTACCCAAGAACAGGGTACATTAACTGCAAAATCAGTTGACATTCTAGTGGCTTCTCAAAGGTATAATGATTCAGTAAAGCCAGCCAAAGGCATTTTGGAGCAATGAAAATGCTTAACCAAGATATACATCTAAATGTAATCAGTTGACATTCTAGTGGCAATAAAGGTACATTCTAATCAGTAAATTATCCATCAACAAATACATGAATGTCCAAAACAATAAAATGACATCTCTAACCACATATTATACTATTTAAGCACCTCACATCTGGGACATACAATCTCCAGTTCTAAGAGCCAAACACAAGGTTCAGTAAACCATAAAACACTTTCTATAAACCTTCAAAAACCTTTCAGACCTGAAGCAAACCAGTGGTTCTCAACCTGAGTTCCAGGGATGGGGGAATTGCCACAGATTGGCAGGCTCAAACTGGCCATTAAAAACTGCACATAAAGGTCATGCATTTTGTTGCATATTATTTGAGAAACCTTGGCAGACAATTTTGGAAAGGGGGTGGATGGCATTCTGACTTATGGTGAAAGGGTGCATGCCAAAAAAGGTTGAAAACCACTCATAAACCATTACAAAGTGACAAACATTTCTGGCAATAAAGATTTCTGACAAATGACAACTAGCTTCTCCATAGCATCTGAATCATCCAAATCCTAACCAAACTGTTCATGGGGTTACTTTCTATATAAATTAAGCTTTACATCAGAAATGGTAACCTGAGAATAAGTACACTTAACTCCTGTCTAATTAAATGACAAGCCTTGGAAAATTCATCTTTGTGCTTTCAATGAAGTCTGGATATCCCTCACAGCCTCAAAATCTCAGGATGCCTTATGGTAAGGTATTTTGGTGGCCTAAATAACCTTTCTAGTATGTCAAAAGCCACATTATTGCACAACCTTTTTGAAAGGCTTGTTAAATCATTACTTTTTTGTTAATTTTAGTCAAAGGCTTCCATAAACAGTCCTCCAAGATTAACACACACACACAACTTTATCTAATTAACTGACGATGTTATGAACTTTGTAAAGTTTCTCACACAGAATTCTAGACTGTCCTTTGTGTATTTATCCATTCTTTATTTCAAGTACACGAACGAAATGTTGGCCTAAGATGAGAAGGTGTTTGAGCCCCAAGCTGGTACCCCCTTTTGAAACGACGGTTATGTGTCCAAAATGTAATTAAAAGCTCTGTTATAAACTTGACCAAAAGATAACTTTTAACTTTCAAAATGTTCTGATAGAATTACTCTAGATCTTTCAAGACAAATTTTAACTTTCAAAATGTTCAAGAAAACTTATATCTCTTTTGAGACATCTGGCAGAATATAAATGGTATTCTGTACTTAAAAATAATAATCTTGTAGAAAATTTTCACATAAACTTTTAAAATACCAGCTATCTGACACAATTAATCAAATGCAACATCATCAAAAAGGACAAAATCTGATGCAGAAAATAAATTCTCTAACCTTCATAAATGATGCTCAACAAGGTAGAATTATTCCATTACATCACAAAATGAACAGGAATTAGGCCAGGAAATGGTATTTGAAATAACAGAACCTAATCATTAAAGTATTAGTGAAATTTGACAATTCAGAGTAAAAAATTCCCCAAAATGAGAAATTTCTTTGAAAATAATCAAAGATTATGAAGTCATGCATATGGAGCACTTCTGCATCTCACTATACCAATTAATTTTAGTCAGTTATCCATAATGAAAATCTGAGTCAGTTTCATATATAAGTACCTCTGAAAGCAGATCAATTAACCCTATTCACAAATGTTTATAAGTGAATTTATACCAACAGCTCTAAGGAAAGAATTCTGACAGCTACAAATTCAACCATACAATGGCTAATACATTTGAAAATATATATATACATCATAACCAAATCTTTTACTTAATGTTCTTCTTTTCTATGAAATTTAAAACAAAAACTCAGATTCTATAACAAGACATGGGAGAAAATCTTACACGAAATCTTAGTGAAAACAGAAAACAAACTGACAAAATGTCTAAAAATCGTCGATTTTCTTACAAGTTATTCATAGAAAAATTACAAAGGGATTTTTTAGGGGCCATTATACTTGTCTGATGCAAAATTCTGATAATTAAAATATACAGGGACAATTTCCCAGTTCATAAGACACTAAAGGTCAACCAAGCATTTGCCTAAGTACAAAACTACTGCTATGAGAGTGAACATAAGCCTAGGCCCGTTCTGGTGGTAGCCTTGCCAAGACCACCTTAGGCTTACTGCACTTGACACCATTTTTTGACATCTGAAATGGTCTAACATATCTTCCCTAGAGACATAAAAAACTGGAAAAGCACTGGCAAGCATGAAGGAAGCATATACGAGACTTCTTCCCATCTCGGCAATCAGCTGTTGTCAGCTTAGAAAACTTAAGCCATTTGGGTCGCCTTCAAAGTTGGCAACCGACTGGTTTCATTACCTCCAGCTGAGGGCGCCCTCTCTCTCCTTTGGGGCAATGCAATGTTGACCCCGAGGAGTCCTTTATTTTCAGGTCTTTTTCTACAGTCTTTCCAGTTTTGTGTTCATACAGTATAAATACACACATATATATATACAAGAAGACTTCTGTACTTCAGCTTACGTCCCTTAATAATGAGCAAAAATTCACAATTTTCTTCAAACTGTTCAGGTTTGCAGGTTAATATTTAATCTTTACAGACACTGCTCTAGCTCTCACTTTGCACACAGTGTAAAGAAATGCCTCCCTTCTCAAATATTAAGGTCAAGTGAACCTCCTAACTTAATCACATTAAAAAATATGAACTGTTGAAAATTTACGACAAAAAACAATAGAATTCACTTAAATTTAGGTACTAAAGCAAATATTACACCCAAAGATTTACCTGTTTCATACCCTAATCTAAGATCGAAATATCTGTGATTATGGAAAAACTGAACCATATACACATTTTAAGTGTGTTTTTAGAGTACGTATTTAATGTGTTCAGAGGAGGAGTTTTTAAGTATGAGATTGTTAAGAGTGAGGTATTTAATCCCTGTGTTTAGAAGCAATGGAAAAACACCTTGAAGGCACGTACTTTGAATGAGGGGGAATTCAAGTGTGAAAATTTTTTTTTTTTTTTTTAGCTGATAGGTAAGATGGGTGAAAGAAGGGTGAGGGCAGTTAGCTTTAAACCATGGTAGGGAATAGTTTAGAAAGTGAAATATTAGTAAGAGTAATGTCAAGTGTGGTTTATCCACAATTTTATTTAGGTAAGGGAATGAAGAGAGATTTTTCTAATATTAACTCAATACAATAATAATTTTTACATTATAACAACATAGTAAATTGTACATATTGCAAATTTTGAATTTTATTTCTGCAGTATAATCGTATTTAAAACATAAAATAAAATAAAAAAATTAGTTCCAATTTCCTCATTTTAACCTTGATGTTAAGATCATAATGATTTTGAAATGATACCTACTTAGTAAATTTTAAATAGAACTTTTTCACAATGCTTTTCTTAATAATATAATGGTTGAGGTTCATCATGATGAAGATATGAAGATACTCCTCTTCACCATCTGTGGTCTATGTTGTTTGGGTGGTTTCTCTCTTCTGTAAATGCATGGATTCTTCTGTTAATTCACTGTTGTACTGATCTAGTTTGCTCCAAACATTGGTTGCCAGTCTGTTTAATCTTTGATTAATTGGTTCTACTTTGTATTTTTTTAAAGTGTATTTGTTCTATATTCAGACTGCATCTTCTTGATTGTTTCTCACTGCGGACCTTAGTATCTTATTTTGGAATTTTTGTAATGCACTTATATTGGAAGCCGATGCTAAACACAGTAGGTATTGGTGGATATTCCATTATTGGTCTGATTAGGCTTTGTAAGAAATGGATTTTGATATTTGTGTTCATATTTGCTAAATCGTTTTATAAGCTTTGTATTTTGTGTTCTTGCTATTCTTAGCCTTTCTCTCACGTGTCTTGATATTCCTCTTTGTCCGAATTGCATTCAAAGTATTCTTGTGCTTTTACTAAAATTCATCGGTTGTTGGTCTAACATTATTTGTGCAGGTTTGTAAGAGTTAACACTGATACTAGTTGGAATCTTAGATTTATTTGTCTTTATCTTCCACTTCTTTCAAACTGATTTATTCTTTCAATTTGGTTCATTGTTTTTGTAACCTACTTGTGTTTTCAAAGTTGGATCCCTTCTTCGAGTGCACTTTTTCTGGGTGTATAATTATTTGAGTTATATCATCTGCAAATAATTGAACATCAGTACAGTACTCTGGTGGTGAAGTCATATAACTGATGTATATAATATGAATAGTGTTGGACTGAGTACAGATCCTTGTGGGACTCCACTTTGTAACGGGAATGGATTCCCTATGTAATTTTGTGACTTGATTGCTGCTGTTCGATCTTTGATGAAGTTGCATAGTATTTTCTCAAAAAATGTCTGGAAGGTTGAGATGTAATATTTTGTATTGAAGTCCTTGTATCCATACTTTGTCAAATGCCTGTTATATCTCTACATACTAGGTTACATAGGTTTACAACATCTTTTTGTGAAATTAAGTCTCTCATATATGTTGCTATTGCAATCTGGGATCCCTCTTCCTTTTCTAAATCCATATTGATTATTATTGTGTAGCTGATTACCTTCTAGGAACAACACTAATCTGTTAATTATTTTTTAAATATTTTGCCCGGTACTTTTTCAATAGTAATGATATTGGTCTATAATTCTCTACCTGACTAGTATCTTTTCCTGGTTTTGAAAAAAATTCATTATTGCATTCTTGAATATAATTGGAAAAACTCCCACATAACCCAGTTGTATATTTCTTATTAATTTTTCGAGTGCAATGTCTGGTAAATTTTGAATTATGACCTTGTTAATTCCACTCTTTCCTGGTGCTTTGTGTTTAAAATTTTTAATTATTATTTTGATTTCCCATAACTCTATTTTCCTTGTTAATGGGCAGTCTTCATTGAGTCTGCTAATATCAGCCGCATGATGCGGATTTGCTCTGTTTCTATGTTGTTCAGTGAATTCAAACTATTGTCTCATGTTGATTGTCGAAATTTTGCATCCTCCCTGCGTTATCTGGAATATATCCTGCCAGTAAATGCAGTACTTCCTTCTCTTTGTCATCATATATTTTCTCATTCCCATGCTTTATGTATGGCTAAGTATTAGTTTTGTTTCCCATCAGTCTTGCAAACGGAGTTCCAAAATTGTTTTGGATTGTACTGTATTTCTGTGTGGCTTAGGTCTTCCCAATTTTGATGATATAATCTTGAGTTTCTTGTACTAACTGTTCTTGTAATGACACATATCTTCTCATTAATATGTTGTTCCACCCTGTTATAAGTACTGTGTTTTGGATGTTGTTGTAGTGAATTGTATCAATTTCAACTTATCACTACTAATAGGATGTGAAGTGTGGTGTATTTAGTTATGGGTATATGATTTTTAATTGCTTCCTCTATATTTTGTACCATTCTTCAAGATAAAATCTACTATTTCTTTGTTATTTCTATTTCATTTGAATTTATTGTTAGTTGTCTACTTATTCTTTCTTCTATTTCATTTTTGAAGCTTTCCCAACTTGCTCTTTTTATATTTGGTATTTCTAAAGGATGGAATCATTATTGGCTTGGTTGACAGTGTAATTACCATTGGTATATGATCGGAGGAGGTTGCTGGTCCTCTTGTAAATCACAATATTGAGGTGAATTTTATTATTTCAATATTATATCTGGCTTTCCTTTTCTGTTATTTGCTACAAAGGTATCGAAATCAGGTCCTAAGTTTATATTTTTTTATTTATTAATCTGACTAACAATTGTCCTGTGTAATTAGAAATCATATCCAAATATTTGGTGTCTGGCATTTAGATCGGCAATGAGGTAGGTTGGTTCTCTCCTGTTCATTAACTTCATGACATCCGGAAGTGGGAAATAATGTCTTCTTGGCGGCTTATAAGCTGTGGCGATCACTATTGGTCCTTTGTTAGTTTGAATTTGGACTGCAATTCCTGCAAAGGGTTCATCAGCAAAGTTTTGCATATGTATTATATCCAAACATTTTCAGAGTTTCATTTCGTTTCATACCATGTTCATTGATTAATATTATGTCAGGGTCTTCTTCTCTATATATATTGTATAATTCAAATTTCTTTGTTTTTCCAGGATTTGACGTTGTGCTGAATTATTTTAATTCTTCGTAGAGTTAATCCATTCGAGTTACAGTGGCCTAGTAATTTTGTTCTTTTTCTTTCACTTTTCCGTTTTCTGGTGTTATTACTGGCGTAGTACTTTTGATGCCTAACTGATCCCTGTGGATTTTGTAAGATGGGAGAGTTGGAGAAACCTGAGAAACAATGCAGCTTGTATTTCTTCTGTTAATTGATGCTGCGTTTCTTGCAAATTACTTATGCGTCCTGAGGGATGGATTGCAGTTTCGAGTCCGAAAACTGGGCTCAATTCAGTGTAAAGTCTTCTTCCTGATGAGTCATCTTCTGAGCTCTCTGCTGTGTTTTCTCTCATATTGTGTGCAGTCTTGCATATCTTGTTGTATATCCTGAGTTGCTTTGTAAATCTTCTGCTTTGCTTGTATGGTTTTCTTGTCTTTTATTCCTTTCCATGACCATGCTTGCTATCATGTTTATTGTTTCTTTAGAGAAGTGTATTGTAGGTAAATTGTTATCTGCTAATATGCTGTGTTTATTACTGAGGGTAGAATCCTTCTTGGCGCAGCCCCAGTTTTATTGCTAAATTTATTATTATCGTGATTCTTGTCTCTTCTTGTATTCTACTTATATTATTTTGGATGTTATTTGCATTAGCCTGGCAATTTCCTGTATTAGTGGCTGTCACTATGTAACTTGTACGGTTGCTTGTAGTGGATGTTGCATTTCTGTTTGCTTGATCTCTTGAATTTTTCTTTTATTAGGGCCTTTCTCACTGGGCATTTCGCTGCTAAATTCTATGTTGTTGATTGCAGTTAACACATTTTTTCGTATTTTCTTTACATTCTCTGTATGTATGATCATGTGATGAACATTCAGAGCATATTTTATAGTTATTATCTTTAGGGCATTCCTTAATAGATGCTCATAAAGTAGCATCTGTAGCAAAATGACAAATTTACAAATATATCCTCTTCAATGTGTTCACTTGGAATGTATTGGTAGGCTACAAATAATCCTCTTTCTATGGCTCTCTTTGCCATCTTCGGTGTTTCAAACTTTATTTTCATAATGTGGAATTGTTTTGGATTTTTATCACCTCATCCACTGCAGCCCATTCGTTTTCCTCTCGATACTGTCTTTAAGGTCGTCTTCTCCGTATTCTACCGTTGTAGCGTCTGGTATTTTGCTACTATAGTTTTCATGGAATTATATTCTGGGGGGTCTATTACCTCAAACTTTTCATTTGCAAAAACTGTCCTGTTCTCTGAATTAAGAATCTTTTCTGAGTCATCTTCGTGAACATTGACAAGAAATGCTGTGTTGGCGTGGATTACTCTTTGGACTCTAGCCTGGATGGCGCCTATACACTGCCATAACTTGATTAGCCGTCTACTTGGCTCGTCATGCGGTTTAGGACTATTGTCTTGTATCTTAATCTTCATTTTGAATCATGTTATTTACTACTTTCTTGAAGTTTTGCCACAAAGAAGGGTGACACATAAATATTAAAGCTATGCTGGCACTGAAATAAGAGGCCAGAACGATGCCGAAGACCTAGAATCGAGGAAAGATTTTGAAAAAATCTCACAGTTTTGCGGATACTAGGCAGTCAAGAGAACACGTCTTACCCCCTGAAATGGCAGAACCTCAGTTGAAATGTGTAGTGGAAAAAAACACCTTTGAAGATATGTAGTGTGAATAAGGGTGAACTCAAGTGTGAAATGATGCTTTAAAAAACCGTGTGAAGACTTTGAAGAGGCACAAAATAAATGTGTGTGTGTGTGTGTGTGTGTGTGTGTGTGAAAATGACTTTGAGTGTGAGAGAGAGAGAGAGAGAGAGAGAGAGAGAGAAACTCCTTTCAAGCAAAGTATGCAGAAATTGGTCAACAAATTGTGAGGGGGTTTTATCACAGCATGAAAAGTGAGTGTGCAATTCTGCAGCTTACAAGTTGTACTGTAAATCTGCAAAGTGTTTCTATGTAACAGCTTTAACAGGAGACTGAAGAAATTCCCTTGGATGTGAAATGTGTGAATTCCAGTTGACAGAAATAGAATTCTAGTCAGAATGGATGGTTGAGAGGAAGAAATATGATCAATGTCTAAGTTATTTAAATCAATCTACAACATCATCTTGTTCCTATACCTAGTTTCTATAGATGATAACACTGAAAAATAGTTTTGCTTTCTCAGATTACTGCAAACATTGGCCATTGGGGGAAATCTGCATAGCTGTGAGTCTCCAAATTTAGCTCATCAAACCTAGATTACAACGTCTGCATGATATACCATAACTGAGGAGGCACTGGATATTATCATTTTCTTGAATCATTTTGGTACCACTAGAGTATTTTCAGTAGCTTTTAAGCTTATTTCGTTTTGTTAGGCCGTAACAAAGGCAATGGATTCTTTTCTAGCTAAACGAAGCCTAGGACTTGCTGAGAACTGAGCAATAAGCTGAAGTACAGAAGTTTTCGTACAATTTACAATTTGGTTATGACAATAATTTTCCCATTAATCAAAGTTTAAAGTTAAATTTTTAACAATAACAGTTAAATTTTCAACTATAACAGTTAACTGAACCTTGATCTCATCAATTTAAATTCAATGGGAACTCTGTGTAATAATTGAACACTAAAAAATTATTATACCTTAACCTACAATTCCCCATATGTCAAGACACTGTTGCACTTGTTCTTCTACAATTGACTAAACTTGTAACTCAGAAATAATTGAATTTCTCAAATAACTGACAGAGTCACAAGCAATTTAACGACATATATACCTTCTTGAAATGTAACTACAGACCATTTCAGAATTGATTTGGGTCCTAAGCTTTGACAGAACTCTTCTGTTAAGATTTAATTTCTGATGAACTATTCTTCAGGCCAAGTATATGTACAACAAAACTCCTGATTATCAAATAGCTTTCCCTTTAGTTCCTTCCACTTTGCTGTTCAACCTCTCTAACCTATCTACTCCAGTTTACAACATTCATGGAAAATCAGTCCCTTTATGAGGACTTTGCAAGGAAAGAGATAGGTGTGATTTGCTTGTACTGCAAAACAGTTAAAAAGAGTATTCAATTAAATAGCAACTCTCCTAATAGCTATGATGAGTCTTCTAAGGAAGGAATTTCCCTTGTATGTTGTCAGATGTCTGGAAAATACTTAGTGTCCTAGTGAAAAAAAAGTTACTAGATCTCAAGATTAACATTAAATCAGATAAACTCTTCACATAACTGAGAATGCTTATTAATTCATATATATGCCAGCCTTGTCAAACTCCCCTTCAAAGACACTTCCGAATTTACTTATATACCTAAGACACCACTGTTAACAATGCCTAATCTCATTTAAGGTAACGCTTTGAATTTGAACCTACTTACAGATTCATTTACCTACTATATTTTCAGAGAAACCAAATTATCCTCAATAATGCATTCAATGTGACTGAATCATTCACCTAAAATGCCATTATCAGTATTGCAAATGCCCCTTAAATTAACAGTGGAATTTAGAGTTCACTTATTAAATAATTTACCTACGATGCATTTGACAACACTTTCAATCTGGAACCTCCCCGCGCCAGCCTCAGTGTCTTGAAATATGCAGAGATGCCATGATAATAATGCTCTTGATAAGGTCCACTCCAATATTTACACAACCCCAAGTGGTGTACGTTTAATGCTAAGCAAGAAGCATTACTGTAATGGCAAGCTTTGTACAAAATTCGGAAAGTTTTGTTTAATAGCTTGAAAATAATGACAAGTCCTTCATCTGTCATCAAATTCAAGATAAAACTAATTAACTAAGTTCTGAAATGTCTCCTGTCTTAACAGTGCAAACGTGTCAATGCTTCAGGATGAGTTCTCTCTCTCTCTCTCTCTCTCTCTCTCTCTCTCTCTCTCTCTCTCTCTCTCTCTCTCTCTCTCTCTCTCTCTCTTTTGTATTAAACACAGCCTTTCAATAACCTAAGTTTCAAAGTAGTATAAGAACCAACGCTTATATGACAATACAATAACACAAGACCTCGGAACTATTACTAATTTTCCAAAGGATGTCTGATATAAATCACTAAAGAAACAAACTATGGACAGAACTTTCAAAAAGTATACGAGAAGCTTAATTCCAAGTTCCTACTATGATAAAGCCAGTTTAAGGGTCTATAAGACTCGTTGAGGAACAATAACAAATCATTTCTATTTTAGCCGAAAATATTACCTATGCTGTAAATGTTCATACCACAACTATTCCTAACTATACAGACCGCTACGAAGATATTCCGATAGAATCAGTCAAACCTGTTGTTTGCAGCTGTTGAACTTCTTGCTACTGATTGTTCTGAACTCCCAGAAAAATGACAGAAAATAATAAGCATAACCTACCATTAATCTCACGTGACCTTCGTACCCAGGCAAGTGTGCAATGAACAATGACCTGCTGGGTACTGCTAATCATAACTAAGTTGGTGAAAAAACTATCCTGAAACAGACTTGACTTCTAGATATAATATATTTTAAATGTAGCCTTGACGACCTGGTAGCTGATGTTTTGCTAATATGAATTTATTCACATATGATATTATCCAGTCTGAAACATTCCTAACTACCTGATAGATATTAAACTAATGAGAATTACTGGTAAACAATGCAGTATCCTGAAATGAACTACGCTGCTTTCACGTTAACACTGCTTAGAAATTCTAGGAAGAGCATTATCTCGTAAAACATACATTCGTAATGCATTTAAAAGAGAGAGAGAGAGAGAGAGAGAGAGAGAGAGAGAGAGAGAGAGAGAGAGAGAGAGAGTCCGAGAAGAGAGAAAACAACCCAAGCTTATCAATAACAGATTTTAAACTTATGAATCTTATAAAAAAAAACCCTAAAGCAGACCACATTGCTAATACATGTGTAACAAAATTATTTATGTATCCGGATCCCCTGAGCTACCTGTAACCGATATCAAACAGATTTAGATTCAAGTTAAAACAACACTATGTATCCTGAAACATACACATCATTTGATGACTAATATTAAACTGATACATTTTATAAAAATAAATCTATGGACCCTGAAAAACGCTGAGCTGAGAGTCAATTTTAAACTTGTCAGAAATGAAAATAAAACTATCCTGAAATGTGCTACCCATTTGACTTACTCAATTTATGAATCTCACGTGGAAAAATCTAGAAATCTGAAGAATACTGGGGTAAATGTCACTACCGTTAAACTTATAAGAAAATTAGGTTAAAACTACTGTATATTTCTGGACATACTGCGCTACTAAATAGTTGTCAAAGGAAATTCAAGTTGAAAGTAAACGATATATATCAATCCTGAATCGCAGTGGACTATAACCTCATGTAACAAAGACTCCTCCATTTTATCAAAGTGAGATAAAAAGCTGGTCTTGGCCAGTCTTGGGTGAACAGGCAATATTTTGACTACGATTGAAGAACTACATAATCCAAAAATTTAACCCTACCTTACTTTTAAAAATAGTCAAAGGAGACAAGAACATAACTGTCTCTCTCTCTCTCTTGCAGCCTCTCTCTCTCTCTCTCATGAAAACATGATTCCCAGCACCTATGTCAATAAAGCCATTTTTTTTCAAATTTTGCCCCATTGTAGAAAATCTGGTAAATAATGAAAATGTAGACACAAAATTCCCAAGAAAGACTCTTGTAAAATTTGGTCGTTCAAACTGTAGTCGCCTCTTGAATTCCCAGGCGAGAGATGTCCTTTCAAAGTTGTCACAGTTTTGCTTGCATGTTGCAGAAGACACGTCCTGAAGGAAATGAAAGTTAACGTTATGTCCCCTCCAGATCTTTTGGCACAAGTTATTAAAAACCCAAGATATCTGGGTCCCTTTTTACTGAAAAGGACGGATGGGAAAGGGTCTTGTAAGTGTTTTATCAAGTTTCATTAATGAAATTAGAGTTTGTCTGTTCACTGCTACAGTAAATATTGACTTAAAATTGGATTGCAATGCAAATTTCACTAAAAAAATAAAAGGGCTTCTTAGTGTAGTTTTCAGTTAGCACAATACAGTAAAAAGTTCCCTATATCTATCTATATTTATTATTATATTATTATTATTGCTAACTGTGCCTGGCCATAACATTTATAAAACCATTTCAACCTTTCCACGTAATCTGGTAAGATTTCTCAGCTCCTGTAATATCCTACCTGTCTCATTTGTTGGAAAACCGCCTAAGTATCGCCTATTATAGCTGGCTCATTTAGTTCCAGTAGAGAGCCTTTGCTCCTTTCACTCCCTGGATGTCTCACGGCACTTACAAAATCCACATATTCGGTATAACACACTGCAACTTCCCCACAATTGCAGCGGAAATGGCAGAGAAAATTAAGCTAGTCTTACGGAGCCTCAAAATGCTAAGACTTTACATATAAAAGCTATGAATACTCAGGATATCTATCTTCTAGTTCACTTTAGTACTGTAAACAGAGTTACTTTATCAAAACGAATTAACTTTAAGAATATTCCAGGGCTTTTGGGACTGATGGGCCACATGCCTCAGTTTCACTTTCAGTCTCACTCTCTTCATTCTGTCTTAGGCCAAGGTACAAACCTTTCAACTGCATCATTTTGAATTTCTGTTACACCAGTCTCTAAGTCTGAAGCGTAGACACTATCTAAACTACCATTTCTATCCCGCCCAAATAACACACATTCCCAAAGAAGCACATTTCATGTGCTTCAAACACCTGCCTTCCTGAAGTGTTATACAACTTATCTGGTGCATTTTCTTCAAAATTTTTCAGTTATCCCGTTCACGAACTTGCTAGACGCAGATCACCTGAAGGAATGGGAATGAAGTTAATTAAATCATGGAAAATGGGGGTCTTTTGGAAACAAATGTCCTAAGTATGAACCAGCAATCATGTATTCCTAACACTTCAACGGATAACCTGAGTAAAAACTACTTGAACAATTAGAAGCAATACAGTAATAATGAAGTCCTCATTTAACTCAGGCATTGAACAAATAATGTAGTCCTGATTCTTAATTCAATAAAAAGAATAGGGCGCAGACTAAATTCAACTCCTTTTACATGAATTGGGGTTAGGGCATCTATCACAGTGACTGACTGAAGGCAGATAAGAAACACAGGCCCTTCCTTAGTAGAATGCGGCGTCTGGCCACCGTCACTACTCGGCATCCGTGAGGCGGGTGCCGTTCATTGCAAAAGGGACAAGAATTATTCTGCATGGGTTTCGTTTTGGGTCTAACGCTGACATCGTTTTTATCAGATTCTAATTTCTCGCCTCGCTGTAACGCGTCATCTTCCAACATGCGAATTATGAAGTCTATAGCTTCAAAAAATTCTTCTAAACTATAGTCACATTTTTCTGAGGTGTTCGAGCCACCTTTGATAGAGCTTACTTCCTGACAACTTCTGATTGATAAGGCTCATGGCCATGCCATGGCCTATATCATTAGTACTGAGCCTCTTTATTTGCTCAGTGATCACTGTGCTCAAATCTGAACTTCTTCAGCTCACGAGGGTTCAACGAGGAGTGAATATGTTAGCAGTTTTTCGATGCAAGATCACGAGCGTTTGGTGTACATTACCATATTGCTTATCCAAGAGATCTAACGCTACCTGGTAATTCGCGGCGGTTACACTTAGGGATTTAGCGATCCTAAGCGGATCCCTGCCCAGAGTCCCTAACAAGTAAGTAAATTTGGACACGTCGTCCAAATCTGCCCTTCGATCACGTGGATAAGTGAACAATTCTGTAAACATATATTCTGCACTTCCCCTTCAAAGGTGGGGAGAGGCAGCAGTTTTCAATTTGGGGAGGAAACATTCCCATCTGGTGACTTTCAGTTTATCGATTCGATTCAACAAAAGGGTAGAAGCTCAGCACAGCAGCTTCTGCTAAGGCACCTGATTCGGCATCTAAGCTAGATTCTAACTTTGCGACTTGGCGTTTGTACAGCTCGAAGCTGACCTTCCTTCTTTATCTCAACCTGCGTGACCAAATTTTGGTACCGCGGCTCTCGGTCACGTTTTCTACTAACGCGCGCTGTGATTCGGCCAGTAGAAAGTCGCTGTGAGACTCAGCGATGCCTCGATGTGGACAATCGCCTTTTCTGCCATTTTGGATTATGCTCTACTTCTTGCAGGGGTTATGTAAACTGAAGGCTTAGGATTTTCTTACGTTAGAAAGAGACGGGGTACAAAGACCGTGGCGTGTGGCCAATTGCACATCGCGGAACAAGCTGAAAAAGGCTAGTTGTTTTGTCTGTCTCTCTCTCTGATCAATCTCATCAAGCGATTGAGAGCAGCGTTGGATTTCTGAATCAATGGACTCCGTCCCTTTGTTTTGCCTTCGCGGTGAGCACGAGTTCATAGGCAAGTGTGGGACTCCGTGCCGACTTCTTTTGTTGCAGTATTTGGAGATTCGCATTTAAAGTTCTTTACTTCTTGACATATTCAGATTGATAGCAAAACGATTATCAGGAGATACTCTCTGATCTCGTCACAGATAGCAATGATTTCTAAATTTTCCTCAGGCGTTCGATAAGGTATGAAATTATCCCAAACGGTTTGGGGTGATCGATTGCCAGGTCGATTTCACTCCTATATGCCACGACCAACTCATGCCGTCTCCGCCAGAATGATAGACTACTATCCACAAAAATTGACTGACCAGACCTCCTGGCCTTCTATAGATCTCAATCTGAACACTGTGGCAGCGTTAAGTTTGTTGCCTATCAAGTGCCTTTTAATTATATTTGTTAAGGCCTACTAAATCAAGTCTTTGTCATCAGTGAAAGTTAAATATAGTTTCTTAGTTATTATTTTGTTTAGTGTTGCCTGTGTATGTAGATGACAAGGCCTTGAGGAGGCGCACTCTCTAAAACTATCTGGGTGGGATTCAATAATATTTGGTCAACAAATTACAGTTTTATTACAAAAAACAAACATTTAAACCCATTAACAATACTGAACATGAATGAAAGAGCATCACGGGCGGCTAAGCCAATGTGCATTAAGAACCGACACTGATTAACGTTAATAGCAAATTTCCACTGCACACGGGGTTTCTTACTACTCTCACCAATCCAATTCAAGGAACCTGAAAGCTCTCTGGGCTTTGTTACTTGGTAGCCCTTAGGGTCTTTGATATCACGTGCTTGAAAGACACTAAGTCCACGACTGGACGAAAAAACACAACAAATCAAGAACTATTTACTCTAAACTACAACTAAATGACATTCTTACACTTGCAGCTTTCGTTTGCTGCGCAAATCAAGTCCCTCATCGCAAGGATGACGCATCTATACATGGATAAAGATGACTCACAGTTACTACGGAATTCGACCTGGTATGGCGATGGCTGCCAGAGAATCGAGACACACTAAAACATCCACGGTACTTACGGCGTTCAGGACTAGGGCAGGAATGGCGTCGCTTCGCCCCGCCAAGAAACTTACGCTTTCGGCGTAAACTACAGAAGACCTTGTAATTCAGGCGGGAATCATCGCTTATTTAGGCATTACGGAGATCAATGAATCTACTTTACTTGTGAATAGGAAGAATGACAGTTAAGTTATCATCTGGGATCAATGAATTGACTTGAAGTTCTGGCTGAAGGCCGTAATCTGCAAACTCTTGAATGGCTACGGAGTCCTTGGCTCCAAATCTCTACATGAACAATTTAGCTCGTACTAGGGGAATAGCAAATCATATTCATTAATGAAAATTCATAGTGTCTTCATTACTATAAGGCGCTCCTTCCCCTCAGGCATTTAAGAATTACTTCTTATCTCTGCCAGCGTATTGGATACTTTCTGCACAATGAACTGCCGCGAGATCCCTCAGTTTTGCCCCAATTTAACGCAACACTTGTGAAGTTAAATGGCGGGGACTTCGAATGATCAGTTCGAAATTCCCGACAGCTGATCTAACAATATTCTAATAAATGTGAAAAAGAGACATATACAAAATAAGTTGGTAACAGGTACAGATTTACATAGATAAACATGGTTGATTCAGTATGGCAGATCCTGCTTCACCCGCTCCTATAGTAGCACTAAAGAAAACGGGTTGTTCATCATAGAAGACCAGCTTAGTGGGGACTTTTCATTTCAATGCGAACATTACAGCACTCGTGGTGTCTAAACTGGAAATCTGTCACGCATTATTGCCAGCTTATGTGGCAACGTTCTCATCGTCCTGGCGAATTGAATAGCGGATAGATTTATATGAGGATCAGGCCTGCCACGAAAAGAGTAGAATCAAATGGAATAAAAAGAGACCAGTCCTTTTCAATAGAGGCCAATAGGGTGGAAACTCATTGACTCAAGCTTCCCATGCTCGAATACGGCAACAAAAAACAAGAAAAATAAAAGAACCGAGTTTCTACTAAGGAGATTTAAGAGAGTCAGTTTTATGATTTATTTCGTATTTTTGCAATGCCTCTTTTTGTAACGACAACTTATTTCTATTAAAGGCCATCTTAATCAAGAGATCTTGATTTTCTCTTCTCTACACCTCTCTTTATTTCCCACCTATATTTCCATGTGCCTGCTTATTCCAGGCATAGGCTACTCTTTCGCCATTCAGGTCCAAGTCAAGACATCCTGTTGGCTGCTGTTTTGATCCTCGTCCTCGTCTTACAGCCTCTTCCCTTGATTCCCTTTTGAAAGTCGACGTCAGTGACCCTGGTCGTTGTGACACCAGATGGCTTTAGATTAATCAGTCCCTCCTTTTTTGAAGGTTTGCCAGGAATAGCGTCAGGGGCATAACACTCGTTGCGTTGGGATGCTCTGATGGAGTTGCTCAATACCAGAAGCCAGAAGCGAAGGCCTCGGTGAATTCAAGACTAGATAGGATAGCAACCTTTCTCGTAGAACAATCATATTCAGGTCTAGGAGGATCTTCAATAGATGGAACAAAACACGGGAATGTAAGCACGTTTTTCTTTGCATAATAATGTATAACATTGAATACATGCATAACAAAGATTAAAAACTACTCAATTTATGTTCAATTTATGTTGCATGGATGAATGATCTCATGTATGAAATAACTCAGAGAGAGAGAGAGAGAGAGAGAGAGAGAGAGAGAGAGAGAGAGAGGAGAGAGAGAGAGAGAGAATAGCATAAGCATTTTTATTCTTATGACATCCTGGTCGCAAAAACATAAAAAAAGAGCCAGAAAGCTATCAATCTGTATTCTGTGAAGATGGATGAGTATGGAAGGGAATATGGAATGGTTTGAGGAAAATGTACTTCGAGACAGACGGACAGTGTTTGTGTATGTGTGTGTGTGTGTGTGGTCGAGGAGAGGATTGCCACAGAGATCATCTGCTCGACGCCATCGCAAGTGGGATAGCAAATGAAAGGGAACGTAACTTTGATACGAATTTCAAAACGATTATGGAAACGGCTTTTATGGAATTGGACTCAAAACCTATGAGGAATCAGTTCCCTTTCACAAGAGGTCATGGAATTCGACGATGATGCAAAAAGGGCCTGGCTTTCCCCTCTACTTCCGCCCCCTCCCCCCAACTCTCTCTCTTTCTTTCAAGACGAAATCTAGATAAATGTTGCTCTTTTGATAGAATTCTCTCTCTCTGTGTGTACAAAATCTAGATAAATGTGGTCACCATGACCAAAGAAACTTTGTGAGAACGAATGTAGGAAAAATATAACTGAACATAATATATTACATTTCATTTCCGGTTATTATTATTGATGAAATTGGAAACAAACAAAAATGAATAATTAGATTTAAAATGTTTATTTCTTAGCCAGTGATTAACAGCACTTCTTTCCATATATTTTTTTTCATTATCTTTTTCGGATTATCTGACAAAGAGAAGTAAAAAGGGAAACAAAAGAGAAGTATGTGCTTGCAAGCCGCTCACCTTTCTAGCATTAGAACACATGCTACTAAATGTAAAATTCATGTTGAAAAAACACATTTTCGATTCTCAGTGCTCATCCTCAAACTGCCTTTTTTTAACTACCCTTGAGTCATTATATATAGAAGCACCTGTCCCCTAATTTGAATAGTAACACCACTGCGGTTTCTCTCTCTCTCGCTCGCTTAAGGTGTTGTCTGGGCATTGACGTTTCTACAGGCCATTCTTCCCTCTTGTGTTGTATTGAAAGGTAGTTCAATTTGAACAAACTTGTTGAATTTTAATATCTTTTTTTTTTTATAAAATTTGCAGTTTTTATGTTAACTGTTATAAAATTTTTTACTGTCAGTATAATAATTATTTTAACTTTAGTTTTAACTGCTGTTTATAATTCATTGCAGACTGATGATGTGCAAAGGATTGCACGAAACGTTTCTTAATACAGAACCTTGAAGACTTCTTGTCTTATGGATCTCCTGATGATGCATTTGCCGCTTGCCTGTTGCCTATATATATATATATATATATATATATATATATATATATATATATATATATATATATATATATATATATATATATATATATATATATATATATATATATTATATATATATATATATATATATATATATATATATATATTTATATATATATATATATATATATATATATATATTATATATATTTATAACAATATGTATATATATATATATATATTTATATATCATATATATATATATATATATATATATATATATATATATATATATATATATATATATATATATATATATATACTACTATATATATATATATTATATATATATATATATATATATATATAAAGGGAATCCCACAGGAAAGGCAGGCAGAAGTTCAGTAGTACCAAGCGCTTTCACGTTTATTGACGCATCGTCAGGCACGAATGAGACACAAATATAAAGAAGGTTACAAAGTAAACAAAAAGAACAAGAATACCAGATGGTCAGTTGTCAAAGGGTAATAAACAGAAAGTTAATCCAGAATAATCCCGGGATCAAGGCTGTCACAAGCCAGTCCTGAGAGCAAACAAAGAAATACTACAGTTTGAGCTTACAAAATCCAAAAACACGTGTAACCTTGAATGCAGGGTTAAAGAAAAGGTTAATCCATGGCAAATCCGGGATCCTCCGGTCACAAACTAATCCAAATTTATACTTAACCATAAGGCAAACGGAATCTTACCCATTCAAATTGCAGAAACATGTATAAAAATTAATATTAATTTTGCTTATATTTATCAACAACTTTTTTAATTATTAAAGCATCAAGTTTAAATAAACCAAAACTTAAATTTAGAACACTTTCATTATTTGACTTAATAAAACAAGATTCGATGATATTCCTTTAATTGTGTCATTGCACGGGACTAAGGTCTTGCTTTACTCAGTTATAGGATGATCTAAATCTCTCCTTATGTACGAATACTGCATTTGATATTTGGCCAGTTCTCACAGAATATTGAATCGTTGCGAAAATGGTTTCCAGTTTGTCCATAATATATTTATCACATTTTTAAGGAATTTCATATATGCAGCCAGAAACATCTATAGGAGAATTTTTTATCACTAAACTCTTAGCATTAAAATTACTGAAAACAACATTTATATTGAAAAGCTTTAAAATTCTAGGAATTTGTAAAAACCTTTTACAAATTCCTGGTATTCAAGGTTATACATGTTTTTAGATTTTGTAAGCCTAAACTAGTATTTCTTGTTTTTTGGTCTTAGGTTCAGTTTGTGACAGCTCGATCCCGGATTATCCTGGATTAACTTTCTGTTTATTACCCTTTGACAACTGACAATCTGGTATTCTTGTTCTTTTTGTTTACTTTGTAATGTGGGATTCGATTATACACTGAAGTCAAGTGCATCTACTGTAGATTTTGTATATATATATATATATATATATATATATATATATATATATATATATATATATATATATATATATATATATATAAACATATATATTGTTATAAGTGTTGATTTATCTATTACTCTTACCTTGGTGTCGCTGCAACTGACTGGAGATCAACACCTATATAACAAAGAAAATTTTACTTTGAAGGAGATTTCAATTTGAGAAAGGATTCAGTAGAGAAATTCTGGGGTTTTAAGTTAATTACATGTATTTACATTAATTAGAAGAGTAATTCACACAGAGGCATATACGCTGGACTCTTGACATTTACCATGTTAACTGATTTAAGAACTTAATAACTAGAGTGCCAAATAGTAATTCTGAGATAACCAAGGATTTAATTGAAGGGCTTGGTTGCTGGATGTGGGTACAGTGGAGCAGATGGTGAATACAGTATTATAGGACCTTTCTGCAAACGTGGAGGAAGGGCACATTAATACTCGATAAATTAAAACACAATCTAAACTGTACAAAGGGAAATTGTCGAAGACTGAAGGGGGGTGACGTCAATTTATGATCAGGCAATTTACTGATTAATACTGATGAGTTGATATTGACAATGGAAATCAATGGGTCTTAATTACATAGAAAGAAGGAACAGAAATGATATAAGACCGAAGAATGGACTGAATGCATGAATCAACTTCAATGGAGCCTCTATCAAGTGAACTTCGAAATGGATACTCAAGAGCGGTTCTTGAATAAGGAGGCTCCCAGTTGGAACAAAGGGATTTGGGAAGCCATGGGCTATGTGTGCTCCTCCACAATGGCTTTTGATCTGTGTCTCTGGTGCTTGACCTCTGTCCTGGCCTTCATATGACCTGCCCCAAAAAGCCGGCTTTCAGTGCCTTGGGCATGTCAGGTGAGAGAGTTCACTAGTGGGCGAAAGCTGTTAGCCTGTGGTTTGCGGGTCTCCCAAGAACAAGGTGCTATCTGGAATAAAAGATCTTCGGCCAGCAGATCATAAAGATTAATTTAGAGTGACGCTTTGGCGAGGTGTAGGAGTACAGTGGAGGGTACTTTGGACCTTGACGAATCTATTGTCAGATTTAAGCTTGCAAACAAGGAGTGGCAGAAGGCTCGTCTCCTTGGGCTCAGAATGTGACTTCTCAAAAGGAAAAACATGGCGAAGTGAGAAGTATTAATAAATACTTCTAGCAGCTCCCCCTAGGGACAAGATATTTTACATCTCTATCGGGTGTGACTGTCTGCAAGTGAGCCTAATGTTTTACGTAATTGTTTCTCTCCTAAAGCCATATACAAAAGTGTTAGAATAATACTAATAAGATGTCTGCTTTTAATAATGAGAAAAACTGTTGGGTTGGCATGCACATGAAGACTTAGGCAGCTCCTACAATTATTTAATACTACTTCGTGTAACTTTAATATGGAAGTGATTTAACCACTATGCAGATTATACAGTAATGATACTTAAGGTATTACAAATACAATGTGGCATGCATATAGGCTAGGACGGATTTCTGCCTGTCAAGGGAGAGACCCGACTTAGCTAAAATAAAGTAAAATTTCATACAAATCTAAAAACCTGTGTACATTGGTGTGACTACTCATTTGGTGAGTGCCATGGTACCTAGTTGAGGTGTGGCACTGTGCCAGGTGTGGCACTAGTGCCGTGAGGGCCTAATGGCTCTGTTGCGCCCTGTTAAATTTGCCATGCAAGTAATTGCAAAGTCAAAGACTCGAAGTGCCAGAAGGTCTGGCAGTTGGCACTCTGCATTGGTCAGAGTGTGATGTTTAGTAGGAGAGTTAGGCAAGGTAAATGGTTAGTTGTTAGAAGGCTTAAAATTAAATTACAAATGATTAAAGTTACAAGAGAAAAGTAAGTTACACATTGACAGAGAGTGAGAGTAAGGGAAGTAACGTAGCATCCTACTCTGGTTGGGTGCCAAGATACTCAGTTAAAGTGGGACACTGTGCCAAGTTGGCACGAGTGCCAGAAGAACTCGGTGGCTCTCTCAGGCTACCTGGATGTTCTATGCCTCTGACCTTTCTTACAACGGACGGAACCTGGCACTGCTCAGGGCACTCAGGTGGCACTGGGAGTGGTTCTAAGGCAGGTCTGTGACGAAATGCGTTGGACCTTATGCCTTCTAAGAAACTGAAACAGTCTTCCAAAGAAGTAACCAGACAATTTTCAGGAGTCGGAGGGTAGTTGTAAGGGTTGAGAAATCAAGCCCAAAGTTTCCCCCTGATTACTTATCCACAGAGAGAACACCTGGCTGATCTCTGGGCTGCACCCTTCCAAATTCATGTATTCTTGTCCTCTTTGTTTTCCAGGTCACACAAGGTGATATACAGTCTCAGGACATTCTGTCGGCGAAGGAAGACGTGTTGACGGTCAAAAACAAATCAGTACTGGGCTAACCACCACAGATGGAAGATCACTTCCAAAACTTACAGTATTTCCCAGGAAATGGACCAATCTTTCTCAGTGACCTACAGTTAGCTTAGCAACCATGATCTAGCCTGCCAAATCAGCTGGAGTAAGGAGAGAAGCTCACCCAAGCTTTGCTAAAACATGGACAAATTGTATAGATGCGTCTGGGATCGAGAGGAGTCCTCCCTTAAGCTTTATTCTTTATTTCAAACTTTTCATCTTTCATTATCCCTTTCCTTGTTGTCTGCAAGTGCAGTGTAAAATTAACTAATGAAGTAATTATCCCTTTGACAGTGATATATAAAAGTGAATTAACAACCTCCTCGAATCTTGCTCTTGTTATTTATGTCCATATGATAGGTCTATTGAGGTAATTTATACTCATCAGACATCTATCTCTCTTCCAGGAGTCAATGTCCAGTGTGTGTGATTAGAGCATGTTCTTTCCTGACACAAGTTGCATGAATTCCAAACCTGAGAGAACCTGTTGCAGTCAAGAATAACCAGTATCTGAGACCAAATTTCCCCATTACAGAATGTTGTATGTGAGTAGAGCAAGTTCTTTCCTGACACAAGTTGCATGAATTCCAAACCAAGGAACCTGTTGCAGTCAAGAATAACTTAATTATCTGGGAACAAATTTCCCCAGTACAGAATGTTTTTTCCTCAGTGCATTGATGCTATTAAATTGAGAGGTGCCATGTATTCCTTGCTGTTAAACTTATTCTGTACATTGTAAATAAATTGACATTTACTTACTCAGGGTATTTCTCTGGCGAGTGGCGACCTTAATACCTCGTCGCTTTTCTTTTGGTTTATGCTTTGCGGCACCATTAGCAAATGCTAGAACTGAGCCATAATTAAGAAAAACCCAGGCCACAAATCATTATATATATATATATGTAACTATATATATATATATATATATATATATGTATATATATATATATATATATACTATATATATATATATATATATATATATATATATATATATATATACTATATATATATATATATATATATATATATATATATATATATATATATATATATATATATATATATATATATATATATATATATATATATATATATATTAAACCTGGGAAGGAACTTACCACAAGGGATGATGCAATCTGACGCAATCTGACTCGAATTCCTGGGTTGGTAGAACTTAGATGAGAGAAAGGAAAATGAGCTGAGGGCTTTACTAGAAAAGAGGGGATAACTAGAATCACATATATTTACAGTAACATAAATCAGAAGATGGGAATAATTAAGACAGGTAAAAGGGGATCCTGTCGGGCACTAAATTAAGATGAACAGATGATAACTGGATGCTGGGATTTCACTTTAAGGGCACCGTTAGTCAATTTGCAGTGGGTTTACCACGGCAATGAAAGCGCAATTGAAGTAGAAGGATCCACAGTGAGAAACTCCGTCAGCAATGGTGAATGCATGCGATTAACTGATGAAATTAGCGCAATTAAGGGTTCAAGGATGCACTGATGGTGCCAGTGGATCCCTGGGCATAACACTGTTGATTTCACTTATGAACATAAATAATAACAAAGTCAGGTCTGTATGAGAATTGTGTTGGGAACATGAAAAATGGAATAGCAAAAGAAAAAGGACTATGTAACTGGTAAAACTTGACTTCCTGGCACTGTACCTTGTGTCGGAGAAATGGGTACTTGTAGATGTGCCGATGATGGGGGGGATGGTGGGGTATTAAGGGAATTGGCAATGGAAATATACTGGACGGGAAGTCAGCCATGTGGTTTGGGAGATGGCTCTTAGGGAGCAGAGCTCAAAGGGCAGTAGGTATTAGTTCTGTGTCTGGTGTGTCTCTGATGAGAGACATCGTGTGTAGGTCCTCTTATCCCTTCGCCTGGATTGATTTCCCATTGTTGCAGGATTAATCTGCTTTCTATCGTGCCACCTTGACCTTGTGGTTTGCTTTGTTGACCGCATGCTAACATGGCAGGCCTGCATGGGTGATCTCGTGTCGCATGATTGCCCAACTTTCTCTTTAGGGGTGCGGGCCAGCTGTCCCGAATTAGTGCCTCCAGTGGCGCTGACTCAGGAACTCCCTTAAGTAGTGCCTGGGGCGATCATACTATATGATTGAGGCTTGTCTCCAAGGGCAGCGATGACCTGGAAAGGAGTTTTAATGCAGTCACATGGTCTAGGAAGGTAATGAAAGACCTCCAAAGGGAAAATAACAAGAGCTTGGTAGGAGAAGCAAATTCTCTACGACTGACTGTTAATGTCGACAGTGGTATGAAATGATTTTACTTTAATGTCTTTTGAAAATAATGTTCTTAAAAGGAGAGTTGGCTTGGAAAGAAGTGTCCCTCAATGAAATATATATATATATATATATATATATATATATATATATATATATATATATATATATATATATATATATATATATATTAAACTTAATCATTTGCACAATTGTTCTGTGCATTAGTTCAGGCTACCAAACAATGAAGACAGATAGTCCTTGAAAGCTTGTAACATTTATGAATAAAAATCTCTGTTAGATACCATCCTGTTTAAATGAGGTAATGTATAATATATACTGTATATGCATATATAATATATATGTATATATATATATATATATATATATATATATATATATATATGTATATATATATAATGTTTATTAGTATCAACAAGATAAATGCCAGATTTGATGGAATAACTAAAAAATGTGGCATGAGATTGAATATTCACTTTGGCAAATTAATGAAATACCTACTAACTGTTCAAGGAGAAAAGCTCCTACCAGCCCAAGGCCAACTTGCCGTAAGAGACCTTGTCGAAATAGGCTTGAAACAGACTGTAAGATGTTTGGTGAGGGGTAGTTTGTTTAGGTTCTGGAATTTGAAGTCAAGTCTTTCCAGTCAACATCATATGAGAAAGTTGAAGAGGAAGGAGAGATGATTGCTAAGAATGTAGGGAATCAAATCATCAGAATTGTTCCCAACGGGTCTTTACCCAAGTCTTTTCCACTCTTCAGCAGGTAAGAACATTCAGAAGCAAGAGATGAAGAAGAGGGGCGATGAGAACATTGCAATCGTGTAATACATCTTTAAATACCAAGTTGTGTCAGTTTCACTGACTTGCGAACTTCACCTCACTGTACGCTAAAGCGCACTCCTGCAGAGCTCATGGGTCGGCAGTTACGCACTCCTTATGATTTACTACATCCAGATGCATCGCAGCGGGAATTGAAAAGAGAGAAGCCTCCGAAGGAACGAGGAAACCAATGAGGGAACTCGATAGGGACGTGGTACTGGTTCGGGATTATCGTCAAAATACCAAGAAAGGGCATATGGACTCAGTTGTGGTTCTTAAATTGGTCCATGCACGCCCTGTACAAGTGGACAGTAACTTAGTATGGAAGAGGCATATTGATCCAAATGGACTGATCTCTAATGATTCTCAGGATAAAAATGAACTTTTAGCACGTGATTTTCGTTGATCAGCTATCAAAGACCCGCCATTACCAAAGAGTTCATAAATACTTCGTGAAGAGTTAGGCGATGCAGTTGCAGATTGCAGAGAAAGAATGAAATCCCAAATGTAGAAGAAAAGGAGGCGGCAGCTGCAGAAAAAATATCGGGAAGTGAAAATGTTAAAACTTCTGATGACTCACCTGATAGATCGATATCTGAATTAGCAAAACTTCGAAGGTCTACCAGACAAAGTAGACCACCTGACTATTTTTGATGTAAAATGATTAATAGTATTATGTATGTTTTATTATTTATTCAAAGCTATACCATTTAATTATTGATTGCTTTATCCTTTTATTTGCTTTAATCTTTCATTCTTTTCCCGAGGGAAAAGGTGTTAAATATTTATGTTTATAACTACCTATAACCAGAGGTTATATTTGTGTTTACAGATGCCTACTCATTAAGCATAACTACCCTGTTAACTATTTTGTCTTCTTTTAAACTGTATATCATTATAAGTTAGTCTTAAAAATAAAGTCATTCAAGAAGGATCTATCTGAGTTTTGTGTCCATCCAAATATACTTCAGAAATGATGAAGCCAACGTCCTCCTGAATATTATTTTTCCTTTAAATTTGTCATGAAACTTTTGGAAACAGATGAACCGAATGGTTTCAGTCGTACCAATATTTCAGAAAGATTTGTTCAATTCATATAAAGTTTGGAAAGGCATTTTCGAAAAAAAAATTATGAGGGGTACTAATGATGTCAAATGAAAAGCTTTCATCATTTATTTACTTTCTGGATGTTTATCGTTGAGAGATTGACCCCGCGTTTTCAGAACAAGTCATTTTCCTTCATGAACACGCCATCAGATACTCCTGTTGCTGCTGCTCAGGAATACCTCAATGATGACGTTTATATAACGGCCAAAGGAGGAGTGTTCAGCCACCTCTGCCCCCATAAATAGCGTGATTCATTAACCCGGCTGACGACCCCTTGATGGGAGAGTGGGAGCGCTTCGTTATCAAACGAGACAGAGACATTAATTACTCTGGCTTGTATTTTAGCCAGTTCCAAAGTTTTTCTACCCAATATTCGAAAATGATTTTCCATTTCCGCACGACGTAAAATTTGCGTCTGCTCTAATTAATCTGTCGGGCGGTGATTAAAAGGCCACCGGGGAGTGAAATATAAGCAAATTAAACAACGCGTGATGGACATCCAGAATCGGGAGGGAAATGAAATTTATGTTTAAGAAAATTAATCATTTCCAGTAGCTCTCAATCGTGTTTAATTCCTGACGTCATCAACAGATGTGACTGATTATTTTATTGTAAACATTGCCTTTGGTTTCAATTTTGCTCAAGGGGAGAGGCGCAGAGGATCGATTATCCTTAGTTGAAAGCTGCAGAAACCTTCAGATCTCTTCAGGACAAATTCAAACAGTGATCGCTGACCTCCGGCTTTCGGTTGAGTGTGGGTGAATGATCGCGAGAGGAAAAGTTCTTTGATGACACTCAAGTTGATTTATTTCTCATCGTGATGTTCCGATAAGGTAAAGAAAACGGATAATAGGGTAATCAACCGAAACTGGCAATCGTGATGTGCAGCTGAAGGGCAAATGTGGAGCGGTGTACAGTAGTACCAACGCATCCATCTCGTGGACGTCGCTCTATTCTTGCGTCGCGTAAGAGAGGGAGACTCGTTCATTTGTGATGGTCAGATTCCATTTGGTGTATCTCCACATAAATATTCTTACAACTGACTGCTCAAATTTTGAAGTTGCCACCAATATTAGTGGTTAATATCAAATAGCAATATTGTTGGGCCTTTTAGAAGCAGGGGAATGTTTAGGCATTATTAAATTTAAACCCCGGAAGTTTCTTTCCTCATCTCAAACGAATCTAATCTCAGAATTGGTCCAATGATAGTCATTTTAGCATTTTTTTTCTAAAGGGATTATAGGAAACAAGTGAACAGCAAGTCGTACATTTACCGTTAGAAACATGAGTTTCCACCATCTGTAAGTCCTTTACCATTTCAGTTGAAGGTGTTCCGTAATTTCTGCGACATTGTGCGGCGATCGACTTTTGTATCGCCTGCGTTGTTCACGAGGCCTTATGTGAGGCCCTCCCTCCGTATCACACAGTAATCACAGGCCGTTTTCAGCCAATTAAAACTTCATAAGTTTTTTTTTATAAACTACCCGGATTTTTGCGTACTTGATAATGTTTCATTTTTTGGTTTACGTCCATTTCCCATCGTCTTCACAAGAGTTAATAATACTCAATCGGCTTCTGTTTCGCCAAGAAGGCGCAGATGGAGGGAAACAAGTGCAAGGTATGTCGTGTTAGAACTGGAAACTCGAGGGACGATACGAGGCGATGAATCGGTGGGTAATGGAAGGAAATCGACCAGTGAACTGAGAGGCTACTTTTGTTGGTTAGGACGGTGAAATGAGAGTTATGCAGCGGGCAGGCAATTATACCAAGAGCAGGTTCAATGAACACAGCTGAGAACAAAGCACGTGATGTCTGGAACGGGTCAACTTTAAATTGCGCTTGAATGGAAAATGGTCGGTTTCATAAGCTGGGGGTTGTTTCCCGTTCAGAGTAGCCAATGTAAAAATCTTCGAGAATATTCTTAATTGCTCGAAAATATTACTAATATTACCCACTTATATAGTATCAGAATTTATGACATTCTGAAAATGATTCGTTGTATTGTAAAAGTCGGTGATACTTTGCTCATTCAAATGCCAGACAGCTTCCCTGACATAGTGGTGACAACCGATTCCTCTTCACAACGAGTTCCGCTCATTCACTTCTGCCAGATTTATAATGCCGGAACTGGTCAGGAAAATCTCTGTGTATACTGGCCAAAGGTACCATACATAACATTTTGTGTATTTGCATAACCGTATATTTTGCATTAACGTTTGGTAAGAAATTATTTGTTTCTTCACCAAGTCAAAAACAAAGAAACAGACTATCGATGAATTTTGAAACCTCGAGGTTTTCTGTTGCTCAACCATGAATCCGTTACCAAATCTTGATCTGACATATATAGGCCTAGAAAGTCATCCGAATGTAACGCAATTCGGCTTTCAAACCTTTTGACCTAATAATATCTAGCTGTATACAAATGACTAACTAATTACGTTCTGTTTATGCAAAAGGAAATACAAATCCCGTAGGAGGAAGCCCTAGACGATATTGTCACGAATTTTTCCCCACGATGGTATGGGACTGGAATGGTCAGGCCTGAAGGGCACTAACAGCAAACATCGAAGCGAAGGTCCATCAAGATCAGGCAGGGTTTTACAATTTTATTTAAAATTTCGACTACTTAAAATTCAACATACAAGAAACTTGACGCACACCCTTGAGGACCACGCTGTCGGGTACAAGACACAACGCACCAGAGGCTATACAAAAACCGACCTTCTTCTTCGTTTAACGTGCTTTTTTCCCATTTTTATGGGGTCAAGCACGATGCCTTCTTTGAAGGACTTTGATTTGGCGGTGGGGTGGGCCGTAGCTCGATCGGCTGCCCTACACGACATCGCTTAGACGGTAACGAATGTGTACATGTATTGTACCAAATCTGACTCCCTTTCTCAGCAGCGAGAGAGGGAGCGCAGGCGGAGTAGATCGACTGACAGTTCGAGACGTGTAAGGTGTCTGTTATGTTTTTAGAAGATGTTGGAGTGGCTTTGTTTATGTGTGTATTAGTCTGTAACACCCATTTGCTTTCAGCAAACCTATCCGTTGATTACATACGTAATCCCGGGGTGTCTACACAGATAGCAAAGTGTCTAAACTCAAAAAAACATGCCTCTAAATGCTACAATTTTGCACAAAATTTATTTCCGAACAATCCGGCTACACTTTAACCAAACATTAATTGGATTAAAACTCGGATGTCAAAAATGTGAAAGGATCAGACTACCATACGAAATGAACCGGCTCTTATTACAAAATGGAAAACTTGGCCGGGGAGGTGACGATCTGGAGTGTGTTCAGCATACCCAAACGATATACCCTCGAGAAAGACGCACATCGCCCCTCTGCATGCCTCGCCGTCACCTCGGTTCCCTTTCAAAATTTATACATAGGTTATTTTACTAAAGAGGGTACTTGAACTACCTAAAAAAAGAGCCTCTCCGATATTCCTGATACAGATAACACAGGCAATTCGCCGTACACAAATAATAAACAAACACATTTACAGAAAAAGTGAACCACGAACTCGGCCGCCATTCACTCCCACTCAACTTATCCTGAACGTTGCGGAGGATTGTCGAGAAAAAACGGATCAATTCTTTCACGACAGATGTTACCTTACATTTCCGCACGCAACACAGATCTATTTCTCTTTGGGAGACCAGTGGGCTATCACTACCACAGAGAACTGTAGTACAAAAAACAAGAATGATTCTTTAGTGATTTTAGCCCAAGAAAAACATCATCTACTGTAAACATTGATCATAAAGATGCCGTTAAAAGTAGAACAACATTTTGTGCTGAAGATCTTTCTTACCCAATCTGGGAAAACCATTCAAAAAGGAAAACTTCCTCGGCAGTCTAATGTGAAATCGGGAAAGTTGTTTTTCATTCTATTTTAGTGCATTCTAAAATAGATGAGCAAGAAAGTAGTAAGAAATGCATCGTAAACATCAAACTTGCTTGAGAAACTCAGTACAGAAAAATAATGATTATCAGTCCTTACGCAGAACTAACGATGCCCATTAATTTGTCAGATACCAATTAAAGATCAACGCCCAGCTTGGTCCTGTGACTTTTGTATGCAAAAATCAGATTCGTCAACTTATTCAAAATTCATATTTAATCTTCAGTTTCGTTTATATCATCAAAATGAAAAAGTCTGAGAGAGAGAGAGAGAGAGAGAGAGAGAGAGAGAGAGATTAATGAATTAAAGGGTTTAACATGACTATTTTAATCTTCCTACCTTGGTCCATACTATGTTCTCAGGCGCGTGGTAACGAGGAACGCGCCAGATCGGGGTATTTAATTTGAACGCGCTCCTTTTGGAGACGCGGGGGGCGGGGGTGTGGGCGAAAGGGATTTAGTGACGTGCGTGCTTAAGCTGGGACACCTAGCGAGAAAGACCGGTACCATTCATTAACGAGCTGCCATCGCGTGACAGATCATCATTCCTCTTCACAACATTATTTTTTTTGGCAATGGCGGAAAGGTAGAATGGACCAAGCAAGCTTCTACTTTCTTGATTTAGTTATTGGAGAACCTTCCCTGTTTATGGTGAGTTAAGAGCACAAGGTATAAACATAAGCAACAGGAGCTTCTGCTGTTGTGCCTTGTGTACTGAGAGTTTCAATTGCACCATTAACGCTTGGCATATAATGAAGAGACTGCACACATTGAAGTTTCAGTACAAGAAGGAAACGAGCCACACAGCCATCGGTTTAGTCAGGAGCAGGGCAGGGCCTGAGCATCACCCTTTCAGGCCCCGGTACTTTTGAGGTAAGGTACGCACTCTCCATGTCGTCACCTCCCAGCCAAATTGTTCATTTTAAAGTCAGAGCCAGTTCCGTTGGTATGTTAAATTAATCCTTCACATTTTTGCCATCCGGGACTTGATGTAGTTGATGTTCATTTAAAGTGTAGCCTGATTGTTCAGAAATAAGTGCAAAATTGTAGCTTTTAGAGGCATGTATTTTCGAGTTTTATGGGGTTTTGTATAGCTTTCAGCATTGTCTCTTGTACCAGACGGCGTGGCCCTTGTCTGTTAATGTATATTAAATTTAATTAGTCTATTTTTTTAAAATAAAATTGTAAAACCCTGCTTGATCTTGCTGGACCTTCCTTCATGTTTTGCTGGTAGAACCTTCAGGTCCTGATCATCCCAGTCCCATACCATCAGGGACTTAGAACCCTACCATCTGTGGGGAAAAATTCGCGACATTTGATCCTTCGAACCCAGATGGCCAGTATCAGTGAGCATCAGGAACGTCCAACAAGTGATGGTTTTACGAGTTGGCTGAGGAAGTGGCAGGTAACAGGGCATAATAGAAGTTCAAGTATAGCGATCATTGTTTTGCAACACAGAATTTAGATGTGAACTGAGCAACATGGCTATACAAGTAACTTGCAGGCCAGTTCACTGGTTGCTTTATTGACAGATATGGTGGCAGAAGCCCATCGTGAACTGTTGGAGATACGTGCTATGGCAGTGTACCAAAATCTGATTGATCACATTAAAGCCGATGAGCAAATGTTGAGAAATTTCTATTTGGAATCTAGTTGGAATCAAGCTTTGAATTGTCAATTCGTCAAGCGCTCGATGGAGCGAATAATGTAATCGCCCTTCTCCTTATCAGAATCAGATTCCTTGCTAACATATCGCGGCAACGACTAGATTGCCGAAGTTGAAAGAAACTTCCTTTACCTGTGTTTAATGGTGAGATTAGGGATTACGCTACTGATTTAGATAACGTAACTAAGTTGCGTGTTACTTAGTGCCCACTTGAAAAACCACGAGAGTAGTCAAGGCTTTAAGTGTAACGGCTGCTAACTACAACGTTGCATTAGGCTTGTCAGACCATTACTAGGGTAACCAGCAGCAAACACTAGTTGTTTTGCATCGGCGACTCGATAATATTTTTGTTCCAGAGTTCAGCGTGTAAGTTTAAAGAATTTCATCGAGTTGACAGAGTTGTAAAGTTGTGGATTACTTGAAAGATGTGATTACGCTGAAGAGTTTTGAGCACTTGATTTCCTCATTAGAATTTGGAGGATGATCACGTTGAGGAGAGGACGAGTCTGTAAGACCAGACAGTTGCACTAAAACCCCTCATACTAGAACGTGTCCATTTTTGCCAAGGTGAGCATTTGGCCAATGGTTTGCAGCTAAATATCATACCACCGTTAAGACCGATGGCGACAATTAATATATTTCTGTGGGTGCCTTAAATGTTTTAGGCAAGGTCCGTAGTAGCATTCAGTGTAACAAACAGAATTGTAAATTGTGTTATGGTAGACATCACAACTTAATTTGTAGTAATAATGCTTTCAAGCCTCAGTCAAATGCGCCTACGAGGCAGTTCAACAGCGTAAATGATCAGAGTCAGTCATTAAGTCATGTCACTCCTAAGCCAGTAAAGGGCAAAAGTAGAGATAGAAATCCTGAGGGTTCTAACGTAGGTACTAACGTAAGTAGAGTAAGCGGGGAGAAAGGTGATGAAAAACCATGTATGAATGCAAAGTGGTAATCGTTATTTCAGTTTACCATCGACGCTGTTGCTAACCGCGTCGGCCATCTTGTGTGCCCAGGGCTGACAGGCTCCGACCAGAGTGTTTTTAGACACCGGGAGCCAAAGTAGTTTTGTATCGAGTCGGCTAGCCCAGAAATTAAAGTTGCCAGTAATAAAGAAAGTCTCCCTTAGTATTGCACCATTTGGTTCTGATGTTATTGATGGTGAATGCGATTTGGTTTCTTAAATTAATAAGGACAAAATTGATACTGCACGACAGTGTGAACACACCCATCTTAACCAGGCCTGGTTAACATAAGACATCATTGCAAAACGAAAATTTACAGATAACAGACGAAGAAGTCCATAAGCGCGTTTTGAAAAATGTGAGCATTACTGATCGGTGCAGAGCTTCTTTCAATCACTTCATCCTTAGTATGGACAAGTGTGTGATGGAGTCAGTATTTTCGTGACTCATCAAGGGCATCACTTATGAGAAGGTCCTCAGTGGGCACTTGGGGAGTTGACACAACTTCACTTGAAAACTGCGTGTCTGCCAAACATTAGACCTGAGCCATGATGTCGATAGATGGTGGAGACAGTATGATTGAGTATCACTCCCAAAGAGCAATTTTCCATCTCTGAGAACCCTAGCCATTAGAAAGCTAAGGACAGTGTAGTACGGACAGAACAGGGGTTATCCTTTAAGCCTCCTTTTCACGATGAACAATGTCAGTGTCAATTACTGTAAAGCCATTGCACAACTAAATGCTTTAGAAATGAGATTTGATTGAGATCCTAGTTACCGAACTGTTTACGAGCAAGTCCTTCAGACTTATCTTGGAGCGGGGTTCATAGAGGAAGTCCCCAACTCGAGAAGAGAAGGCCTCATTTTGGTGTTAAGGAAAAGAGCTCTACTACCCTGCTTAGGATTGTTTAATGCCTCCTGCAAGTCGAAGGGAGGAATCTTCTTGAATGATTGCTTGTATCCAGGTCCCAGTCTAGTTGAGTTGTTATACGACCTTTTGTTAAAGTTTAGAGTAAATCCCTATGCTAACTGCTGACATATCTAAAGCCTTCCATCGAGTCCTCCTTGATCCACAGGACACCAAGTATGCTTGATTCCTGTGGTACAAGGCGCCGTCACAAGCAGCTACCTTTGCTTTCAGGGTCGTGGTATTTGGAATTACAACCAGTCCTTTTCTCCTTCGACAAGTCCTTCAGACTCATTTTAGGGCAGCTGGGAGGCAGAGTTGATAAAATCGTTTTATGTTCACAATTATATTGCCACCTATACTACTGAGGGAGAAATGTGGGATAATTATTTAACTGTTAAACAGCTTTTGGATGAAGCTAAAATGCCATTGAGAGGGTGGGTGAGTAATAGCCTAGCCTTTGATCAATGGGTAGGAGTTGAAGAGCCCACTGAGATTTCTGTGTTAGGAATGTTATGGGATAGGAGTAGTGATCAGATGTGCTTGAAACCCTTCAAAGGAGTGGGAGAATTGCCTAGTAACTGGGTTCCCACAAAATGTAGGGTCCTTTCCTTGTTAATCTCTAATTTTTGATCCCGTGGGTTAGTCAGTCCAGCATATGTTAAGAGAAAGTTGTTTTAGAAACTATGGGAAGAAAGGGGTACAGGATGGGATGATGTTCTCGACACAGAAAAACAGACAGAGGCAATGAAAATCTTAGAAGAGTTTGTCAATATGCGTAAGTTGAAATTTAAGAGAGGAATTTTGACAGGCGAATCAGAAATTCATGTCTTTACTGATGCCTCAAGTAAGGCATATGGGGCGGCAGCCTATGTCAAGGGAAGTAAGGGAGAAACTAACCTGTTGACTAGCAAAATGAGAGTAACCCCTAGGAAACAACAATGGTTGACCATACCTAAATTAGAGTTATTAGCCTTGTTATTAGGAATTAGGTTAGGTAGAAGTTTGAAGAATTTGTTAAAAGTCAGTACAGTTGTAATTTGGACCGACAGTAAGGTCGCTATAGCCTGGGTAAATAGCAAAGAGGAGAATAGGAATGTATTTATAGCTAATAGGATAGGAGAGGCTAACTCTATTTTACAGGAGTGTGGGATGATTCTGAAGCATGTGCTGATGAAAAGTAATCAGCAGATCTTCTGTCCCAAAGGGACCAATATGAGAGAGCTAACAAACAACAGTTGTGGCACCGAAGGTCCCCCAGTTTCTTCATGTTGAGAGTCTGCTGATCCCCACAGCTACTAGATGAAGCCTCGCTAAGCCAGGCTAATAAGCAACTTGTTGCTGCCCTCCGTGAACTACAGGAAGAAGTAGCCATGATACAACTTGCAGACATCTGGCCTATAATGGAGAGTATTGTTGAATTTAGCATTTTGATGGGTATTATGAAAATTGTGTTGAAATTTTTAAAAAGCAATGCTAATCCATTTTTGATGCTTGTTTATTTGGAACAAAGGCATTACCTTCAGTTTGTAGTTATTTGGAAAAAGGATCTAAAGTACCCAGTGATATAATTAATTTTGTTAACCAGTTAGGGTTAGTTTTGGTTGAGGGTATAATATACTCTCAAAATAGGTTAAAGAATGCTGTAGGAAACAGAGATCATTTAATCTTGTTACCCGCAAAAGGTAAATTAGTACAATCATACCTGAGACACTTGCATAACCTGAACATGCACTGTGGCGTGAATTCGTTAATAGCTATTTTTCACCAGGAATGTTGCAGGAATGTTGGTGTCCGGGATCGAGATGTTTGGCGAAGGAGGTGGTAGGCGGATGTGTAGCTTGTATTAAATCCTTCAAGCCCTCTCTACACCGCCCACCTCCCCCACTGCTCCCCATTGCACGAACACAGATGTCACGGCCGTTTGCTTGTATTGGTCTCGACCACACTGGACCTATCCAGGTAGGAGGAGGGATAGGCTACATCCTGTTGGTAACTTGCATGAACAGCCGAGCCATTTACTTAGATTACTGTTCGACCCTCGACACTGCCATCTTGATGTTCAGGAGACTTGTTGCAACGCACGGGTTGCCCTGTAGTATCTACAGCGACAATCACTAGACCTTCCGCGCCGCCAGAACATTCCTACAGGACATCTTCCACGAAGGCGAAACTCGAAAGTTCCTGCGTGAGCGCGGGATACAGTGGCATTCCAGACCTCCGCAATCTCCGTGGAAGGGAGGATTCTTCGAGCGCCTAATCGGGGTTGTGAAATACACCCTCGAAGTATCTTTCAGGTGCAAAATCTTCAACTGAGGATTCAGGTCCGTACGTTAGTGAAGGAGGCAGAAGCAGTGGTAAACAACAGGCCTCTTATATACATTGCCTGTCACAGTTGCTGAGGCTGAACGCAATTTCAGTAAACTGTCCAGTATAAAATCTTTCAAAAAAGCAACCATGGGTCAAGAGTGCCCGCCATGTTTGTTTGGCTCTATTGTCAGTAGAACACACACTAACCAGATCTTTAGATTACAGCTCACTTACAAATGATGTTGCTAAGAAGACAAGTAAGGTGAAGCTGCTATAATGGCCTTCTCAAACTTAGTCACTGGACAGTAGCATGATTCCTTTGACAAATTATTTTGAAAAACCTTCATGCATAATCATACAATATTCTTGAATTATCCTTTTAATTTAAAAATTATGGTACTGGTCAAAATATTAGTTTCGTGTTCAGATGTCATAATTAGCAAAACATTACGTTTTATACTGTACCATGTTATTACACGTTCTCTCTCTCTCTCTCTCTCTCTCTCTCTCTCTCTCTCTCTCTCTCTCTCTCTCTCTCTCTCTCTCTCTCTATTCTTACTCGATCGATCACTGTATAATTTATCTTTTTCCACTTCACTCTTTTTAAGATTCTATTCTTATGCTTCCCTATTTAATCTTTCTTTACATCACTACATCATCGGTCCCGCTACCTCACACTGCCCTCAGTGTCATAATAAAAAAAATATAGTTTGAATGGATAGTTGTAAATTCACTTACAAAACAAACTATTTATATGATTGCCCATAATGCAAAATACATAGATATATGTAACATAATGATAACACACATATAAAATAAGTGAGGAAAAATTGGATACTGTTGAATAATTCATGTTAATGCAACAATGGTAAAATAATAGATCAGTAATATATTGTAGAAAATTCATACATTATATAATGAATTATTATTTAAAAGAAATATTCATATACACAATGAATTATTACATTGTAAAATGGTTAAATGCAATAGTGACTACATATTGAAAATCAATAATATATAAAAGTACTTATTAAATCATGTCTATAAAGACATTATTCTTCTCCCATAGCCTTTTAATTTCATATAATCTTTTTAATATTTGAAATTACTACAGAGTTTGATTAAAATTACAAACACCTAATTACAATTAGATTGTGATTAATTGAACAGAGACAAAGTGGAAACTTTCTTGCGGTAGAAATACTCAGCTCTACCAATGGTAACTCATTCAGTTGTTTTAATTCTGACTGAGACAAGTGAAACTCTTTGGTATAATTAGACTAGTTCATGTATGGGATATGTTTGTTAACTTTTAGCTCAGTGAAAATATGAGGTTCATAAGTACAACTAGTTTAGTATAATAACTTGCAAGCCTTATCAAACATGGACATTCTTGAATTTAACTTCTGTACTTAGATTATGGCAGTTGATTATGGCTGTTACAGTATCTAGTGAAAACCTAGTAGGCTGTTCTACTGGGATGGAAACAAATCTGTTTGGATAAACTCGTATAACTCTTTCTTGATTTTGTTGTCAATGAGTTTCTTGAACACAAAGGATAGGCATTAGTAGTTTCGTAAAGGTGATCGGGATTTTACAAAGGTATTCTTTTTCCCTTAAAATTATACGTCCTTTGGTGGGAATCAGTAATACATCAAAATCATTACCCCATGTTGTTCTAATGCAAATGGATGTTGTTGACATTTTGAAATGATTACATTTTCTTTTATCAATATGGGGAAAGGATGTATGAACATTAGTACGTGTATCTTTCTGATTAAATGGTAATACTAAAATAATCTTATTATGTATTACTTTAGTGTATGAGATTATAGTACACTTGAGAACATCTTTTACCAGGAGTATAATGTCCCTCTGCAAATAAAATTAACTATATCTTCTATTCCTTAGGAGTGATTGGTGTTGGACTTAACATTCCCTTATAAGCTAACAAAGCATTTAACATGTCTCTATGTTCTTGCAAGATAATTTCACTCTCGAAAGTACAAGTTGGCCAAAGTTGTTGGTTTTCTATCATATTTGGACCTTGGTTATTCTAGTTAACTTTAATAATAGATACCTTTAAGCTTTTCTATCTCTTGGGCATTTGAGTTCTAAGAAGTTATCACTTTATTTATCACTGTACCTCTTTTTGCTTTCTTATTTGTTTCCAATTTATCAGTTCTAGCCTTTTCTTTTTCTACGGTAGATTCAGTTGCAGCTCCAAATAGTTGATTTAGTGCTGTTCCTATAAAAGGTAGAGGATCTTTTGGACCTGGTATTTAGGATATTTCACGTCATTATCTAACTTTTCCAACAATGGTAGGCACTGTATTATTATCAGTCTTCTGTATTATGGATTTGAGTTCTTGCGAACACCTTTCAAAGTCATCTCATTGGTAACTTTAGAAGAAATATCTATACTCACGACTCCCAAAATCTTTTATTAATTTTACAGATCCCCTTTTCTCCTAGTAGTGCATCCTTTTGAGTTGACAACGTCTGAAGACATAATTGGAGTATTACAGTTATTAAGATGAGCCACATGTTTGTATCTGTAGAATAATCCTCATCAGATATTCTGTATACATGAGGTATTTTAGTTTCTATTAATACATCATACATATGATATTTTCAGTCCAACACTTTACATAAGCTTATCTTTTTCTTAATTCATATCTTTTGTTTACCTGTTCTTCCCTATTCTCCTTCAATACTTCTAACTTTTTAGTGGCCTAAGCGTCTGCTTTTATTACCTTCACGTGGTTCCAATGAACTACCCTTTCCTTTAGATCATTCTCATTAATAATTATAAGCTTATTTAATTTTAACGCTAATACTCTATAAGGACCATGAAATTTGGAGAACACTTACATTAGGACCTGGAATATGATTTTGAACATATACCTAAGTACACTATAATGTCTGGTTTTTAGTCATTATTTTTATCATAGTACTTGGCATGAATTTTGTGAAAATCGTTAAGTCTAGTCCTCGTTTGTTTGATCGTTTCATAAGTACGTCTAGTTTTCCATGCAATATAGTCATCATGATTATAAGTATGTCGGGGTGGTGTTACATCATCTAGTAAGGTATTAGGTAATCTTTTTTGATATCCATACAATAAAGTTAGTGTGGCGATTCTCCTATTGTCTCATTTACAGTATTGTTATAGTAAACTGTACGTCTTCAAGCTAAATCCAGTCTTCTGTATTAGGTTTAACTAAAGTTTCAGGATGTCCTTTATTTTACGATTTGTTCTTTCTGCTCCATTTGAACTTGGTTTATATGCTTTATTTATTTGACATTTATCTATCTCGTAAAATTCACATAATTTTCTTAAAAGCTCACCAGTAAATTCAGCCGCGTTATCAGAAAGAAGAACTTGTGGACATGAATGTCTCGTAATAATTCTAGATTTAAGAGCTTCTGCTACTGTAATTGCATCTCTATTTCTTACTGGTACATTTTCTACATATCTGGTTAGATAGTCTAGAAAGACTAGTATTGTCTATTCCCTCTACTAGTGGTGAAATGGACCTAAAAGTCCATGCTAATTACCGGAAATGGTTATTCTTATGGATATTTTTCAAGTGGAGCCCTTGGATTTACGTTACCCTTATGTTGATTGTAAACTACACAATTTTGTACAAGGTCTTTGCATCCCTACACTACAATGTGGCCAAATAATTTCTGGTTATGATTCTGCTTATCTTTTTAATTCCTGGATGTCATGCTAACTTATATGAGTGTGTTAGTTTTAAAACTTCTCTGATTAGTGCTTTTGGGATGTATACACGAGGACAACCATTCTTCTCTGAGGGCCTTTTATACAACAGGCCATTTATTAATTCAAAATAGGTTTAGAGATTCATCTGTCATGAATTTGTCCTACTATCTGTATGATTTCTGCATCATTTTCTTGTTGTATTTTCACTCTTTCTAAGTCCAAGTCCACTACTTGACTTAGCTAAAACAAAAGGTAAGTATTTTTGTTTCTTCTTGGGATCTGGATAATGCATCTGCTAGGGTATTAAATTTCCCTGGGATATATCTGAATTCTGGAGCAAATTCTAACACACTAATGAACCATCTATTGAACTTCATGTTATTTGTAAAAGTTCTCTTTTTAAACAAATCACAAATGGGTTTGTGATCAGTAAGTACACTGACTTTATGACCTAGAAGTATGTCTAAATTTCTTTAATCCCCAGTATAATGCTAAACATCTGTAGCACTATAATTTCTTTCTGCTGGAGTTTAAGACTCTACTGGGATAATATACTGCCTCATTCTAGTTTTGTCTTTTGTAGTAATACTGCTCCTAGCCCAGCCCTGTACTTGAGGCATCACAAGCTAAGTAAAAGTCTTTGGAGAAATCTGGAGTGAGCTAAACAGGATTCCTTGTCATTTTACTCTTTAGTGTTTGGAAGGCTGTCTCTTGCTCTTTATTCCATTCATATTTGACATCCTTCTTTGTTAATTCTGTTAATGGTTTGGCTATCGTCGCAAAACCCTTAATAAAAGGTCTATAGTAACCTACCATTCCTAGGAATCGTCTCAATGCTTTCAAATGTGTGGGAGCTGGATATTCAACTATTGTATCTTATATATATATGCATGGATCCATCTTATAATTACATATTAAATGTTAAGATTTCATTAAATTGGCATTTCTTTAATTGATTTTTAGTCCACTTATTAATCTTTCTAGGACTATTTCAATGTTTTGAGGTGACTTTCTAAATCTTTACTAAAAAATGATAACGTCATCTAGGCAAACTACAACATTTCCTATATCTCCTAAAATTTGTAAAATTAATCTAACAAAAGCTAAAGGAGCCGAAGTGAGTCCAAATGGCATGGCTTCAAATTGTAAGTGTTCTTTATGTGTGCTGAAGGCTGTGTATGGTTTCGACTCTTCGTCTAAAGGTACTTGCCAATACCCACTCAGCAAATCTAAGGATAAAAAGATTTTTGCACCTCCTAATTGAGTTAACATATCTTGAATTACTGGCATTGGCATTGTATCTGGGATGGTGTTGGAATTTAACTTTCTATAATCTATCACAAGTCTCCAATTTCCATCTTTCTTTGGAACAAGTAGTAATGGAGAATTATATGGAGAGATTTGGAGAATGACTACATCTTTCTTCATTTCTTCTATCAAATTATCAACTAAGGGTCTTTGGCTTATTGGTTATCTGTATTAGGAATAAAAAAGTGGTTTTGCTCCATCATCTAACAAATTCTATGTTGTAGGACAATTATAAACTAATTTTATCTCCTTCTATAGCTATTACATCTCCATATTTTTCTGATATCTGAATTAATTTTTTTTTC
This sequence comes from Macrobrachium rosenbergii, assembly GCF_040412425.1. Taxonomy (NCBI): domain Eukaryota; kingdom Metazoa; phylum Arthropoda; class Malacostraca; order Decapoda; family Palaemonidae; genus Macrobrachium; species Macrobrachium rosenbergii. Next base: position 2,801,204 of record NC_089799.1, read on the forward strand.
TGGGAAATCTGTTTTATTCATCGCTTTGTTTAATTCAGACTTTTGACCAGTTACAGAGAAAAATGCCTTTTCTTCTAGTGTTAGTAAAGGGCTGTTAGTAGGTATTCCTATGCAAAAGACAATGCCTGCGTATAGTGTTAGTTTGTTATCTGAGTAGTTTTGGACATAAACTTCACAATTATTACCCTTCAGGTGGGCCAATGAATTATCTATTCTGGCAAAATCTGGCAATTCTTCATTTAATAACTGAACGTCTTTAACCTCTACCTCTACTTTTCTCCTTAAATGTATTTTTGCTACTTGTCTATTAAGTATGAACTGCACTTTATTATCATCAGCAATGCCTACGCAACATATCTCTTCATCTTCTATATCTGCAAAGCAACAATGTTCTGTATATTCACTAGTTTCTTCAGTTACTGCTATTACATTATCTATATCGGATTTATGTATTTTATTTAATAACAATACTTCATTTAGTAATTTCCCTTCATTGTTACAACTTATTACTACATTGCTATAGCTATCAGTATTTATTTCTGTATATTTATCAGTATGGGAGCCTTATTTTCGTTATATTCAGAATCTCGGTGATCACCATTATTTGTATCTGGGCCATTTCTTTCTTCGGAGTATATAGTTTCTTGAGGTGCACATTTTCTTGATTCTCTACTCTGAAATTGTGGGAATTCCTCTTTTCTATCTTTTTCTATTTTATCTTTATTGTTCTCGTTATGGTACTGTCTTTTATGTATGTCTTTCTCGCTTGCCGAAGAGCCGTCTCGAACAAATTGATCAGATTTGGGTGAAACACTCTTCAAGCGCAAAGCATACCTTTCAGCACAATTATCTGTTTCCAGGCTAATCGCTTCTTTCTCTACCCAGTCAGGATGATTCCACATCTCTTCATTACTTTAAATGAGAACAATACTTGTGCGGGAAAAATCTGTCTTCTAGAACTGAAAACTTTTAACTAGATTTATGTGACGAAATGTCTATTTCTAAGTTCACATTTCCTAAACTTTTAATCTTTTTTACCCTTTACTCACTTTTTATCATTTCTGCTTTGACCCTGAATTGGCGTTTCTTCAACGCCTAAGTATCTGGTTAAAATGGTGTTATCTATTATGTTTACAGTGCTTCCTGAATCCATGAGTACAGTACATATCTTTCCATTTATTGGAACTTTAATGATAGGTAAATCCTTTCTGGTTATTTCTTCTTCTCTCATGAAGAATACTACTACTTTACTCGGCAAATAGGAAAATGCGGATGAACCTTCACTTCCCCTTTTTGCTAATTCTTCTGTTTTTATATTATTTTCTTGAAGGGACTTTCTTGCTGTCTTATGTGTAGGGATAAATTGACATTGACTTGAAGACTTATTTGAGGTTGGGCGGTTGCTGCTTAATTCAACCACTTCTTTATGTGTTTCTTTATTCCCGAGAACCAGCAATTCCTGGTTAAATGTCCTACCTTCTTGCAAATCGTGCAGATCCTAGGCCTTCTGCACTCGTTTGTGGAATGACTGGTATAGCCGCAGTTTTCACAGGTTGTCTTTGGTCTCGCTCCTTGAGCGGAATAGTTCACTTGGGTTGAAGTAGTTGTGTTTGAGTATTGACCTTGTCTATAAGGTTGGGAGGCCCTGCTGATGATTCTGTGCTTCCTTTCTTAATAGTTTGGATTCTTTTATTTTGAGCATATTTTCCTTGAAAGGTAATTGGTCAGTTCCCAACTTGTCTGGAATTATCATAGTTCTTATTTATTCATTCAGAAAGGTAGGATCATTATTTCTGCCTTTCCTTTCATTTTGTGCTTCTGTTGTCCCCAAAATCCTTTGGGAGAGATCTATCTCTTTCGTTTGTATTTCTTCTCTCATGGTTTTCAGTGTTTGAAGGCTGTCTTTCTGTGGATCAATTTTTATTTTCCTGAAAGCCTTCTTTTTATCTTCTCCAAGGCCATTATATATTGTTCCAAATGGCAAGTAATTCAAAACATGTCTTAGCTCAACTAAATTATTGTCATTATCACCAAACTGTGTCTTATCTTCTATGGTGATGCCTGTTTTCTTTAAGTCTTCTGTTATTTTATGTATTGCATTCTCAACACTTTTGTACGTTAGCTATTGTTTCATGTGCGGGTTAAGGAATCTGAATGTGTTATATAAACTGTCAGTCTTATTTACTGGTTCCCAGAGTGATAAACAAATTTCTTTGAATTCTGCATAGTTATTAAGCTTGATAAAACTCGTGGAATTCAGAGTTTTGTGGGTGTCACCGTGTTCTGAACTTCCGCGAATTAAGACTTCATTTATTTTAGCTCTTTCATCTGTTATTCCCCCCTGAAGTTATGCGACTATCTGCATCTGAGAGCCAGTGATTTACTGTATAAGATTCGAGTCTACTTTTGTCAGGATTTGAATCATCCACCTGTCCACAGAAGCGTGTGGCTGTTGTTATGACAGCTGCTTGATTCATATTGCGATATTGGATGGTGCGAGTATTATTAGTATTGTTACTATTATTATTACTGTTAGTATTATTAGAATAATTAACACTACTTTAGTTCTGGTTAGTTGTGTTATTATTGTTAGTATTTCTTTGCACTTAAGTTGAGTGGGAAACTAGTCTTGGAATTCGGCAATGTCTGAGTGTCGACGGTCTTAAATTGTACGACGTATGGCCTAACTGTGTTTAATGTTCATCAAAGACTCTTTGCATTTTACAATCAAATTGTGTGAAACGAACACCACATTATATATATGTATATATATATATATATATATATATATATATATATATATATAATATATATAATGTAATATATATATATATATATATATATATATATATATATATATATATATATATATATATATATATATAATATATATATATGTAACAAGAGACAGAATGTGTTTTTTTTTGAAATTATGCGTAAGCGTCTCCAACAATCTTTATTCAAGAGCTTGGCGTATGAAGGTTAGCTCAAATGTACCCATCCATTTTCTCCCTCTCTCTCTCTCTCTCACCGTGTATCGCCTCTCTCTCTCTCTCTCATCGTTTTCAGTTCACCACGAATCTCACTCATTCTCACCAAGCAATTGAATGGACTATTTAAAAAAAGCAATAGTTTCTACAAAAATAGGTTTATTATTCAAATAACAACAAGTAGATAAAACAAAGCAAGATTAAAATGCATAATAAATGAATTATCGAGTCAGATAACTAATCTGAACTATGTAAACACTTCTGATTAAAGAAGTCTCACTATGGCTAATAGCCTGAAAATATCAAACTCACATACTCCCCAAATCAATAACTAAAGTCATGTCAAAAAAACAGTCCTACATGTTATTCCAGAACCAGTCCACACTGTCCACAGACATCTGTATCGGAAAATTAAACATGACAGAAAACTCCAAAAATATATGAAGTACAAAACACAATAATGGAAAGTGTAAAATGCATAGCCAAGATATAGCCAAGCGTAACGCATGACAAAACAATAATATAAAGAGAGTATGAATATTCATAGTAAATCTCCCACCAGTTCAAAGTTCATAATGATCAGAAAATCATTGTAAAAATCACAAGTTCAATTTCATAGAGATTTCAAACTCTACCTTATCTGCCGATTTCAAACCTGGATCCTCTCCAAAGCTACGTCTAGACAACTGCAGTTCTATCACTTTAATAAACAGTCAAACTCACTTTTAGGGCTAAGATTTTGGCGTAATCTAGATCAATTAGCACGTACTCACGGGCCTGCTAACACTTCGGAGATCACCTGACTGGCAATATTGCTGAGGAATCAAACTATTTGCTGAACACAAAGATTTTACCTCGAGTCTCTCGACCTAGTTCCATCTGACTCCAAAAATTCTTCCATCACATCTTAAAGCATTGAAGCTATGAAATGCATATATGTGTCCTTTAAAATTTGTAGCAGCCATATTTTCTGAAATAGAGCTAAAGCCACCACATAAAATATCTCGCTCTCTTAGCAACAAACTAAAACAAAAACATATGTATAAAACATAACCAGATAGAGCTATGCTCAGTGCAATGTCTACTGCACTGCAGCTTAGGACTACTCTCATGACGCACTTCCAAAGTCACTGGGGTTGTCTTCTTAGAGCCTTCATGTAATCTTGCAAACACGAATAGCTTTACTACCCCCACAACAAAATTTATCAGTAAAATAGCTATTAAGACAATTAAAATTGTGACATAATATATTCCTGATACTGGAACATCCGTCAAATCCAATGTCTTCCAACGGTGGAACAGTTATTGGCACCTTGGATTTGTAGGTACTGCCACTACCAAATGCTGTTCTCACGTGTGGCGCATAATTATCTTCTCAGAACTGTTGAATACATGCGGCTAAGTACGAAAAGTCCGTAGACATCACACGACTTACCCAGCATCAAACAGCTTGGATCCTTGAGGGTAGATGACGTCGACTTGTGCTCTGGCACATCATTGTAACTGCACTCTTTGCAGAACCACGGCAGTTAGAGTACTGGTGGACTCAATGTGGTAATCTCGCAGGAACTGTCTAAGTCACATTCCTGTCAGGTCTGTCTATGAACCCCTAATGATAATTCACAACCACCCACAGACACAACTCGCAACTGGAAAACACACTGTCACACACCTCTCTAACCAAGAGTACAACTAGATCTTATAACCAGCCGAACCTTGATATTGATCTCCCAAAAGCAGACATGGTCTCTCTATCCCATGTCACTACTGAGTCTCCCAAAAACACTCGAAAAAGGTCTAATAACCAAAAAGGTTTCATGTTACTGAACCAAACAAACTACTAATGCAAAAGTCAAATACTCTTAATGTTAGAACTAGTTGAGTTTGTATCTCAGAATAATCACAGTCAACTCACTAGTAAACTGTATAACTCTGGAACTCACTCATAAAATTCTTTCCAACAGAAAAAAATGCTCGAGAGTCCTATCCAAAACTATAAAAGGTATCATATCTCATCACAAAGACATGAAGTTCTACTCCGGTTAGCAAATATTTCACAGCACCTGACTAACTCTCAACAAAATAGCAATTGACATGTGTAGTATCCCATGATCATAACAACTAAATCACTCACAACACAGCTCCTTTATTTAAAAAAAAAAAAAAGAAACTGGAAAAAATCCAAATACCAAACACACGATCTCCCAACCCGAAAAAAAAGATCAGCCTTGTTCGGTCCGATATGCAAGTACCTCCCCAAAAAATAATCTTAAACAACAAGATATTGCGTCGGATGATGAAACATCACAACACCATACTAACACACGGGTCAAATCTCGTATAAATTAGCCCATGTCTCAACTTCTAAAATCATTCGAAAACAAATGATTAAGAACTTCAATATCCAAATAGACAAGAGACAAAAAAAAAATAAAAAAAAAAATCATATATATACAAACATCAACCCATTTTATCCCTCTAACTATATACAAACGTTCCATTGTGACTATATACAAATGTTCCATGCATCCCAACTTTCTTTAACTTTGAAATATGGGTCAATTCGTCCTCAGTATTTACATCTTTAACTTACAAATCTATTCCTCTTTTGATCTCTAAATCTCAAAAGGTCCGTGGAACTTCGGGCTTAATTTATAATTGGAATCATTCCAGACATTCCTTTAACAAACGCTCTATCACCCATCAGAAAAAGCTACTCCCCTCGATTTCGCGTTACTTTCTCTACCATTGCGCGAACAAAGTTCAAGTTCTTTACTGATGCGATGCCAAATCTTTCTCTCGCTGTATTTATCAATGGAAGTGACCGTAACATCACCCTGAACTCGCTCTGGTAACAAATCAAAGGTCCTTTCAACTTGTACCCATACAGAAAACTTCTGCTGGAGATATCTTAATTGTGTGTCATTCATCATAGTATTGATGCTATATCTTTGCTAATCAATGATCTGTCCCAATGTATCGGAACCTCACCGTCATGCGCAAAGCTTCGATTACTTTCCGATTCGCCCTCTCACATAACCCATTCGCTTCAGGTCTATACGGGATTATAGATACTTTCTTTATCCCCAACAAATTAGCAAGACCGTCTAAAGTCTTATTAATAAACTCCCTACCATTGTCTGTGATCAGACATTCCAGGAACACCATATCGACAAATTATCATAAAAGAACGCTATAGCAACTTCCTCAGCTGATTTGTGTTTCAGTGGAAAATCTCGACAAGGCAGTCAACTCATCAACAACTACTAATAAATGTCTATAACCATAAGCGGACTCTGAGAAGTTACCCAGAATATCCATATGCACTCTCTGAAACGGCCTATGTGGTATGGGATATGAACCCAAACGACACGACACTGTCGTCGCTGGCTTATTCGCATTGCAAATAGCGCACTTCTTCACAAAGGCTTCTACTACGGAAAACATATTTTCCAAAGAACTTTGCTGACCTGACGTTTTTCATACGTCTTGTCCACACCTAAATGAGAGAACCAAATTTACAATGTACAATGTCACAGAACTTGTGGTACTAGACTCTCTGGCACGATGATTTGTGTAATCTCACCCATGCTTCGAGTACTTCGCAAGTTATCCATAACTTTCCTCACCAATAAATTATTCTCAACTCTAGACCAGAAAAGGCAACATACCCTTTCTTCGATTGAAACTCCCTAAGAAATGTATATGACAACAATTTATCTTCATCTTGCTTTTGTTCCAGCAAGCCTATGTCCCAAGTGACATTTTCACCCGTAGCCTGCCTGCGTTACTCTCACTATCACGAATAACAATCTCTCCCGAGACTGCCAGCTCACTATTCTCCCAGAGTATGCTGGCAAGACGATGTATATCCTCTACATGCGATCTCTCAGATACTAATATCAGAGACATTAGACACCAAATATTTACTCTCTTCTCCCACGGGATTCGGTGTGTATTTCCTCATCGACCGGAAGAGAAATGTCTGCTCAATGCATCTGCAACCACATTATGCTTACCTTCAATGTATTTGAGGTTTGCATCAAAATCTCTCAATGTTAAGGAACCAACGTGCTCTCTTGGACGACAAATTTGGCTTATTAAAAGCTCTAACGCTTGGTTGATGATCTGTAAAAATCTCAACTTTATTTCCCAACAACAACATCTTAAAATGAACAAGGCTAGAGACGACTGCGAAAGCCTCTTGTCCCTAACTGACATCAGCCTTTCGTTACTACCACGCGTTTTGAACTTTCTGCTATAAAAGCAATTGGGTGTAATTTCCTTGAAATTTCTGCATCAAACACGCACCTATACCTTCCTGACTCGCGTCAGTCACTAGGTGAACGGTTGACTAAAATCTGGAAACTTCAAGAACTGGTGGGTTCACCAGCGTTCTTAAGCTTCTCAAAGCTAATTGTTGACTATCACTTTATGAAACAAAACTTAACGTCTTCTCGTAAATCTGTCAATGGAGACGCTATTGTAGAAAAATTCACTGAAACGAAAGAAACCCGACATACCTAGGAACGAACGAATCTGTTTCCTGGTTTTGGGAACTGGAAAATTCACAATGGCTTTAACTTTCTCATCATTCCTCCTAACTCCCCTCTTTAGAGATAACATGTCTAAATAGACAATTTTCTCTTCAGAAACTCACATTTGGCCAATTTGACCTTTAACTTGGGCGTAATCGCTTAGGACTTCTTTTAACACCTTTAGATGTTCTTCATTTGTATCTGTGCGCATGAGAATATCATCCATGTACACAAACACCGACTTTCCTAACAAGCCATAGTACTGTATGTAACCAGTCTAGTAAATGTTATTGGGGACCCTTGTAATCCAAAAAGGCATCCTATTAAACTCATATTCCCTTTGGTACCGAAAATGCTGTATGTTATTTCTACTCTCACAAGAACCTGTGAAAACTTCCCATAAGATCTATGGATGAATATATTCTTGCCACCGATCTCAACAAACAAATCAGGCAAAGCAAGCTGGGATGTCTATGGGCATGTTTTTTCATTCAATTTACGAAATCTACAAACTCTGATACTACCGTCTTTCTACTTAGGAACTGCAAGCAAAAAGGAAAATTAAGGAGGAATTGGGCAGTCTGATAATGCCTTCGACTCCACCTCTGAACTGCACTATACTTCTTCTCTGATCTTGAAGAAAGGAATTCGATATGCTGGAATATATGGATTTGTACCCTTTTCTAGGCCCAGTTGAATGTTCTAAAAACATCCTGTAACTCCTAATTTATCTCCCATGTAATGATATCTAGATATTCTTTCAACACTTTCTCTGCTTTATCTGAATATTGGGATAATCAGCAGCCAAATGTTCATGTAAACCTGAAAGCACCCCGGAACTGTTGCTCCTGCGTTAGGGAAACATCTTCCCGTCTCCACAAAAACTCACTAATTTATGCTCTTCCTTAAACTCTTCAAAATCAATTACATAAGTACCATGGCGTGTTTTTTCACTGAGTCTTGATAGCTAACTAATTCTACTGAAGTCAAGCCTGCGACTGAAATTTCATTCACGGCACGTATCACAGCGTCTTTGAATTTCTCAGTTCCCTCAACAACGCACACTTGAGAAGGAAAATTCTTCTCTTTCAGCGACACTTCAGCAATGTAGGAACTCGCGGTTGCAATTCAATATCTTCCAACAAAAATCCTTTGAAAGATCTTTGCAGATATCTTCACTCTCTAATGACTGTGTTACACATGTCTCCGACTGTGTCTTAGGTTTCTCACAAGTTTTTCCTGTGTATATATGGAACAAAACAACCTGGCCTCACTATTGTAATCCCTGAACTCCCGTAGGAGAATATTTGATGTTATGTAAAAAGCACAAAGGAAAGGGTGTCTGGCAAACCATTTCACCTAAGGCTAATCATTACTATGACCAAAAGTAGTTCTACTGTGTCTTTCCACTTAATACAAGCGTAGAAATGACGAACCTAAAATATTCCAGTTTCCTCGCTTGTACATGCCTGTCTCACTAGAAGGGACTGGTACTCTGGAAACCTCGAGTGAAAAAGGTCAGCATTTACTAGTTAACTGAGCTACCAGAATCAATGAAAATAAGGAATTTCATTGCCATTAGAAGTCCACGTACAATCGGCCTAGGTTCTGTGACTCCGACCTGATTGGTCATTATCACTGTGTCCGTTTTCGAACTTATCTTGTAGAAAATTCTGCTGTTCCTTTGTGTATCTAGAACTTGCATCCGTGGAAATTCTCCTGTCATCTAGAAAAACCTCCCCGTGACTTCCCTGAATAATCTCTATTCTTCGTGGCTGGGCAAAATCTCCATCCATGATCTGAAGATTTGCAAACTGAACAATATCTCACTCTGCAATTTGATTTACTATGTCCTAGTTTATCACAATTAAAACAACGTATCGTTGTGACTGATCTCTCTGGAATTTTCTTCGATTCTACTCGTGCACATGTCTTCGCTGTTGCATCATTTCCCGAATGCGAGCGACTATCATTATTCTGTGGTTTGGAAACCGCAGCTGACATTTGCACCTCCCTGTACAAAACTACTGTCCAGTGTCGGGCATTTTGATAGATTTTTATTAATCTGTGCAAACAAAAGGATTCGTCTGTATCCTGATCAATTCTCTTATCAAAACTATCTACAATTACATCTGGGACCGACGTTAAAAGGCAAGCAAAGTGTAACAATCTTTCAAAATTATCTAAGGAGATATTATTTCCAGTTACCCAGGGAGAGCCTGTTATAGATTTCTTTAACTCAACTACTGCATCAAATAAATTCGCACTATGTGACTAGTGAATCATTGCCCTTCTTTATTTTGAGAAACTCTCGCAAATTCCGAACTGCACATTCACATTGAACTCCGCCATAAGTAGCTCGTAGAAATTTCTGCAGTTCATTCCAAGTTTTACACCTTCTGAACCCGAAACTGCGTGCCCGTTTCCCAATATCTCCTTTATCTAAATCCAGAAATGTCTTTGCCTCTGTTAAAGCTTCAGCGCCATTCGTAATTTTCTTGGAATTCAGATAATTGTTCACTGACTCAATGAAAGTTTCTATATTTTGGGTTGGCTTCCCGTCAACTAACCCTTTAAAATTACTAATTCCCGCGCTAACGCTCGTCACTTTATGCACCACAACTGATTGGGATGTGCTTGCTGCATCGTCCGGTATTTTGTGAGTGATCACACGCCCTGAGCGTAACAACATAAAAAAGAAACCAAAAAGAACACTAGAGAAAGGTAAAAGTTACCCCCTCTAAAAGAAGAATAGAAAACGGAGTTCTGCGCAACTTACGACAATGGGGTACTTACCAATTTGAACAGAAAACGGAGCACCTATCACTCGTGACTGCTAACAGAAAACAGAGCTATGTGCAACCTGTGACGTCACCCACTCGAAGACGAAGCAGAAGAACACCAGCGTGATTTTTGTTTAATCATCACTTTGCGTAATTAACTCACAATCACCACTATTCACACTTATTTGGGTATTTTGTTAACCCCAAAATTGCTCTAGAGATCATCCAGATCTATTTCACAACTCCCCACTCCCAATACTCGAATAGAGACGGAAAAAAAAAGATTCCCCGTATTTCACACGTAATCACGACCCCCTATGAAACTCGATCTCTTAAGACTGAGTGGTCACACATCGCGCTCACGGCCCAGTCACTTTGGGTATCAACGTTACCAATTAGTCTATTAGCAATCTCCCTCTTTCGCCACCACTAAAGACATGAGACACCGCTCACTGCCATTAAAACCATGAGGCACCGCTGCCCCCATTAAAATCTGTTACGGGAACAGATTCAACACTTTTTTGAAAGTGTACGTAGCGTGATCTAGCGATCTTACTTCAGGAAAAAGACGTGAAAAGGTTCACCCATGGAAACACTCACATTTTTTTTCTCTCTCTCTCTCTCTCTCTCTCTCTCTCTCTCACCGTGTATCTCTCTCTCTCTCATCGTTTACCAAAGCTCGCCCCACCTAACCTCACTCATTCTCACAAAGCAATTAAATGGACTATTTAAAGAAACACAATCGTTTCTTACAAAAATAGGTTTATTATTCAAATAACCCAACAAGAAATGAATAAAACAAAGCAAAGATTAAAATGCATAATAAATGAATTATCGAGTCAGATAACTAAACTCTAAACTGCAAAACACTTCTGATTAAAGAAGTCTCATTATGGCTAATAGCCTGAAATCCCCAAAATCTCACATACTCCCCAAATCAATAAATAAAAGTCATGTCAACAAAAACAGTCTACCACATAAAGAGATTGACATTGCAAATGACATGTCCTTTTCTCAAACTCCCAAGTCCACAGACATCTGTCGAAAGAATTAAACATGATAGAAAACTCCCAAAAATATATGAAATGCAAAACACAATAATGGAAAGTGTAAAATGCATAGCCAAGTTATGGCAAACGTAACATAACAAAATAATAATATAAAAGAGGTATGAATATTCATATTAAATCTCCCACACCAGTTCAAAAGTTCATAATGATTAGAAAATCATGGTAAAAATCACAAGTTCAATTTCCTCCCATAAAAACAGAGATTTGAAACTCTACCTTATCTGCCGATTTTCAAAGCCTGGATCCTCTCCAAATCTATGGCTGGACAACTGCAGTTCTATCACGTTAATGAACGATCAAACTCACTTTTAGGGCAGATTTTGGCATAATCTAGATCAAAGTAACGCACGTACTCACGAATATACATAACACTCCGGAGATCACCTGACCGGCAATATTGCTGAGCTTCTCGCGTAGATAGCTGAGGAATCAAACTATTTGCTGAATACAAAGATTTTACATCAAGTCTCTCGCCTTAGTTCCATCTTGCTCCAAAAATTCTTTCATCACATCTTAAAGCATTAAAGCTATGAAATGCATATATGTGTCCTTTAAATATATGAACAAAGAAAAAGTAAGTCTGGACCTTCAGCTCCTGCAATATTGTTCAAGCGATGATATTGTTCCAAAGTTTAAGTTTAAAGTTGATAGTAAAAACACCTTGTGTCATTCTCAGTTTTATTCTGACACAATTAGGTATTTACTTAACTACGAAATTATTTGTACACAAAAAGACTATGAATGCCTTAACAGGCTTTGTTACTTACCAGAAAGCCAGACCCCACAGAGTCTGTTAAGTTGGGGTACTCCTTGAGAAACTTTGAGACATTTTCATTACTGCTATTTGAGTCTGTCTCAAATTACTGGCTGTATATTATTTGAAACTGTAGCTCTTGGTTCTTATATATTACAAGAGTTTTAAACATCCAGAAATGCTTTATATCCGAGATCAGATGTTCAAGATCTGAGTTGTATGATGTTTGTAACACCAAAATATTAAGAATATTTTGTAAAAATATTCAAAATGTCTTTGCTCTTCTGTAATCAGTACTAAAGGACTCCACTTTATTTCAGATGAGGGAATGAACAGCAAATGAAGAAACCTCTTAGACAGGGACATGAATCTCACTGAGCTGAAACTACAGGTGAGTCTCCTCAGGAATTGTTATTTTTCAGGAAAATTGCATTTGAAGTGAACTTTAAAGTCATAATAAATCAGCCCTTATTAGGACTTCCTGAATAATCTTTTGCAGGCATCCCAAGCCCAGTGGTTGGTAAGTGCAGTCAGCGCACCTCATGCTGTGCACTGCAGGTGTTAAATAAGGTTCTTTGCAGCGTCTCTTCGGCCCCTTGCTGCATCTACTTTCTTGCATTTTACTGTACCTCCTTTCATATTCTCTTTCTTCCATCTTACTTTCCACCCTTTTCTCGTTATTGTTTCCTGGAGCAACTGCTTTGAAGTTTGCCTCCTTCTACACCTTCAGTTTCCATTTCAGCACTGAATGACCGACCTCATAGGTCTCAGGGCTTGGCCTTTGGTCTAAATTCTGTTAGAATAATAGTACCATATAGCCTATAGCCCCAATTCCTCCAGACTGTTAACCTCTTTTTGCGAGTTATGTATACATATCAGAGAAGAACTACCTAAATCTAACTTATGTTATTCAAATTCATGCATTTGCTCAGACTAAGGTAGCCAGGGCTTTTCTGCATTTTCAAATTCCATTTTCCTTGAATTGTCTTGTCCTTGTGAATGTAAATTACATACCAAATGTACTAGCAAATTTAAATGCAATAAACTCAGTTGTGTAGGGTGATTTCAGTTAGCTATAGAGCTGGTAATCTTGATTTATTCCAGAGGAGATTTGGAATGGATACCTGGCCGAGATTCCTTTCCAGAATTGAGATAAGAATCTGAGTCTTAGTTTCAGTGAAAGAGCCATGATTGTAGAGATTATGTTGTTTGTGTAGTAATCCCTCAACTTAATGGGCTTTTATATACTTACAAACTATATTATTTGCTATTTACATTTCCTATACTTCCATTTTAGTTGTGATTCATTTTTAGATAAATCTCTTGAATTGAATGTTAAGTGTAACGTACTGTGTAGGTTAGAAACTTGGTTGAATTGCTCTTAGTCATTACAGCCGTTTGAATCTGTCTCAAAATACTGGCTGTACAAAAATGAAACTGCAGCTCCTAGTTCTTGTGAAAAAGACACCATAAATATATTTATGTTGTCTGACTTATTCTCAGTAGTCTATATGCTAGTCCATACAGTATTGGGTCCTGAAAACATGTGTTCAGTAAATTAAGTAGCAAGCTTTGAAACATTCTAAATTAGATCTTTATGAAGTTGAATCCCCAGAGGGGGTTAGTACTGTGAGCACACATCATGCTCTGCACTGCAGGTATTATCTAAGGTTCTGTGCAGCAGCGTCCCTTTGGCCCCTAGCTCCAACCCCCTTCCTGATATTATACCCCTGTTCAAATGCTCTTTCTTCCATCCTGCTTTCCATGCTCCCCTAACCTTTGTTTCAACATTTTTCAGTGCTGAATGACTTCATACGTCCCAGTGCTTGGCCTTTGACCTGAATTTTATATTTCAGTTCCAGTTTATGAAGTTGAAGTGATTTGAATTTGGCACATGAAAGACCTGGGAGATTGAATTTTGGTCTCTGGCTAGAGAGGAGAGATATCTAACCAATGGGATAGAAACTTTTAATGATAATAATTATTCAGTTGTGCTAAGAGGCTACTGTCAGTATTTTGTGAATTTTGCAACGTAGACTAATTTTTTTTTGTAACTTTTAATACTTCCTATTAGATTGAATTGAATTTCAGAAAGGTATCCTTGATAAAACAGTAATAATTCCTACAATTAGATACCCCATTTATCCCCTCTTAGTAAAAGACTTGTGTATAGGATGCTTGAAGCTTGATTGCAAAACAACTTCAATTTTCCATGTTTTAATTGTTTTTTGTTCTTCCAGGTGAATCTACAGTTTGGCAAGGCGCTTTGCAAGCAACGATTGTACCGTTTTGACAGCACTTGAAGAAAATAGCAATGGTACAGTTACGTAAACATGAGTGGTACATTTTCATAACCCCCAGTGGACAAATTGTGGAAGAAAATAATCATGAGAAGTTGTATAGGGCTTTAACAAAGGTACGATTTTAATTCACATAAGTAAGGTGTCTGGGGAAGTGTATCATTTTGGTGGGACAAAAGAGTTGTTCAGGTGGAGCTCAAGTTATGGATTTAGAGGTTTTGGTTTTGCAGAAATGAAAAATAATGATACATATTTAATGGAAATTGTGAATTAAAGAAGAGGTATTAAAGTGCCCCGGTGCTTAATTGTGCAGCATTTATAGGTGATACCCAGTGTGTAGCTACTAAAAGATTGATGTCAGTATTGATGTAGTTATTGAGAAAGTGAAGTTTATCCATACAAGTGTTACAACGGCAGTATTAGTCTGGGTGTAGCCTTCAAGGTGTATAAAATAATTGTATATGCATCAGTCCTTAAAATGAATATCCATTTTGCATGATTAGTTTACGAAGGGGAGATAGTTGTCAAGAAACAAAATAAGATAAAAAAAAGTTTGGCTGTTTATGCAGGAATCTGAGAATGCTGTCATGTCAGAGTGCTTTTAAAAACCACTTCAGAGAACTGAAGTGAAAGTAAATCATCAGGAAGTGTTCATACAAAGTCTAGACATGACAGTTTGTCTGTGCATGCAGGAGGAGGATTGACAAGCCCCATTTAACAGACTAAGCACAAACTTTTTAATTAAGTTTTATCTGCTACAAAAGTTCCCTTGCAACTATTTTGTGTAACTCTAAGAAAAGATCTTGCATTGAGTTATAAATCTGAAATTTAATTATTCTGTAATTAAGTTTTTTAATATTCGATTTTTAAACCCGTTGGTCAAGAATATTAGTGTTGTATTAGGTGACTTAAAATTAAAAATCTTAACAATATGAGGGGTGGGCAAAATATATAAAAGGTTTATATATCAGTATACAAAGTGTCTTAACACTTTATTTCAGTTAACACTTTATTTCAGGTGTTCAATTTCGAGGACTTGGGTATCATAGACTTAGATTTTTATGTGTGCTCAAAAGTGGCTAGCAGTACTCTACATTTTCAAACCCCATTTTCCCAACCACCTTTCAAATCTACCCACTCTCAATTTCCTTTCCAGCGCTGAACGACCTTATAGGTCCCAGTGCTTGGCCATTGGCCTAAACCCTATATTCCATTCCTATATGTTCCCTTTGCGTGTTCTTGAGTTTAGTAAAAAGCTTCTTCAAGTGTCAAGTATAGATCAGCTGAGGTCAGGAACTGTGTGCAATTGCTGTCAGCTCTGAGATATCTAGAAAGTGTTCAAGTGCAGATTATAATAAGGGTCTTTGTCACTTAACAGACTTTGTTACTTCCCAGAAGGCCAGACAGACAGACTCCACAGAGTCTGTTAAGTTGGGGTGCTACTTGAGAAACTCTGAGACATTTTCATTACTGCCATTTGAATCTCATTGTGTCGCATTCACCTGACCCGTTTGTACTGATGAATGACCTGCATGACCCAGTCCCTATAAGCAGAGAGCACAGGTCAACACTGACAGTTATACGTCTTATATGTGAATGTCAGAATTTCAACAGCAAATGTCAAGTTTTGGAAATAAACAAATCCTTTGGGCCAGCCCTATGAGAGTTAGAATATTTTGACTCAGTGGTCTGGTTAAACTGCTAAATGATAATACAGTACCTGTGGTAACAACTGCACTAGTTTTGTTTTGGGTCAGTATTTTGTAACCAAGCCTAGAATGCTGCCATAGTTCTGCACCATAGGTTTATGGTCAAGACATTATGCACAGTGATACCATACCTCTCCATTCTAAGCAGAGTATAAGTAAACTGTCAAAACTAAAGCTTTAGACCAGCTTTGCTATCCATTTTGATTTTTCTGTTTCTGTAGTGAGCCAGCAAATATTAGAGAACATAAACAGGACTGAAAAGTATCCTGTGCAAAACTTGAATTTGCAGTTTATACACAGGGACAGAGAAGTGGAAATTTTACCTTTTAGCAAAATTTTTGCACTGCATTAGTGTAACACTTGCATGGATTATGCAAGTGCCTTGTGTGCAGTAATCTTATTGGCACTGTATTTCATCTAGAAATCTTTCTTGTGCTAATTTAGGTCACTTTTTTTTTCCCACAGGCACATACCCTGTATTCTTACCGGTGAAGTTTCTTCTCTTTGTTGGTCGCTGACAAGCCACAGGAGTTGGTTTCTTGTATAGCATGCTGGTTTTTTCAGTGTCACGCTGTAGGTGAGTGAAATAAAAGTGTAGTAACTGCAGTTAGAGGAGAGTGAGTCCACAAATTATCATGTAAATCAAGCATTTTGTAGCGTTTGATAATTAGAGGTTAAACTGTAGTGCCTGAGCTTAACAGATGCCTTTGGGGTCTGGCTTTCTGATAAGGAACCCTGTAGGGGGTTAGTGCTTGAGGTGCACTGTAGGCATTACTTAGGTGCTTGCAGCATCCCTTCGGCCCCCAGCTGCTTCAGCCCCTTTCATTTCCTTGACTGTTTCATAGTGTGAATGCGAGGCTTCTCTCCTGTTACACCTTTAAAGCCTTTTACCTTCCCTTTCAGTGCTGAGTGACCTCGTATGTCACAGCACTTGTCCTCTGGCTTAATTTCATATTCCATTCCATCATTTTGTACCTCCATAGGTCCCTTTATCATTGAGTCCAGTTCTGTCCAAGTCATGAAGTCTCTAGGTATAGGCCCTGCTGGGGGGTAGTGCCGTCAGTGCACCTCGTGCAGTGCGCTGTAGGCATTACTTAAGGTTCTTTTTCAGCTTTGCTTTAGCCCCTAGCTGCAGCCCCTTTCGTTCCTCTTACTGTACCTCCATTCATAATCTCTTCTTCCATCTTACTTTGCACCCTCTCCTAACAATATTGTTTCATAGCGCAACTGCTTTGAGGTTTTCCTCCTGTTATGCCTTTCAAACCTTTCTACTGTCAGTTTCAGTTTCACCGCTGAATGACCTCATAGGTCCCAGCGATACAAGCGCTGTACTGCAAAGAGGCTGACAACACGACCAGTCGATTATCACGGTGAGCCCTACGATAGTCTAGAAGGTGCAATGTGTTGCTACCCTAATATTATTTATCTTGGATTTTGGTACATTTATATCTATTTGTTTATGCATTTTTTTAATAAATGAGGTCTCTTTCTTACTTCTTCCTAATGAACACTTTAATATTCTTTGGAAGCTTCTGCAATTTCAAGTCAAAGGACCCCCTGTGGGGGCCATGTTCCATATGAATAGGTTTCGTCTACTGAATAATAATAATAAACATATGACCTGTCTACTCAATGACCCTGTATGCAGAGAAAGGTCAGCACTGACTGTTACACATCTCTTGTGTGAATGTCAAAAGTTCAACCAGGGACAAAAGTCCAGTTTTGGAAATGAACGAACCCCCTGGGCCATGCCCTCTGAGAGTTCAGTGTTTTGACTCAGTGGTCAGGTTAAACTACTTCATACACTAACGACAGTAATGAATGCACAACTAGTTCTGGTTTTGGGATCAGTCATGTGTCCCTAAACTAGGAATGCTACCTTATATCTCTTCCATAGGTTTAATAATAATGATAATTTATATTTGTATATACAGTATATATTTATTAATTTGTTAATTTGTTTTCCTTTTCTAATAACTGATCTTTTCTTTCTGTGTTCCCCATGACCTTCTGTTACTTCTTGTTAATGAACACCACATTATTATATTCAAGACAATGCACTAATACTGTACATTTTAAATTGAACTAAAGCCTGGGACTAGCTAGCTTCACTGTCTATTTTTTTTTTCTGTTCATAAAATTAACAAATTTAAATATTTTACAGGGTTTGTTCAGGGAAGGAGAAATGGAGAGGGGAGAAAAGTGACTTGAGCACTTTTGTCACAGACATTTGCATGGAAAGGGGAACAGTGACAATTTCCTCAGATATTTACAAAAATATCGTGCACTAGGTAAGTGAGAGAATAGTGTATATAGTCAGTGTAAGAAGAGAGTGTGCCCATAAATCATTATGTAAATCATTTTGTATTGAGTACAGGGTACATTCATCTAATTGATCATTAAGCACCACTGAATGCATCGTTCCAAATCATTCGCAATGAGCATTGAAAGTCGAATGTTGCCTGTCACAGCTATTTACTCTCCATTTCATTTTCAGTGCTGGATGACCTCTTAGGTCCCAGTGCTTGGCCTTTGGCCTAAATCGTTATCGTTCTTATTTGGTCGAGCCAGCAGTAGCTTTTCTCCAAGAAAGCGGAACTGTGTTGCTAATACTTTTTCCGCTCTGCGCTTGTATATTATTTCTGCACAATATGATTCTCTCATGCACTTGCCTTGAATCTCATTGATGGTCACCCTTGCAGGAAGACAGTGCCTTCAGTGCACCTCTTGAGGTGCACTTTAGGTATTAATAAAGTATGTATTCGGCTTCCCGTTAGTCTGCAACTGCACCCACTTTTGAGCTTTTTATTTTACCTCAATTTCAGCTTCCTATCTTCAGATTCCACCTTTAGAGCCTTTATTTTCTGTATTGCTTCACCTTGCTGTCCAGCCGCTCCCACTCCCTCTATTTATTGAGCACTGAATGGTCAAGAGCGTCCCAGTACTTGGCTTGGCAGCTTAAATTTCATGAAACAACTTCCGTGTCGTCACATGCTTTCAAAGTAGTCTCGCTCTTGGTCAGTGCCACGTTTTCATTGCCAAGATTATTATGGGGCCATGTAAATGCATCCAGCGGTCTTTTTACTGCATTGCAGTTGCTGTTATTGCTGTTTGTATATGATCTTTACAGCAGGCGTTGCTGCCTCAAGGCTGACTAGACGTACAGTTTCAAATTCAAAACTTGCGTTTGGTGTTTGTACGGAAGAAATACCAGCACGAGAAGTTGGAAAGTAAAACGTTCATACAAAGCAAAAACCAAATATAATTTGTAAAAAGAGTGAAAATACAATTGAATCAAGAGTTAAATAAATGAAGATAAGCAAAAGCTGTGTTTTGGAAGGCCTCGACCATGGCACAGAGACTGACACAGCTGATGCTTGCGCTTTCTTGCTGCGTAAGGCAACAGATTGGGCATCTGGGATGACCCAGTTTGGGTAGGCCAAATAATATCTGAATATCTAAATGGGAGCTTAACCTGATTCCTCATTCTGGGTAGAATGATTTGAGTTTTAGGTACTTTAGGTGTACTGGTGATTGGCTGAGTATTAATACGAGGATTCACAAACAGGTAGACAATTCAGGAACCAACGTACCCCGTAGGGGGGGCAGTACCCCTAGCTGCAACCCCTTTCATTCCTTTTACTGTACCTCCATTCAGTTACCACCCTTTCCTAACGATTGTTTCAGAGGGCAACTGCTTTGAGGCTTTTTCCTTCTGTTACGTCTTTAAAACCTTTTTTGCTCTCAGCTTCCCGTACAGCTCTGAATGACCTCATAGGTCCCAGTGCTTGGCCTTAGGCCTAAATTTAATATTCAGTTCCATGCCATGACCCTACATAGCAAAAGTCCATGGAATTAAATCCTCTTATGCAAAGTCCACAACACAGAAGTTGTTCAAATAACAGCTCTAAACATTTATGATTTTGAACAAAAAACAGTAAATAAAATTAGTAATTGAACCAAATACTGGATATAAAAAGAGCAATACGCAGTGTTCGAATATACTATTCTAAGCCAGGTTATTTGATGGCAGAACAGGGAAGCCATTGTTAAAAGGTGACAAGAATTAAGACATTTTTTGATAACCCAGTGGGTACAATCAGGCAGGTCATCTTCAAGGTTCTGAATGTATGGCAGTAATTAAATGAAAGTGGATTTTGTACATTTTTAAACTGAATAATCTGTTAAATATCAACCTCCTCTAATACACACTGTAAAACAATTGGGTCATTGTGTAGTCTTGGTGCCTCAGATGTACCTCAGTTGTGGATAACTGAAAAAGCAAGTTTTGTTTTAGGCTCACTTAGTGTAATAAATGAAGTAGTGCAGTATTAGACTTTATATTGAGTAACATTTTTTGTATTCATTGCAGCCTACGTTAGGTGTCCAAGAGCCAACAGAGGCCCCTCTTTATGTTATCATGTCTCCAGTGGGTCCATATTTTCCAAGTGGATATAAACCTGTGTCCTTGCTAGCTAGCTGATCTTAAGTTTGTCAGGGCATGGCCAGGTGGACGTGTCATGACCGACACTCACTATTCAGGTAAATAGTTAAGTAGCTTCGTGTGATTTAAATACAGGATGTTGGTGTCTGTTTATTAGAGTACTCTGAATCTTTTAATGATTAACACCTGTAAAAGGAAATTCAGTACTTACAATAAGTATGGATAATCCACCCAGATGCAGAAAGACTTAAATACAGTATTGGTAAGAAATTCTTTACTTCATAATGAAAGATCCAGAATGACTTGACCAAGACAATACAACCATTACAAGAACTTACCTACATTGTGTTTTTCAAGTTTACTTAAGGTATCCACCTATTGAAGGTAACCTGTTTCCTACTCTAAAGGAGTTTTGTAGAGGTATATTTAGTCCCCTCATATATGATGTTATTTTAGAGAGCTTATACTTGTAAATGAAGATATTCAGATGTTCTGCTGTTCCCTTAAAAGTAGAGAGGTTGAATTTGATTCCAAATGTTTGATTCATAACTTGGGCATTTTTTTATAGCATTATTCTTTACAAAAACCTTTGGTTGAAAGCCGGGGGAAGGATGAAGAGAGTCTGGAAAACAGGATTATGCAAGGGAGAGAAGCGAGCAGCAGTGGGCATGGGATAATTCATGCCCATTTCATGTCTGTCCTCAAGAAACACTGTTGACCAAGTCTGCAATGAAATAAATTAGTTATTTCATGCCCATTTAAATGATAGTTCCTTAATTTTGTTTTATATTTATTCAACAAATTTGCAATGATTGATATTTATTTAATTTAGAAGCATGGTTTACTAGGTGATGTAAATTATAGTAAAATGGCTTTTCTAATAAAATGGTAAAAGAGTTCCATACTAAAATTAATGAGATTTGTAATGTTGAAAAAATAAAATTTGTTTAATTTAAACAAGGGCATCTTTTTGTCAATGGTGATGTAACCCAACAAGAATTTTCAAGTGAAGGACAGGGAGGACAACTCCTTGTAAAAGTTTTGACAAAAGCCAAAGGGTAGTTCAAAATATGATCTTGTAATGCAAAAGGGAAAAAGATGAATACTACATTTGAAAAAATAAAAATGCAAGGAAAATGGTTTGTAAAAATGTCATCAGTCAAAAATGGATTTTGTAAAGTTAGGGCACATTTTAAAGATGCAGTGGTACACATTCTTTGAAAATAAGGCCACCATTGTCATCTCTGTGAATACACTGTCTTTTCAAACCAAAGTGTTAGTCACTGTTGTCAATGGTTTGTCTTTTCAGATATACAGCAGAAAGTTTTATGGTTGGTACATGTTGTAAGATTTCTGATTTTAGATTACACCCTGTATATGCCCATGTTCAGTAGTCATGTAAGTTTTTTTTCCTAGCAAATATTACACCACACATTTGCATGTTAACTCTTCTGTTTCCAGGTGTTTTCAAGTTTTTTTGGGGTGAAGTCTATTTTTTCACTTTTTTTAATCATGTTGTCATTATATTTTTGTGTATTTGAGGTTTTTCAGTATTTTGCTAAGCGCATATTTCTTAGTTCTTGAAAACTTATAATTTTATTATTATTTTAACAGTACCTGTACTGTATTTGTATATACAGAAACATATGGAATGTTATTTGCAAAGAATTTGCATTTTTATATGCAGTTGATTCATGCTCCTCCTTCCTATTAGAGTTTCTCTCATTGCAAACACCGAGAAAGGACCAGGTATCTTAGGACCAGTATCGATTTTCCTTAGATTTTACCAGCCATTCTCCAGGCACTTGCAGTGCAAGCACTGGCGGCATGTGTGGAAATTTCCAGTTAAAGTCTTGTTGATGTCTTCTTGTGATGATCTAAATCGTAGCTTGCATTATAAGGTAGCAGGAACTGCCACTTAATGCAATCTCAAGTTTAAAGGTGTATGTCCTGAAGGCTTTGGCGATTTAGAAAGCCCCATAACCAGTGTTTGGTTTTCTGGTAGCATTAGGTTTAATTTTCTGTAAATTAAGCGAAACATTTTTAGAGATAGAGGTAAGTGATTGTTAGACACTTGGAATAATTGTGCACAAAACAGAGGAAATTACAGCATGGGGACTTGCCTCAAATTGTGTATCAATCAAGTCTTGATTTTGCTGGAGTCGGTCCTTTTCAGAGGTCTGAAAAGGACCGCAGTTCACACATGGTGAAAGGAAAAACTTGCAACCATAGTAACAAATTTTATAGAGCAACAATAAAGGTTCCTGGATACTAACCTGTGGAATACAAAACTGCAATCAGTCTGAAAAGAAGTCACCCCTTTTGATGTTGTTTCTTGGACGTTACAAGTTATATTGAAAAATTAATTGCAAGAACCTAATTGTTTCATACAGACATTGAGTCAGAAAGCAAGTGTCTTAATTTAAGGTACTTCTATTAGTGCAGCAGATAATTGCATATTTCATAAGAATCGTTCAGATAGTGAAACAAGCATGAAATTTTGCACAAGTGCTCTTTAAAGTTCCCTCTATCAGAAAAGGGCGCTGGCCACGCAAAAAATTTAATATGGCGGCCAAATTCCAAGATGGCGGCCAGTATCGACAGATTTTGGCTAATTTTTCACTAGAATGGCATGTATTTGCTTCTAGCAATATGGTAAAGCTCTTCCATACTATTTCTTGTGAATATTATGTTTCTGTAGCTTCCCAGTACAGTTTACCTTTAAATATGGGGGCTATATGGCTGCCAAGAAAAGGTAGAAACAATAATTATAATGAGAAATAATGCCCGTTCAACAATTATCGTTTTAAGCATGGATCTTGGTTTCTGTGGTTTTAGATCCTAATGAGGCCATCTCTTTCGAATAACTCATCAATTTTGAAGGAAAATTAATAAATGTAAAAGAGTGTATGTCTGCACACAACCAGGGCACACTGGTGACATCACTGCTGTGTAACTCAGCATGGGGTTCAGTGCCAGCTAATCCAGCTTTACTAATCCTGTAGTCTTAGACTAGTAGTTGTAGTATAGTTTAGTTTAGTGTCCCAAATGCTTTCTAACAGCCCCAGACCAGCTATAGTTAGATAGCCGCACCTGAATAGACAGGATGTGCCAGCGCGGGAGAGCCGAGCCAAGGGTATGGGGGCTGTACATGATGGTTCATGTACTTACCCGGATGGTGTACAGATCACACGGGACTTAAATGGCACTGGATGAATGATCGGGCTAGGTGTAGGAGACCGAACCTAGTTGAATCCCATACAGGAATGTGTGCTTTGTTTAAGGTGGTAAAAGGATAACCCCTCGGCCTTAATCAAAAGTGAAATCATGGCAGAATGTGATGCCAATCCAATATTGAGCAGTAGAAAACAAACTGGAGTTTGTGTTGTCTTTGTCAGAAGGACAAAAGAGGTGAGCACTTGACATCACCTCCAAGTCATCATGTCCTAGACCATGATGGGTACACAATGCTGGCAAGGAACATTCCCATGTTCAGTGAAATTAATGAAATGCCACTGATAATGGATCCAGCAAGGCTGGATGAAGGTGATGGCATAGAGGCCACTCTCAGGAAAAAATGCAGCAAAATACCATGTGAACTGTCGCTTGTTGTTTAACAACACTAAACTGGACCGTGCAAGAAAGCGACAATCCAATGACCAGACCAGCAACACTGAGACTAGTCGTGCAAAACTGCGCCGAACCAGTCATGACAATGAAGTTTGCATTTTCTGTGAGAAAGTGGCACCTGCATCTGATCTCAGACAGGCTAGTACTAAGGGCCTTGACTTGAAATTGCGTGAATGTGCAGAGATACTTAGTGATGGCAAGCTCCTTGCTAAGTTGACTGGTGGGGATGTCATTGCACAGGAGTTTAAGTATCACCATGCCTGTCTTTGTGCCCTCTACAACAGAAAAGGTCCTACCTGAGGAGCCTTGAGAAAGACCAAGGTAGCACTGAGTCAGAATCAGATGTGTATCCACTAGTTCTGTCAGAACTGATGACATACATTGTTGAAAACAACCTTTGTTCAGATGATCCAGTCACATTTCGGCTGGCAGATATTTGCCACCTCTACCAACAACGTCTGGAACAATTAGGTGTAGAGTCACCAAGTGTAAATTCCACGAGACTCAAAGACAAACTTCTGGCAGAAATTCCAGAACTTGAGGCTCATAAATCTGGCAGAGATGTATTACTTGCATTTCAAAGGATGTGGGAAAAGCACTTGCTCAATCATCTGATCTTTCAGAGGCAGTTATCATTGCTAAAGCAGCAAATATTCTCAGAAAGTCTATACTTGATCATCAGTCACGGTTTGATGGCACATTTTCTGAGGCTTGTGTACGAAATTCTGTGCCTCCTCTCCTGCTCCAGTTTGTAGGGATGGTTGAGCATGGGGCTGACATCAAGTCACAGTTACGATTTGGAGCATCAAAGTCAGACCAGGCCATTGCACAGCTCATGCAGTTCAACTGCTACTCCCCGATACAAAGAGGAGCAACAACTCATAGACACTCCAAAGACAGAGAAACACCATTCCCAGTCTACATGGGACTCTCAGTCTATGCCAAAACCAGGAAGAGAAACCTGGTTGAAATGCTACATCAGTATGGCCTCAGTATCTCTTATGACAGAGTACTGGAGGTCTCTGCACAGTTAGGAGATGCCACAGTTAGCAAATATGTGGAGGAGGGTGTGGTCTGTCCCCAGTACTGCGAAAAGGGTTGTTCACCACTGCAGTGATGGACAACATCGACCACAACCCATCTGCAACTACTGCCACTACCTCCTTCCATGGAACTAGCATCTCCATATTTCAGCACCCCACCAAGGAGAACACTGGACAGGAAAGACAGCAACTAAAGTTTGCACCTGAGAAAGTGAGGTCGGTGCCTGAATTGCCGGACACATTCACAAACATCTCACCAGCTTCCTTTCAAACAAAGAACCCTGTGCCACCAAACACTGCAATACCAAAGCCACCCACAGATATCTTGGGGCCACAGCTTGCACTGGAGTATCAGTGGCTAGACAAGGTCATAGTCACCCAGGAAATAGATGATGCAGTGAATCTGACGTGGTCAGCTCATCACGCTTCAATGAAGAGAAGCCCAGAATTTAAAGTAACCATAACTTCATTGCTTCCTCTCCTGCGTGATCAGGCTCATTCTGTTGCTACGATCAAACACGTGATGCAGAAAGTGCAGGATGTCACTGATTTTCTGAACCCTGGCCAGATACCCATAATCACAGCTGATCAGCCAATCTATGCCGTAGCAAAGCAGGTGCAGTGGCAGTGGCCTGATCAGTATGGCGAAGACAAGTATCTGGTAATGTTTGGTGGTCTGCACATTGAGATGGCAGCAATGACATCTCTTGGTACTCTTCTTCATGGCAGTGGTTGGACAGGAGCTCTGGTGGAGGCAGGAGTTGCTTCATCTGGAACTGCAGAATCCTTCCTGTCAGCTGCAAGTGTAACCAGGACACGGCAGATGCACCAGGTTACAGCCTCTAGTTTGTACAAACTCCTGAGGACAGCATACACTGACTACTGTGCTGAAAGCAAACAACAATGAGCAGGCATTAGAGTTTGAGGAGTGGTGTGACCTTCGAAGACAGCAGAGTCCACAGTTCCACTTCTGGCACATGGTGTTGTCTATGGAACTTGTGATATTCCTACTGATCAGGTCCTTCCGTGAGGCCAATTTTGTCCTCTACTGCCAGGCATTGCATGAGCTGATACCTACTTCTTTTCCAACAATAATACAAACTATGCTCGTTGGCTGCCTATTCACCTCAGGGACATGCTTACCTAGAGAGTTCACACCCAGAGTTGCACAAGGAGTTCAAGGCTGGCAACTTTGTTGTGCACAAGACCAGTCGCCAGTTCTCAGCAATGGCTCTTGACCAAGCTCATGAGCAGACCAATGCCTTTATAAAGGCTGATGGCGGAGCCATTGGGCTGACTGAAGATCCGTCAGCACTCAGAAGATGGATGGTGGCTGGCCCAGAGATCATCCGCTTGGTGTCTGCATACGAAACAGAGGTTCAAAGTAAAGAGTCTAATGAGCAGACAACACGCCATGAACAAACACCTCATGCGCAGAAGACATTCTTGGAGAGAGTCAGCAAGCTGTCATTGGCTTTGCAACACTTGGGAAGTCCTTTTCAGGAAGAGAGCCAGGATCTGTATTCCATTGACAACAAAGACATTGCCCACCCCAGCTCAGCAGAACTTCTACAGACACACCTTGACAGAGGCCGCACTAAATTTCAGAAGTTTTCAGACTCTTTGGCAAACAATGCAGTCTCCTTCTATGAGCCGATAAAGAAGAACAGAACTGACTTCTTCAGGCAAGAAGCTGCTCCTGTAGAACAGTCAAAGCAGAAACTTCTGAAGGAGGATTGCCAGCTTTTCTCAAAGCTATTTATATCCTGTCAGAGCCGTGAATGTGATCTGCAGGAATTCTTCCAGCACGAGAATCAAACATTCCCAGCTTCCCTTAGTGAGGGTGGTAGGCTGTACACATGTCAGAAGTCTCAGCTGACCTCGGTCCTGGAGAGTCATGTTACACTAGAAGACAAAGAACCAAAGACTGATGTCCTCATTGTAGATGGATCAGCTTTGGTCCATGCCTTGCCACCAAAGAAAGGAAAGACCTTTGAGGGCTATGCACTTTGCGACTTCTTGCCTGTGATACAATCCTATAGCAGCAAGTACACATCATCACATCTTGTATTTGATGTATACAATACATCCAGCCTCAAAGCTGAGACCAGGCTCCAACGTGGTCAAGGAGGAAGGCGCAAGGTGACAGACAAGAACACAATTCCATCCAACTGGCGCAATTTCCTAAGACACGATGCCAACAAGACAGAGTTGTTCCAGTTCCTGGCAGACAAAGTTGCCCAGATGTCTGCCACAAATGTTGTCATTGCCACGAAAGGGTCTGCTGTCCTCAGCACTCATGAGGCTAGTCTTCAGGGACTGGAAAAGTGCTCTCATGAGGAAGCTGACACCGCATCTTTCTCCATGCCAAATATGCCACAGAACATGGAGCCAAGACCATCACGGTTAAAGCAAATGACACAGATGTTCTTGTCGTTGCAGTCAGTGCTTTCTCCACTCTCCACAATCTAGGGCTAGAGAAGCTATGGGTGGCATTTGGCCAAGGCCAGAGCCTGCGCTGGATTGCTGTGCATGACCTGTGCAACTCTCTGGGCCAGGAGAAGGTGAATGGCATGCTCTTCTTCCATGCGTTCACAGGCTGTGATACAGTGTCAGCCTTCCGGAGCAAGGGCAAGAAGACCGCCTGGCAGACATGGAACATCTTTCCAGAGGCCTCCACTGTGTTCTCCAAACTGAGTCACTACCCTCTCAGAGTGGAAGAGAGTGACCTGAAGGTCCTGGAGAGATTTGTCATACTTATGTATGAAAGATCCAGCACTGCTGGCACTGTGGATGAGGCTAGACTTGATATGTTTGCCAGAAAACAAAGGGCATATGAGGCCATTCCACCAACCAGGAGCTCTCCTCCAACACACCAAGCGTGCTGCGTACCAGGCTGGTTGTGTGTGGGGACAGGCCACCCAGTGTCAGCCACAGCCAGAGAACCCTGCTGAGTGGGGATGGCAAAAAGTCTGGTGAAGCATGGCAAGTCCTCTGGACAACCAACTCGCCCTTAGCCAAGAGTTGCCAACAGCTTACCAAATGTGGATGCAAAGCAGGCTGTCGGGAAAGGTGCAAGTGCTACAAGCTGGGTCTTCCCTGCACAGCTCTGTGCACTTGCAAATGTGAAGTCTAGATAAATATTGCCTCTCTTCAGTAGATAATCTAGCTTGAGCATCCAACGTGTCATGCTATGCCTACCTTCTTATCCTCGAATTTTTCAAAGGTGTAGGTTGAGAGACCTATACATAGATTGGTTGCGTTTAGTCCGTATTTCTCTTCTTTTCTTTTTATGGTTACAGTCTTAGACACAATGTTGTATGTGACCATACCATTACTATTTCAGTTGAAAATAGCATATTAGTTAAACTGTCTGATCACATGAATATACCATTAAATAAAAACAGTTGGTCTCTATGTCTGCTAGCACTGTGGATAGAAAAAAACTTTTATGGCAACCATTTTGTACGCCATCTTGGTTACAATTCATTTAGTAAGGGTTTTCAATAAAATGTGTGGTATGGAACATTTTTATAACCTAAAAGTCGAGGTTTAAAAAAAAAAAAAACTGGCATATTCCATCCAATAGATGCTCCCAAACCAGTGAATCTCAACATAGATGGCGGCCATTTTGAAAAATAGCCGCCATCTTGATTTTCAGGTGGCCAGCGCCCTTTTCTAAGAGAGCGTAGTCTTAGGAATGTTTGTGCCAAATTTCATGCTTGTTTCACTATCTGAACGATTTTTACAGCAATCTGCTGCACTATATATGAGCTGAAACTTCAAGGTACATTTGCAAGGAAACTTTAGAAAAATATTATACCAGTGACGAAAAATGATAATGATCCCTCTTAGAGTAGAGTACTTTTGTTAACTAGTGCTGGTTCAGGTAGGGAAGTTATTGTTCTGAAATTGTATAGAGGTGTTGATTTTATCAGCTTTGAGATGGGAGCTTTTTCAGATGTTAATAGGCTTTGGATATTGGGGCAAATCTCTACAATATATGAATGTAATTTGTTCTGTATTTACTTGTTACAGTGTTGGAAGGATGAAATTGATTCCAGTTTGCTGGCTCAGTGGATGTACACAATTTCTAGGTCATGTGCGTTATATTTTATCTTTTGAATCCTTTATGTTAATTCAATTACTTTATGCTGGCTGGATTTTCCAGAGATGTATTTGCAAATTAAGGTTTTATATCAGGGTCATTATCTCTTGCAAATCTTCAGTAAACATCAGAAGCACTGCACAGATTGGCTGTAAGTCATGAGTTTATAAAAGCAACTTTTTTCATGTGATGTTGCCAAAACGCTCACCTGTGTTTCTTAGCTGAATGACCGAGTTACTGGAGAAGTGGATGGTGATGAGGGTACTCTGATGACAAGAATATTGTTTTCGCTGTGCAGTCACCATCCGCAGCATTTTTCGAATGCCCTCGGCAAACTCCAGTGCCTTGTGGTTTATGAAGGTGCTGGTTGTGTTGCAGACTTGCCTTTGTTGCTTTCGTTGTTTTCAGGGGCTTTCTCCACCATGTCATCTGTATCAACTGCAGTAGGTATCACACTGTTGGACAAAAGTTGGAAGCCAGGATCAAAGCCTTGGAAGGCAGTCATTCCCTCATTGCCATTCAGGATAGGGTTCTAAGTGTGCCACAGGGTCTGTTTGTTGATGTCCTTCCAAGCATCTGCAAAATTGTAGATGACAGATTTCAGCAAATACCTTTGCAGATCCATTGTCAATAACACTTTGGTCCATTGGTAGAATAAGTACAATCATACTGTATTAAGTTTTGGTATATATATTTGCCACTTTTTCACACAAGCCTTCCAAGAAAAGATTTCTCTCACTTTCCATAAATACTTGATGTTTTGTGAGGAAGAACAAACTGAATTCTTGAAAACATTTTTGAGATTGTTGACGGTATATTTGCTGCATTTTTGGAATGAGAGAATTGTTTTGGAATAGTTGAGTAACTGGATTTCTGCTTATGCGACCCACTTAGGTATTTGCTTGCTGCGCAAAGCATCACCGTCGTGCGCTTGAGGGGCTGATGTGATGCACTGGCCAGCACTTTCCTCTATTCATGTTTTATTAAAAGTCTTTTAAAGATGTGTGTGTGACTGCCATATTTTTTATATTCATGTTTATTTGACGTTTGTTTATACTGTACGTGCATCTGTAAATTGTTCTATTTTACACTGTGGGCATTACTTAAGGTTCTTTGAAGCATCCTTCAGCCCATAGCTGCAACCCCTTTCATTCCTTTTACTGTACCTCCATTCTTATTCTTTCTTCCATCTTACTTTCCTTAACCCTGTTCTAACAATTGTTTCATAGAACGACTGCTTTGAGGTTTTTTCCTGTTACACCTTTGTAAACTTTTACTCTCACTTTTCCTTGGGCCTAAAATGGTATATTCTGTTCTCTTCTGATGTAGCTGTAGGTGTTAATGATTCAAGGCATTTTCTGTATTTGATTTAGCCAGACGAATACTGCTTGACCCAGTCTCCATTTGTACAAATATGATATTTGAAGGACATTTTATTTTAATGACTTCTGATTGTAGCCACCAGCACCAACATTAAAGAAATGTTTTGACTTAGTTTCATGAGTAGTTGAGGTCTTATAATGAATTTATTGTGTATTACTGGATAAAGTAATAGTAGTTTTGCTTTAAAGCAAACTGTTTTTTAGATGGCTCTGCCAGAGCTGAGGATTTTAACACTATAGGTAAACCAAAATGTCGTGGCGGGTGACAAGAGGTCTGGTCAGAATGCTTCGTATTTGAATCTAAAAGTTTAGGACTTTTTCCCTTGTAGACACAGGTAAAAATCTCATCAGCTTATAGTAAAGCCGGATGAGTTCTCTACTGGATGGCGCGAGACCAATCCCTCTTCCACCCACACTTTCACTTCTTTTTTTTTTCCTCTTATTACAAATGGTTTACATCCTTAAATGTAAGTGCGACATTGCATTGAAGCAACCACGTATTTTAAAACAATGTTAAAATTCATAATGTCTTAAAAGAATTGTTGTCTTTTTATTGTATTCATTCTTACATTTAACGCAATTATTTCATATCTTTGTAATATACATTTTTCATCTGTATATTTTTCTGCCTTATTGAAAAGGGTAATGATAACTTACATAATAAGATCAAGTTTTTATTTAATACATATAAAAAGAAAAGCAGTTTAAGCATATAATGAATATTAAAAATTATATATTTTACAATCAATAAAATCCGTAGACATTCAATCGTCGTCGTCATCGGATGCGCGTAATTCAATTACAAAAGACTCCATTAAGTGCTCCACATAATCATCTCCTTCAGAATCTTCCATCTGAAGTTTTTTCACATGCTTTATAGCATTAGCCCAGTTTTCCTTAGTGACCTTTTGAATGGCTTCTTGCAATAACGGTCTTAAATCCGCCATTTTAAAATTATTTCTCTGAGAGATAATTTTTGACCTGCCCCCAAATCAGTTCTATGGGGTTATATTGGCAGTGGTACGGAGGAAGCCTGACGACCCTGTGGCCATGTTCACGAGCCAGCTTATCAATGACATATTCTTTTTCTGTTAGTGCAGAATGAATCTTCACCAATTGCAGCAACTCACACTTCCGCATGTCGTCTGTCAAATCTGCCCCTTTCTTGATTAGCCATTCTTTTATTGCATTTTTTTTATCAGCTGTCGTCGGTGGCTTGTCAGTAGCAACAGAATGGTACGAGGCATTGTCCATGACGATGACTGATGAAGGAGGGATGTTCGGGAGTAGCTGGGATTTGAACCAATTTTCAAAGACGAAGCAATTCATTTGTTGGTGGTAATCTCCGTCATTTACCGCCTTAAAAATCAATTCTGCATTTTGGACGAAGCCTTCCTTACTGCCAGCATGAAGAATGATCAACCTAGCCCTAAAAAGTCCTACCATTATCTATTTACCCCTTTTAATTCGTGGTCCGTTGTTGTCTCCTGAGAGCCATATACTTCTGGGCGATCCCTATTACAGCTCGAGCTTTCCTCTGAAAAGCTTTCTATTCTTTAAGCCTCTGTATTTCCATAGGCCTACTGGACATCCCATAATTTATGTGTACTTAGTTTGTGTTAATTTAACTATATATATTTGCAAATTCAAAAATATGACTCTCTACATTTGTTTATATATATATATATATATATATATATATATATATATATATATATCTTCTTTATATAAATATATAATATATATATATATATATATATGTATATAAATATATATATACCTCATATATATATATATATATATATATATATATATATATATATATATATATATATATATATATATGTGTGTGTGTGTGTGTGTGTGTGTGTGTGTGTGTGTGTGAATTTCTTTACTGTATGCATATGAGAGAATTTGAGCAATAAATATGCATAAATTATACAGTAAAATAATCGTAAAAATGAATCAGAAACCAATTATATTTACGTTACATAATATGCTACCTTCATATATTACAACATGATTGGGAATATTTGATTTAGCATCGGTCTATATGCGCACACAAACACACAAACGCAAAAAGGATACTCAAGGTCACATTTAGAAGAAATGAAAGCAAAATCAGGATAGTACAGACGAACCACCTCTGTGTAATCCGCCTTTACCGCTGAAGATTTTGGTTTAGGAGGTCATTTCCTTAAGGTAAAATGACAAAGGGATCTTAACTGCGAACGATATAGTCCGGGAAAACCGTCCTCTCACCCGCCACGACATTTTGGTTTACCTTATAGTGAGGCGTCTAACGGGTCTTTTCAAGACTTTTGATTGTCAGTTGCATGCACAAGCAACCCACGTCAATGGTAAGTCAGAAATTTGACAGTTTCTTCGTTGATTTCCTTGTATTTTTCCACTGTATTTCATGTTTCCCTTGCTATTTACCCTCCCTTACCATCTAGAGAACTGGTATATGTTTCTTTTATGAAGTCTAAAGTGTGAATAATTACTATTGCCTAGTGAAATTGCCAGCTATTCCCGTGCAGTAAGTAGGAATTAGGAAAGTTAAGTAAGTATATTTCAGGCTGGCCTTGTGTCTCGATCCCATTGTTCAGAAGAGAAATAAGCCTTTACCAATACGAAACTCATACGATACCTACCAATATAGACACTCATTGTGTTATATTTTTTTTACTTGAAGAAAGGGTGGAATTGACTTGTGTCAGACGCTGACCAATTGTTCATGTAATTTCCTCACCATCACTGCACATTATTTCTTTGTCGGGAATAATTGGGAAGTAAAGGGAATTGATTTAATCCATTTCTTGCAGAGTAATCCATTATCCCATACATTGTTCCCCGGCTGGCGACCTTATTCAATTAACTACTTAATAAACTCATCAATGACTGCACATGTAACTATCTATCTATCTATCTATCTATCTATATATATATATATATATATATATATATATATATATATATATATATATCTATATATATCTATATATATATATATATATATATATATATATATATATATATATATATATATATATATATATATATATATATATATACTCGTATATATATATATATAAGCAATATTGGGGGATGGACAATTAGGCCTATAAAGTATATATATTACAATTTTGAGAGTTTCGTAGTGGGCCTATAGAGAGCCATGATCACGCCTTCACTTTGCAATGCACAGAACTCCGCCAATAAATTCATTTTATTTAATTTATGCAAAATCCCTTTTTGACTGGTTTAGCGCAATTGCATCGACCCAAATCCAACTGGGATTAACGACCATATACAGCTTAATGAATAGCCCTTCATAGGGCGTTTTATGTTCCTGGCTATTCATCAGTTATTCATCACGAAAGTCAACAGAAAATGAAAATAAAAGTCTGAGTTCTTATATTGCTGTTGCAACCACCTTCTGTTTTTGTGGATGTCCCTGGGCTGCAGAGAGTAGATGGCAGTTTATCTGTGAATATTGATTGTATTTTGTCATGATTATGATCATTCTGATTATGACTATCAGTGCGATAAAGAAGATGACATTGAACTGTAAAATTTAATTGTGTTACCATCGATATATAATTCTGATTGTGATTATCAGGTAACTGAGCATTGACGTTGTAATGATAAAATATTCGTGTATTCTATCATAATTATGATAATTATTATGATTATCAGTATAATTATTAGGCAATTTTGGATATGATTTTATTTACTCTAATTTTAGAAAGCTTTTCATGAATAATCATCCCATTGCAACGACATCGTTCGTGGGACGTGACCTCTTCTTTAATACGGATTTTGTAGTCACGATGTCAAAGGTCAAGATGACCTTTTCAAGTA
Organism: Macrobrachium rosenbergii; assembly: GCF_040412425.1. NCBI lineage: Eukaryota > Metazoa > Arthropoda > Malacostraca > Decapoda > Palaemonidae > Macrobrachium > Macrobrachium rosenbergii. The sequence goes on from NC_089799.1 coordinate 2,835,819, forward strand.
AGGTCAGTTGACCTTAGGAGTTGTCCCTACAGGCACCTGTCACTCTCTAGAGAGAAGGAAAGGGAGAACATTGTTCTCTCTCTCTCTCTCTCTCTCTCTCTCTCTCTCTACTCTGAAAACTATACCAGGAAAATTAAGGAAAGCACACAGGACATTAATCCACCACGCACCAGCATCGATAATGCAGCGTCTATTCAAATGCCGCTACCAGCTCATCTGAGGAACATAACAGGGTGAGCAGATGTGTTTAGAATGAAACGACAAATATCTAAGATGCATCCCAGACCATCCAAGACTGGAAGATGCAAAATATACCGGAAGATGCGTTAGCAACTCTCTGGTAGACATCAAAGGCGCCTCACACTGAGGGACCTGGGGCAACCCGAACGAATTGTAAGGTCTGTAAGGTAAGGTAAGGTCTCTCTCCTTGTTCAACGTGGATAGGTTAACTCTCTCTCTCTCTCTCTCTCTCTCTCTCTCTCTCCTGAATGCCAGTGTTTTATTCTTTTTATTATGATTTACAATTTACATCTCCGTTTTATTTTGAAAACTCTCTCTCTCTCTCTCTCTCTCTCTCTCTCTCTCTCTCTCTCTCTCTCTCTCTCTCTCTCTCTCTCTCTCTCTCTCTCTCTCTCACTGGCGTTATAGAACAGTCTTTGCAAAGTAATTTGATTGAGTTCCTTCAAGAAATCTTATAGAACTATTTGTATCCTTAGACCTTCGTCTAGGAGGACCCACCTCACGTTCAAAGATTATCCCAATCCTAAGATTGACCCAAGAAGTGGATGGAAGGGAGGATTAGGATGATTAGGGTTGAGATGGATTGGTTTGGCTGGAAGTCCAAAGCCAGCGGCGCAAAGGAAAGTGTGTGTAATGCAATAATAAGTTTGGCTAGAAGAAAGGAAGAAAGAAGAGAGAGAGAGAGAGAGAGAGAGAGAGAGAGAGAGAGAGAGAGAGAGAGAGAGAGGGAGAGAGATCATTCATTTGCGTTTGACAAAGGGTTAACATTGCCTGGAATATCATTGCTTTGAAATGATAGGAAATGCAGAGTTAACATCCACTGATTGTTAATCTGGATGGGGTAAATATTCAGCTAACATTCGGTTAATACTCTGTTCTTTCAGTGGAAATATTATGGGATATTAGATGTTTCATTTACACATTTTATTTCGTTCAAGCTCTGTGATTTTGTGGAGTTTTAGATGTAAAAGGTGCTTTAACCTTCTATTCTGTGATTATAAAGCATTCAGAATATTTTCTTTAGAGTTTTACTAAAGGAAATACTTGATGTATATGGCTCATATGTTCATAGCAGTTCTGAGTGTTCTCTCTCTCTCTCTCTCTCTCTCTCTCTCTCTCTCTCTCTCTCTCTCTCTCACACCAACAAAGCAGTGGGTGTGAGAGAGAGAGAGAGAAAGGAAAGAAGAAGAAGAAGAAAGAAAGAAGAAAGAAGAAAGAAAGAAAGAAGAAGATGCTCTCCGAGAGGTGGAAGAAGGTGTCCCATAATATTTGCATTCTGGTCGCGTCCTCGCTGTTCATTTTCCTCCTGATTCCTTTTATCATTTCCCTCCTCCTCCCTCCTTTATTCTGCTTCTTCCCTTTCAGTTGGAAGGACCAGAAGAGCTTTTCCAAGAGCTGGGTTTGAAATAGTGTTTTCTGTGAAGGATGAATGCATAAGCAGTCGTATGAAGTTTATGAAGGCTATATATAACTCAGTATTTGATTTCCTAAATGATGATTCATTTTTACTCTAATTGTCATTTTCCTTTTGTTTTGGGTACTGTGTGGACATTTGAAGAGCTATTCCTGACTCAGGAGAAGGTATAAGCTGATCTTGGTTGCTGTATTATTTAGTATTTTTAGTTACGGTTTTCTGTATTTTGTATTAGTTTTTATATTCTAACTTCAGTTTTTGAATAGATTATTTATTTTTGTTTATTTACTTACTTATTTTTAAACTCTACATCGGTTTCAAATTAATTTATAAATATTTGCTGGAAATTTTGAATGAGTGACGTCCCAAATGTACCTATGAGAAAGGCACAGGCAGGCCGTGGTCTACTACTGTAGAGCCTTTAAAATACAGTGAGCATCCCAGTGATGTCCATTCATATTAAGTATCTTTTTGCCGGTCTGTCTGTCTGTCTGTCTGTCTGTCTGTCTGTCTGTCTGTCTGTCTGTCTGTCTGTCTGTCTGTCTGTTATTGTCTGAAGACAGAACTCAGGACAGTTGCATGTCGTTCAGAATGAGACATAGACATTATGATTCACTGAAGTGGAAAGTGTCTTTTAAACTCTTCATCCATATTTTAAGAGAGCTTCCACACTTGCAGTATAACATGTTATACACACGCGTCGACAACTTGGTGCACACACATCACAAACAGATTGTATACAAGTCAGCGACTTACAGGTAGTCATAACCTGTGTTTCTTACAATTCTCCAGCATTTGCCAAAGACTCGGTCTTTACTCAGGTCGTTGACATGTTTTCAACTTGTCTAGATTTGTATGTGGAAGTAAGTTACCTGTTGTGTTTGTGTGTCACGTTTAACTGCAGTGAAACACCAACATGTTAGGCCTGATTTTTGTCCAAATATATACATATAAAAATCAAACAAATTAACCTGTTGTTTTGGATAAACAATCGTTAGTCAGTACTTATATTCAACTTGTTTGTGGTATGTATTCCACAAGTTGCCAACGTGTTTATAGTATGTTTTTTAGAGTGCTAACACACTCTAAACGTTTTATAAGTGTTTTTGAGTTTGTGATTGCATAAGTATATTATATAAAATTAAATAGAGAGAGAGAGAGAGAGAGAGAGAGAGAGAGAGAGAGAGAGAGAGAGAGAGAGAATTCTAATATAACCCATCATTTTCTATAAGTATTTCCAACCCGTTCTCCAGCAATATATTTCCCATAGAAAACAATTGAATTTCACACTCTGAACTATTATACGACCCTTTTAAAAGCGTGAGGAAGAAACACTAATGAAATTAGTAGAGGGTCTTATGACATCACTCTCTGATGAGCGTTCATGAACATTCGAGCATCGCTGCATATATGAGAGAATTGTGATCATTACCTATCAAGCAACAAAAGGGAAATGCACAGGTATAGGAAAAATGTCACATTTAAAACACATTTAAATGTGACATATTTAATTTTTTTTTTGGGGGAACCTTCATTGGAGTAAATTAGATAATACTGTGAATTAATTCACGTGATATAGGTAGCCTGTCAAGGAATTTATTCTGAGATATAGATAACTAGAGTATTTTATCAGAAGAAAGAAAGAGAGAGAGAGAAGATTACAAATTAGACTAAGCCGAAATACGTTTATTCCAGTCATTCTTAATTCAAACTTTCATTAAACCACATTTGTAGAATGATCTTAAGATCTCCCAACTTCTCTATATCCTCAACTATCTCCATATAGTCCCCCACCCTCGCTCTCAAAGTTCCTCCTTCCCACAAATCCCGTTTTGGCTAACTTACCTGAGAAAAAATATCGATTTAAATTAAGGAAAGCTTCCCTCTCCCCGAGTTCTCGTACGATCATAATATCGCAGTGGACATAAACGGTTCTAAGCCAAGTCAGTGAATGGCAGGAGAATGCTTATCTTAATGAGAGAGAGAGAGAGAGAGAGAATTGAGGATATAAAATACACTTTTTAGATTTCTTTAAAAAACTGGCAATGTATCCATCAGCACTTTGTTCTGTCGCACTTTTCTGTCCACCCTCAGATCTTAAAAACTACTGAGCTAAAAAGAGCTGCAAATTGGGATATTGATCATCCACCTCCAGTCATCAAATATTCCAAATTGCCTTCCTCCTAGCCCTCCTCAGTAGTTTTACTTTACAGAGTTAAATTTAGCCATTATGATGCTTCTGGCAACGACACACGATATGCCACCACCGGGCCGTGGTTAAAGTTTCATGGGCCGCGGCTCATACGGCATTATACAGAGATCACGGAAAATGAGAATTATTTTCGGTGGCCTTGATTACTCGATGTACAGAAAACTCGACTACCGAAGTTTTTGACTTGTTTTGCTGTGCCGATTCGCTGTCCAGAGGAGAGGTTGTTTTCGTCTGAATGCTTAGCAGTGGACACAACATCTGCTTTAATATACACACTGAAATTATTATTACCTCATTTTGTAGTTTCACACCATTATCTTTGTCTTCGTTTATTTATCCTCCTTGTCTTTAGGGGAGTCCGCACTACAGAACACATGCCGCAAATAAGTCGGCAACTTATTGCATACATATCTCCAACAGGCTGAAAACAAGTCGGCTAACATGAGTGAAAAACGAGTACGGGATAATCCGGTGAAGTATTGTATTCATCTTGTTCGTGACGTGTGTGCGACAAGTTCCTTACATGTTTGCGACAAGTTGCCAACATGTGTTTATATATATATATTTTTAGTTTAGTGTGAATGCATTCTTTGGGCCTTGAGAAAGTGACACGAGAAGGAGTGCGTCATTGATGCCTTCAGTAGTCATTTTTCAAAGCAAGTTTAAGCACTGACGTCATAATGAGTTTTTCCTTATATTTAAACCAGGACAGTAATGTTAATTATTTGAATCTTATTGTTTTCTTCTGAGGATGTAATCAATTCCTCTCTCTCTCTCTCTCTCTCTCTCTCTCTCTCTCTCTCTCTCTCTCTCTCTCTCTCTCTCTCTCCAAGGGCTTTGAAACTAATATCCCGAACCTCAAAAGCATTATTGCGGACGTACAGAAGAGAGAGAGAGAGAGAGAGAGAGAGAGAGAGAGAGGAGAGATTTTAGCTTTTCCGTGGATGAGGCTCGGGCAGGACAGGTTTCTTGTGCACTGTAATTAAGGGGTAGGAGGCTGCTTAGCTAAACGTTTGTTTCCACCAATACATCAATGAGAGGCTTCACTCCTTTAAAAACCTTAACAAATGCCAATAAATAACACGTCGAATATTCTCCTATTTAATCTCTCTCTCTCTCTCTCTCTCTCTCTCTCTCTCTCTCTCTCTCTCTCTCTCTCTCTCTCTCCCCTTCTACTCCTATGACAGTAACGAAGTTAGGAGATGATTAGTTTATTATATTTATGCACAAGTCTCAGCATATTCCATCGGATTGAGGTCAAGGTTGGAAAGCTTCAACATTTTAGAATAAAGTAAAATTAGCAAACCTTGGCACGTGGCCAAGTTTCTCTGAGTATGGGAATGGAAGAATAGAAAATTTGGGCCAAGGCCCAAGCGCTGGGACCTGAGGCCATTCCTTTGGAAAAGGGAAATTGAGAGTGAAAAGGTTTAATGGTGTAACAGGAGGAAAACCTCACAGAGTTACACTATGAAATAATTGTTAGGAGAGGGTGGATAGCAAGATGGAAAGATAATATGAATGGAGGTACAGTAAAAGGAACGAAAGGGTTGCAGCTAGGGGCCGAAGGGACGCTGCAAAGAACCTTAAGCAATGCCTACAGTGCACCGCGCGAGGGATCACATGGGAAGATTTTCAAACTTTTCGGAAGAAAATCTATTACTGATCAACTTGATGCTTTGTAGGACATGGAAATAACCATTTTCATTCCCTTTCTATTTTTTTTTTTAATTTGCTCATGCCAATCATCCCTCAGTTTTTCAAAATTTGGTTCCTAAAGGATAAATTAATTTTAGCATCAGAGCAAACACTTTTGTGCAAGGACTAACACAAGAGGCTAGTGTGATTTGATCATGAAATCTGACAAACACATCATCAATCAATCACTGTCAGTTGCGTCGTGAATAATTGCATTCATTTGTCGCAAGCATCTCACGGAATGAAAAATATTGACATCCTTTTGAAATGCTTTTTGAATCCGAATTTTAAATGTTTGGCTGAATAATGAAAAGGTAATATATAAATGCTCTGCAAAATTCTGATTTCGCCCGATGACAGAGGACCCAAATTATTTGGTGAATCCAGAACTACCATTTGGTATACAGTAGACAATGTATTTCCGGATCCTGTTGTACTGTTGATGTATTCGTAATGTATGCGTTTGAATAGATTAATGGAGGTCCATTAGACGAGGTATTTTACTGAGGCTGGATAATGCCCACATGGGATTTGAGCACAGCGAGTTGATATGTCTGTCAATTGAGCTTCGAAAGTGACTCTTGTCATCTGGACGTCAGTGTTATTCCAAACTCGATCAGATTTTGGAATGGGAGGTGTGAGTGATTCTGGCGGATTATGGGGGTAATTCATGAGAGAGAGAGAGAGAGAGAGAGTGGATGTGGCAATTTAGTTTTGTTCATGATTAAATAAGAACATTGTTCATGAGTGATTATGTTTGGAGAGAGAGAGAGAGAGAGAGAGAGAGAGAGAGAGAGAGAGAGAGAGGCATTCATTCCTCGGTAGCTTATCGCTCAATTGCTGCTGAAAACCAGATTTGATCGCTAAGATAAACGAAAGTTAAATTTCATAAAATACAAATTATTGATATATTTTATTGAATATATCAGTAAGATACATTTTATATCTCACTGATATAAAATCACTCCCAGACTTTGTAAAGGCTATGGAAGCAAAGCCTTGATTAAGTAAAGGAAGCCTCGAGAGTCCAGAAGGATGTACTGTATAGTGAAGTTAAACTAGTTGACTTTTCAGCTTCATTTAGAACCATGTGTAGATCTTTTCAGACCTTTCATAGAGCTTTTGTAGGTTTTATTTATTTATTTATTTACTTATTTATTCATTAATTAATTCATTCATTTATTATTTATATGTTTTTTTATTGTTTATTTCTAATTTTTTATGTTTGAACACCAGCCTTCGAAAGAAAGACGAATTGACATCTCTGTAAAGCTGACGGTTCTCTCTCTCTCTCTCTCTCTCTCTCTCTCTCTCTCTCTCTCTCTCTCTCTCTCTCTCTCCTATATCTCTCTCTCGTAAGTTGAGTCCTGTCGATACTTTGCATATATAAAGCTCGACGTTCCCAACGGGTTTGTGTTGTTTACGAAAACAAAGAAGACAATTGCAAGATTTACATTTTATAGGATCTAATGCATATTTTATATAGCACACACGGAGAGAGAGAAGAGAAGAGAGAGAGAGAAGAGAGAGAGTGAGTTTCAGGGTTTATCATTATGCAATGTTTTGTTTACTTATCGTGATTTGTTTTCATTAGAAAATGTTTCAGAAAATCTCTCTCTCTCTCTCTCTCTCTCTCTCTCTCTCTCTCTCTCTCTCTCTCTCTCTGTGTATGTACCTAAAATAATGAATATATAACTGCGTGTCATGTAGCTATAATACACGACACATGTTTACCACAGAAATCAATATCTGCTCACATCAGGATCCCGAACCGGGTCTCTCAAATGGAAGGCCAGAGGCGAAAATATAACACAGCCACACCTGTGGGAGTCAGTTGACACCCTTGCCTTTATTTGGCCTGAGTTCAATCAAGGATAACGTCAAGAAAATCCCTATATATATATATATATATATATATATATATATATATATATATATATTATGTATATATATATATATATATATATATATATATATATATATATATATATATATATATATATATATATATATATATTATATATATATATATATATATATATATATATATATATACATAGTATATATATATATATATATATATATATATATATATATATATATTTCTGACTCACAGGAATTTATATATATATATATATATATATATATATATATATATATATATTATATATACTATATATATATATACTATATATATATATATATATATATATATATATATATATATATATATATATATATATATATATATTTCTGACACATCAGAATCTACTTGAGTCTGTCAAATATACTCTATCTATATATATATATATATATATATATATATATATATATATATGTATATATATATACTTACCTATATATATATATATATATATATATATATATATATATATATATATATATATATATATATATATATATATATATTTGACTCACATCAGGATCGAACTGATCATATCAAATATATATATATATATATATGTATATATATATATATATACTGCTATATATATATATATATATATATATATATATATATATATATAATTCATATATCATTACCAGACAGCATCTGGAAAGCTCCAATAATCAAATAATTATGCTTGAACACTTAGCTCATTTTTGTTCATTGAACAGTACTACTTAGATTCTTTGCAGAATATGAGCCATAATTTTTCTCTTTTATTGTTGTTTGTGACGAACAGAATATTACGCTAATATACTCGGACAAGAATTAACTTGGTATGCCTGAAATTTCCAGAGAGGAGGACTCTCTCTCTCTCTCTCTCTCTCTCTCTCTCTCTCTCTCTCTCTCTCTCTCTCTCTCTCTCTCTGTGTTGATCAGAGCAGTAAAATAGATACCTGGTAGTCAGTCGACGGTCGAGAACAGTGAAACCCAACCAGAAAAAAGAGTGAAAGCTTGAAAAAGAAACTTCTAAAAAACAGACACAAACTGAAAAGTCCCTACAAACGAAATTAACTCTGTTGCTTAGCTATCATAAACGAAACTATGCACCTCAACTTGCCCAGAGTTAGTAATGAAGCTTCTCTCTGAGAGAGAGAAAGAAGAAAGAAGAAGAAAGAAGAAGAAAATTATACAAACCAAACATTAATATAGAAACCGTGATAAATATTCAGATTTTCATCAACAAACGGTACCTTTAATATTCCCTGATAAATGTATCATTGTTAATTTTATATCGAAAAAGAACCGTCCATAATTATAACTTCGTAAACCGAGATAAAATCTGATAAAATCTTTTCGGCACAGGACTGCGTTTATACGACATCATTCTCTCCCATAAAATAATAATAAAAAAAAACTTTATAGAATAAAATAGATAATAAAAATCCCTCCATTATGATAAGAACCCCGTGACGTCATAACCGTTTAGCTCAGTGTTACTGATAAAGACTGAGATTCAAAATTCAGTCGCCGGGAAATTTAAATACGTAATTCGGCCGAATGGCAAATACATTATGAACCCCCCATGGGTAAGGGACCCGGGGAGAGGGTTGGAGAGGAGGAGGAGATGGGGACAGAGGAGGGGTTAGCGGTCATTGCGTTTTCTGCTGCTAGTGGGGGTGGATGATCCTCCATTTATGGAAATTTGAACATTTTAGGCTGTTCAGCTGATGTTTTTCCTGTAAATGGACCTGCAAGTGTGTGTGTGCGCGCGTGTGTGTGTGTGTGTATGAGAGTTGAGGATCAGGGTTTCACTTCTGACAGCCGCTGAACGAGAGCTGGTCAATTTCCTCAGTAGAAATAGCCCGAATACGCATCTCAATGCGCGCACACTTTTACACGTAAAAAACAAAATTACCATACGTTTATCCCTTATTACTAGAAGTACCAAACCTACAACTGCCACTACCTACGGCCTCGCTCCGAGATTAGGCAGAGTTTGCCCCCCCACCAACAAACTTGGCCATCTATTAAAGGTGAAGTTAATTTTTATTGCCCCTAATTTCGGGCGGTACCTCGTTCTATAGCTCTCTTCAGAGAGCAGGAATAGTTTTCTGAGGTTTGGGTCTCATAATGCATTACATGACCAGAGTATGAGATTTAGGCAAAAATAGGAAGAGAAAAAGGAATTTGACCCAGTTTAAAAGGTTTTCCCAATTTGGATTTCTTGTTGGTTCGAAAACTAAATCATACATGGAGGTATATGAAAATAAAAAGGGATTTTCACAAATCAAACAACTGTCTATTTGGTGTTCTCGCCTCGACTGAAAACAACTGCTCATGTTCTGTTTGGTATAAACAAATGTTCATAACACTCTTCGGCTCTCTCTCTCTCTCTCTCTCTCTCTCTCTCTCTCTCTCTCTCTCTCTCTCTCTCTCTCTCTCTCTCCAAAATACCGTAGATGTGTTTCGCGAAAGACTCTGCCCTTTCCAAGACTGCTCTATTATGTCAGACACGGAGTTAGAGAGAGAGAGAGAGAGAGAGAGAGAGAGAGAGAGAGAGAGAGAGAGAGGGAACGGTGACACATTTCACATATTGGCAATTGCTACTGATCAGACAGTGTTCAGTAGTATCATTTGAAGCATAGGAACTTTGTGTATTGTTTACTATCCTTTTGTTTACAGATAATTGTTGCTTATCTGTTGTTGATTGAGATAAGGCATTACTACCCCAAACCAGTTCTCCTTGTATTTTAATAATTCTTATTTATTCTGTTTATTAATTTATTAATATTTTTTCTTTTCCAATAACTGATCTCCTCTTTCTGTTATTCCTTTCTAATAACACCATATTCTTTGGAAGACTTCAGAACCCCAAAACCCTGTGGATTGGTTGTACCATGAATAAGGTTCTTCAACTTCCTGAATAATAATAATAATAATAATAATAATAATATAATAATAATAATAATAATATGTATAATAATAGTATTAGTTTCAGAATTCATTACCGTTCCGTAATTATTAGTCTCCCAGCACTGAAATGATTCGTGTTCTTTTTATCGATAAAAACCGAACCTCGCCTACTGACATCACCTTGTCTGGAAAAAATGAAATCTCAAGATTTGTCTATAAAATTTGTCATATCATGTCTCGGAAATCTTGTGCTACACTTTCTTTCTTTCCTTCTTTTTTTCTTTCTGGCCTCTCCTCCGCTCCAGGAAAATTGGCCACTTTTGAAAGCGACGCGTCGCTTAAAATTCATAGGAGGAATTGAAGGAGTTACGAAGGAAATGCGCTGTGGACATTTTGTATTTGTCGCTAATGTTTTAGTCAGATACTGTATATTCTCTCCTTTCCAAGTTATTGAGGCCGCCAGCTGACTACTGAGCAGTAATACAAAGTATGGCGTGTAGCATCTTTAAAGGTTTTATTGTGTGTTTTCAAGTTCCTGTTTAATCTCCTCAGGTGACAATATATGGATTTACCAGGATGATTCCTGATTTCCTTTCATTCTGATAGCTAAGAGTTTGTATGATACAGATTTGTAACCTGTTAAAACCTGTGCGTCATGCAGCCTCTGTCAACTCCAGTAGAAAAATCAGTTACTGGGCTGCTTTCATGAAGAACAGACTCATTTCCTGCTAATTGACAAGTTGTTAGTGTCATGAAAATGGAAACAAAAAAGAAAGGTGAGTCTCTATATATAAATTCATATTCATGATAAATAATATGCCTAGTTGATAGGCCTGTGGCGTGTACTTCACTGAATAAGTGACAGGTTTGAATTCGACCTAATCATAATGACATAATTCCAGTTTATATTTCGAATTTGACCATATGGTTACCTCAGTACAGTACGACAATTTCGCTCCCAGATGTTTTCCTTACACAAAATTATACATATTTTTTTTTCTGATTTCCAGAAATAAACTGTGGCTTATCCAGTGAAGCCTCAGATCTACTAGATGAGTTGAATAAAGTACAAGATTACCACGGTAAGGCCTCTAGATGTAGGAAGTCTTACTGAGTAGAAGACTCAGGTGCTGAAGATAACAAGCTGTGTTTCATCCTGAATGCTTATCTGGGAACCAGCCTATTAGCCTCTGCTCTGTTTAGAGCTAGTCGAGATATTAACACTGGTGAAGAGGAGCAAAGGGACAGATGATGAGAACAGGAGGCAATTGATGTACAGCTTATAAAACCAAAAGAGACGTGAAGTGACCCAGAGTTCTTAGCGATCAAGTGGAAAAAAGAAAAGAACGCATCTTCGCTTGTAAGTTGTTCCCGAGCCAAACTTTGTAAAATACAGAGACTTTGGCTTACTTGAGCTATTCAGGCTCTTCTTTGATGAGGAAGTCCTTGAGTACATAAAAAAGCAAATGACTGAGTATTGCTTGGAAAAAAATTGTCCTGACGTTAGCGTGTCCATAAATGACTTACGAGTTTTCTTTGCCATTTTGATTGTGTCTGGTTACACCTCATTACCCAGCACATCCATGCCGATCTCACGACCCTGATATTTCACAACAAAGCTATAAGCAATGCAATGCGTCGAGATAACTGACACCACAAATGTTCATTTTCTTTTACTTTCATCGCTACTGACAGCTTAGAAGAGGACAAATACTGGAAACTTCGTCCTCTGATTTCTCATCTTCAGAGAGAAGTTTGTGGATCATTTCATCCCATCACAGAATATTCTCATACATTGAAGCAATGGTAAAAGTATTTTGTAGTAAGCACAGTTGCAAACAATCCATTGATAATAAGCCATTCACTTTGGATGAAATGTAGTTGCCTTAAAGTACCCTTCAGGATATTATTGCTTATTTGACCCATACCAAGGAAAGACAGACAAGGAATGAGAATATAGGAAAGATTTGAAATCTGCCTCAACTATCATTCATCTCATCGAAGATATTGTGAAGATAAAAAAATTACCATATTTTTCTTCGATAATTTCTTCACTAATTCCCGTTGTTAACAGAGGCGGCCAGTAGAGGTTATAATGGAACAGGAACCATCGAAGCAACAGACTGGACAAAGCCTGCCTTGTCGTCTGTGGAGATGATGAATAAAGAAAGAGAGGGTATCAATCTCAGCTGCTGGAAAGGTACAGTAGGAGCAGAGTAAGTAACTTTGACTCGTTGGAACGATAATGCAGTTGTAACTGTTAATTTCCTCTCTCTGCCCTTCTTGGTCAAATCCAACAGATAAAGTGAAACGCTGGTCAAAGAAAGAGTGCAAGCATGTTATAATCAATGTTCCTGCAGTTCAAGTGTACAATTCAAATATGGGTGGTACTGACAAGAATGGATCAAAATATAAATGAATATCGCATTGTCATTCGTGACAAGAAATGGTGGTGGGTTTATTTGCTTGGATGCTCGATCTGCAGTTCAAAATGTAACCAAAATCGCTCGTCTCAGAGGAACACCAATGAAACAGATCTCCTTCAGACGGGAACTAGCCACAGCTTACCTTCATAAATATGAGGTAGAACCAAAAGCTCCTTGTAGAAGGAAACTGTCAGTACCAGGGAAAGACGAGATGAGATATGACAACACAGGTACTCGTTATCCACAACCACTTCAAAATCATGCAAGAAGGAAGTGCATGGGTGACAACTGTAGTTCTGCAATACTGTGTATACCATGTTTTTGCCACTCCACAAAGAAAATAAAGTGTGCACATATCATATATATATATATATATATATATATATATATATATATATATATATATATATATATATATATATATATATATATATATATATATATATTTATATAGTCAACTGTGATGTTCATACGAGCTTCAATTTTTATAACTTAAACAAATGCTTTCTAATTTTTATAAAGTAACTGAAATATGACACAACATACAAAATTGGATTGCTACAGCATGTAGAATATTGAGAGACTGATTTAATGCTTGTATACCCAGCCAGTTATATTTGTTTGATAAATAAACTACAGGATAAGAAATCCTGATTTTTTGTAGCCGTGCTCTCCTTAGGTGACCATATCTCCCATTCTAATAACAAACTTTATATTTTCTAACTTTCTGAACTCTAAATACACTTAAAGGAATACAAAATATATGTTAAAAGCGTAAAGTATCAATGAATGCATTTTTTTTATTCTAACTCACAATATACTCTAAACCACACCACCCCTCCCTCACCACCTCTTCCAAGTGCAAATAGAAAAAGACAACAATTAGACGCTTAGGAAGCAGACCTAATGACTGTCGCCTGAGATCCAACATATGCACGAGAAGAAGAAGACCTTTAATTCATTTAGAGGGTATAAGGACACAGTGTGTCTGGAATGCCTACAGGTGCCTTTTCTCCAAGAAAAAGGAGACAGTGTTACGACCAAGTTCCCCCGTTCCAGTTCAAAGTTCCACAGATAAACGCTCCTCTTTCCAGACGGTCATGGCGGAAGAAGTTCTCTTGTTAACAGAAGCGTTTCTCTTTCCACGACGTTCGACCAGATTGTCAACAGTCTCTCTCTCTCTCTCTCTCTCTCTCTCTCTCTCTCTCTCTCTCTCTCTCTCTCTGTTTGTGTAGTTATTACGAATATGTAATTGTTGAGTGTGCTAAAAACCAAATGGAACGTGTTTCTTCGTTTTAAGTTGCTGTTTAAACGAACTCAAGTGCCAAAACCTTCAACAGGTCAGATTTCTTTTCCTCTCTTGTTTTGCACAAATCTCAGACTTTGGAGTTGATGTGTGACCTTCAACCACAGAATTAAAACTATTTCTGTCTTGTTAAGAGAGCCAAACAAGTACGCCGGAAATTATGGGAATAGATGGTAATGTTTTTTGTTTTTTGGGGTGGGGATGGGTTGGGGGGCGCTAAACTCTCCTAAATCTCAGAGCGAGGCCATGTATGTAGTATCAATAGATTATGTGTGTATGGTAATTGTGCTCTGACGCGTGCGCATTGCAATGCGTATTTTTTCTTGTTATTTATGTTGTGGAGATTGGGCACTCTCGCTCAGTGGTTGACAGGAGTGATGAAACCTTGGTCCTCAACTGTAACTCTCTCTCTCTCTCTCTCTCTCTCTCTCTCTCTCTCTCTCTCTCTCGTCCTTGTATGACAAACACCACGCCACGCCACACCATGTGCCAAGTACTCGACAAAGAGACGTCGTCCTCCTAAAGGGCAGAAAACCATGCTGCTTCTTCAACAGTGTTGACGCTAAATCCACCTCCTCAACCAACACCCCGTTTATATATAAACCATCTTCGTACTCACAAAAGGACATCATTCTTCAACAGAAGACACTCCCTATATACTGCAGTTATATATATATATATATATACTCGAGCATGTCGTGCTCCAACCTAGATCTTGCTCCAACCATCAGGTAGAGAATGCACCTGCATGGCTGCCTCACTCCCACTGTACTCACTGCTGCTGACTACCCTTACCATGACTGCTGAGGGGCTTGTTGCAGCTGACTCTCTCTCTCTCTCTCTCTCTCTCTCTCTCTCTCTCTCTCTCTCTCTCTCTCTCTCTCCAGTGACAACACTTCCGATGTCGACATGGCGAAAACCCCCCACAACACCTGGAAACGAGGAGACTATCAGATACCATAGTTCACAAAAGAAACAACTGCCTTTTCCGCACAATATATATATATATATATATATATATATATATATATATATATATATATATATATATATATATATATATATATATATATATATATATATATATATATATATAATATAATTATTAAAATAAATGAGACGTGCTGTCTCACAAATAACATTTGCACTTCCACACTATAAGGAAAAATATTTACTTTCTGTATCCCCATAACTTCCTCCAGATACTCGAACGTTCTGTTCACAAATTCTCTCCCATTATCCGTAATAAGTATCTCTGGCACCCCATATCTGCATATTAATTATTGAAAAACGTAACCACCGTCTTATTCCTCAACAGGAAAATCTCCACGAACCTCACTAATTCATCTATAATCACTAACAGGTGTTTATGTGCATACCCCGACTCGTAAAAGTTTGTTAACAAATCCATATGCACCCTCTGAAAAGGGCTACTCGGGATAGGAAAAGATCCCAATTTACATGGATTATATACATACAGAACATTTTTTCACAACCCTCTCCACTAAAGAAAACATGTTTTTCAAGAGAAATTTATCAAGTACTTTCTGATACATCTTCTCAGTCCCCAAATGTGGACTACTAAATTTACAATGTGTAATCTTCAAAACCACTGGAACCAACTCCTTTGGTACCAAAATCTGTGTTGTATCCCATTATCCTCACTACTCCTCAACTTATATTTTATTTTCCTCACCAACAAATTACCCTCTAACACAAACCTGAATAAGGCAATCTATACCCCTTTCTCACTAATTCACCTTTAAGAAATGCCTTTGAGTCTTCTAAAACCTCATCTTCATCTTGTTTCTTCTCCACCAAACTAATATCCTAATCCACACACTAGCCAGTTGCATTACACACATGCTCATCCTCCATGTCCACAAAGTTCCTACTAAGAGCATCTGCTGCCACGTTATGTTTACCCTCTACGCACCTAAGCTTAGCATCAAATTCCCTAATTGTCAAAAACCACCTAGCCCTCTTGGGAGACAGATCAGGCTTATCAAAAAGATCCAACAACGAACTTCCACCTTATTCTCCATTAGCAGCATCTTAAAATGAACCAGACTAGACACTAGTGCAAAAGCCACTTTGTTCACTGTCGCCATTAACCTTTCATTATTCCCCGTGTTTTGAACTTTCTGCTGTCAAAAGCTATTGGATGAAATTTACCCTCAAATTTCTGCATTAAACATGTGCCTACCCTCTCATGACTGGCATCAGGCACTAATGTGAATGGCGAAGAAAAATCAGGGAATGTTAAAACTGGAGGACTCATTACAGTATCATTGACTCTCTGAAAAGCTACCTGCTGATCTTCAACCCATGAAAACTGTACATCCTCTCTCAATACATCCATCAAAGGTGCCGACAACGTAGAAAACCCTTTCGCGAATCTACAGAAAAACCCTGCCGTTCCCATGAACAAGCGAACATTTTTCTTACTTCTAGGTGTAGGAAAATTCGCAATTGCTTTGACTTTCTCATCATTCACTGAAACACCTTCTTTCGAAATCACACTTGGCCAGTTTAACTTTCAGACCCGCCATTCTAAGCCTCCTCAGGATTTCCCTATGCACTTCTAAATGATCCTCTATAGAGTCCATAGCACCTAATATATCATCCATATAAACAAATACATTCTTTCCCAACATCCCGTGGAGGACTTTATTTACTAGTCTCGTAAAAGCAATAGGGCTACCTGACAAACCAAAAGGCATTCTTGTAAACTCGAAGTGTCCTTTTGGGACCGAAAATGCCGTCAACTTTCTACTCTCTTCACTCAGTGGCACATGTAAAAACCCTTGCATGAGATCAATTGATGAATAGATATTCCTACCTCCAATCTCCACAAACAAATCTGGCAAACACGCCACCGGATACCTGTCTGGGATGGTTTTCTCATTTAATTTCCTAAAATCCACGCATAAACGGATTGAACCATCCTTCTTAGGTACCGCCAACAACGGGAAATTAAATGGTGACGAACTAGGACTAATTATACCTTCCTCCTCCCTCTTGTTCCACCCGCTCTTAATCTGAAAAGGTATTCTATATGGCGGGACATAAATGGGGTTGTTCCCCCTTTTTTTAAAACACATTATGTTCTAACACATCTGTCAATCCCAGTTTATCACCTTTCAGAGCGATAACATCTGAATATTCATCTAAAACCTCACCTAACCCATCTATGTATTCCCTATAGTCTGCTTCTGCCAAATGATTCCTAAAAATCTCCCTTCTAACCTCCATTTCAGCCTCCAAAAACCAATTTTGCTCCCCTATTAATGCCACTGAGTCAGTTTCCCCTCTCCATTCTTCCGGATTTACAACATAAGTATTCCTCTGATGTCTCCTAAATGAATGATTACCAGTTTAACTATTTCACCCATGCAACCCATTCATTTAACACCTTGTTTATGGAAATCGTGCTCACTGTCCCCTTACGTTTCTCACTGTCTTCCACTACACACACCTGTTTATCAGCTTTTATATTTCTCACCTTAACTTTCACCATACCAACCATACCTGGTTCTAAAATTATATCCCCTTCCTCTCACCATTAGGCTCATTTTCTCCCGGTGATTGATTATCTCCTACAATTTCCTCATTGTTCCCACTTATTTCCTCATTATCACCCATGTCAACCACACTCCCCTCCATTTCCTCAGCACCTTTATATGGGATAAAACCTCCAGTTTCACCAACTGTTATACTTCCTTTACTAGGTTATATAGAAATGCCAATCCTATTACACACTGGATGCCCTAATAAAACACTATTAGCCAAACTGGTTTCCTTATTAACTGATTCCCCAGCGGAAAACAGATATCTGCCACACCTACAATGTCCAGTTTATGAGCTTGGACATTGCACACTTTCTCCTCTGAATTCCTTAGCCGATACTGGGAAAACATCGATTGATAAAAATCATAGTCCACTAAACTAACTGATGCTCCTGTATCTACAAAAATTAAAAGACTAGACCTAGTCATGGCTCCTTTCACCACTGGCTTCGGTTCCCTTATATTGTCCAAAAGGCCTACATGACATGAACAATTTATCCTTCCCTTTTGGTTTATCTGCCATCCAAAAATTCTATCTATTTTGGGGCTGCTATCAAAATTCTGGGTTACCAGCCTATCATTACTCTTTTTGAGCAATGAACAGAACCTCCAGTTGTGTGCAGAATTCTCGCACACCCCACAATATTTAATTCGGAAGTGCCCTTGCTTATTGCAATTAAAACAATGAATCTGTGGCGTATGATCCGTAGCTCTTCTGACACTCTCTACTTTACTGCAAAAATCACCAGAAGCAAATCCTGAATCTCTCTGCAGGAAGTTCCTTTGACCTACTGTCCTGGCTTTTGGCATGCCATTGAAAAATGTGCTATCTACCATCGGACATTTCGACATGTGCTTTTTAATTTGGGAAAAGATAAAAGACTCATCCGAGGTAGCCTCTACCGGACTATCAAAACTGCCCACTATGGCGTCCAGGACATTATTCAGAGGCCAGGAGAAATGCAGCAACCGCTGAAAATTTTCTAAAGAAATAGAATCGCCATGTACCCAGCCTGAGCCTCTCAATTTCTCCACCAAATCTGAAGCTGCATCAAATAACTGCGAGCTAAAATCTACCATAGAACTCTGCCCCTTCCTAATCTTATAAAATGCTCTCATATCCCAGACCAAATCACCACATTCATCCGCTCCATATGCAGTTCTTAGAAACCCCTTCAAGTCATCCCAAGTTCGGCATTTTTTAAAATCCAAAGCTCCTACAGCGTTTCCCAATGCCTCCATGTCCTAAGCAAGAAATCCCTTAGCTTCGTTAAATGCATCACTACCTTCTATGATTTTCTTCGTCATCAAATGATTTTCAACACTTTCCATAAAAATCTCGACAGGTTGTCTTAAAACCCCATTCACCAAACCGCAAAAGGCTGAATTGGCAAAGCAAAGGTCATGACCCTATGAAGCAATGACTTATCGTCTGTGTCCCTAGTTGCCATATTGCCGACTGCCAATTTTTTCCTCTCTGCCGGTACCTAAAATATCCTTCACCCCCAGATAAAAACGACCTAATCTTAAAAGCATGTACTGTACTCTATGGAAGTAAATCCCCCTCTTATATGCACTCCACTAACCCAGTAAAACAGCTGAGTGCAAGGTCATCTGATATTCAAGGTTAACTCACAAGACCCTCACAACAACAACAGCACGAAATAAAGGAAGAAAAATCTCTGTAGGAAAACTCACCACTCGGTATCACTGATGCTTTGTCTCCATGCAACAAATGGTGAGTCGACAACAGAGACAAGGCTGAGTTGCTATGCAAAGAGAGAAACCCAGAATATAATCACCACCTAAGACACACATCTCCTTCCAACACAGTATAAACCATGTCACATATCCCATAAAAAAAATTACGTTTCAGCCCCTCAATAATTCAATAAGAGAAAAACGAAAGACAGAAGTGAGAAAATAAAATTTTATGGCAACTGTAATGAAAAACTCACATTTCCCCTGCTCACATATCTACAATTCTCGATATCCGCAAAATCACCGACGCACTCTGACCTAAAAAAAAAAAAAAAAAAAAAAAAAAAAAAGACGAATATCCTACCCCTGAACTACTCGATAAACCGCACTTCACCCATGCACTCATTAAGACAGAATGATTTCTCAGTCACGGTGAGTCACACGGTTACCTTCATAATAAAAAGTGCCAACTCAATTATTCCCCTCTAAGCGACGGAGTACCAACTGCTCAAACCTCTCCCCGCTAAGCCTGAAAACACCAAGTGAAATCCTATTTCTATTGTGTGTTTGTATACCTATAGCACCAATCACTATCACCATTCATACACCATTCTTCCACACTGGATCCAAACACTGAAAAACAGTATTACCCAGCTGCCACCACTGTTATCCCCCAAGCAAAACACCCGGGATTTGGGGAACTCTAACCTTGCCACCCTTTCCCATGCAAACTTGGCATCTTTTCCTGTCGAGTATTTCGCCTTTCTCTCTCTCTTTCTGAATTCTGCTCCTATTTTTAAGGTATGTAAATTATAACCTAGCTCACAAAAAATGAAGTTTATTATGCAAGTCTAACAAGAAGTCAGGTAAAATGAAATTATGCATGTAAGATAATAATACCTATTAAGCCACACCCACTAAAGCAAAACTAAACAGTTGCAAGAAAACATAACGTGTGGGGATTAATCCCCATCCCCCGCTAAGTCCCCTAAACATTCCACATTATCCAAGTCTATTTCCAAATAATTTTCTAAGGCTATTTAATCATCAGTTCCATTTTTAGGTGGCTATATGCCATGACTGACTATAGTTTTCACCCACTTCTGAAACATCTGTAATGACACAAAATATATCCCATAAAATCAGAATTCATTCAGTTCATAACACACAGAAATCATATTGAAAAGACTCAAGACATCAACACTGGGAGTTCACACTATAAATTACATTTGGAAAAGTTAGTCATTTTCTAAGTTCAACACTCACAACCTGGAATTTCGAATGTCTGTCTACCACTGCTCCTCACACAGCAATGAAATATATTTCACAAAACTCTTGACACTTGCCTTACAAAACCCTTCACTAGGTACACACAAAGGAATGAACGCCACCTCCAGGCATGCCCATAATCCAGATTTATAACCAGAATCCAGATTTATAACCAGATAAAAGTTCTAGACGCTAACTCCCCTTCCATTCCACTTGTCGCTGTATCCAAGACAACTTCTGAACAGGTGACCATTGCTGAATGGCACTGAATGTGCTGAATTGCACTGAGCAGTGCTGAAATCCGAAAACGACCAAGCATTCACCCGTGCACTGCATGACCTCTGCACTGAACATCACGTTATCATGTTTATAGTACATATACATATATATACTGTTACGAGGGTCATTTGGCTGATGAGTTTAATTATTAATTTTAATGATTTATATTGCCTTGCTTAACCTAAGACCCACGTAATCCTGTCAATTAAGGCTGAAAGTTACTTGCAAAAAGACAGATAATTAACATAATTAGATCAGTCGCCAGTTGAGGCTAGATTACTGAATATAGTGATTTATTCTGAACACATGACCTAATTCAACAACATTACTCCACTAGTTTCAACAAAGTAAAATATTAACTGATTTCTTACAGGAGCTAACAACAGCTCCGACTTCGTCCCACTTCGGACATAAGATATTTCAACATAAAGGGGTGAATAAGAAAACGGCTCAGGGCCTCTTGTGACGTGTCTGTAAGGCAATTGCAAGCTCGTGAATTGAGGATCTTGGTATCAAGGATGCTGATTCTTTTCCAAACAAGAGGGTGGCCAGGTTCAAGGCATGCACAATTCTGGAAGAGACGTATCCAGATAACATTCCAGTATCAAAAACTCTCATTTGTCATTAACTGACTGCAAGGGATGAATCTTAGATCAAGAATATTACTTTAACACCATGGAGGATGATTTATACAACTCCACTAGGCAACAATAATTGCACTTAATATATCTGACTCCATAAATGGGATATGGTTTTGCTAGGATTTGCTTAGTCAGTGACTGTTTAAGAGAGGGAAACTTGAAACATGAAAATGAGAGTTTCAGTTGAAGGGAAAGAGAACTGAAAGTAACTTTCACCTCCAGACTTACCACTGGAATAGATAATGCAGCGATCAATTGCATCAAAAGTCCTTGGTCCGTTGGGATGGCAATTCTTCTCCCACATTCAAGACTGAGACAAAGGTTAAGTGGGACCCCTGAAACACGTCCGGTTCCGTCGGGTGTAACTCTGCATCTGATTTTTGAAGCTTGGGTCGCCACTGGTCTCGGTTCCTCCCACAAGCCAACTTGGTGTGGGTGCAGGTAGCGTCTGTACAAAGGTCATAGAAAAAGTGAGCTTAAGGTTGGTCATAGTAAAACCTATTCTGTCTGATATGCCTCTAAACTAAAATTCCTACCCCTTTTGATGGTTGGGATCGGGTCAAAACAACTCCTGCTTGCTTGCTTCTGCCTACATGGTATGTCCTCTTACTTTAGAAAAGAGAGAGCTTTTATATTTCGATTAAAGCAAGGAAGGGAGTCGAACTGCAAATAAAATATTTATAATATATATATATATATATATATATATATATATATATATATATATATATATATATATATATATATATACATGTGTGTGTGTGTGTGTGTGTGTGTGTGTGTGTGTGTGTGTGTGTATTGTAATGGGCTCTTTGACCATCACACCATAAACACTTCCAAATCTTTAAACACCAATGTTCACCGTACGGCGATGAAGTCCACAACGGGAGGAATCGTGCGGTACAAATACCAGAGTGTGAAAATTGATTCAAGGGGGACAAACAAACACTGAGAAAAACTGCTTGATATTTAATACATAAACATCAGACAGAAATGTCACCTGAACCTTATATAAACACAATTAATTCGAAAACACAAATACCCTTACAAATAATTAACAAAAACACACTTATACTGAAAAAAGGGGTCCAGAGCAGGAGAAGAACAAAAAAACACAGAATAGCCTAGCAATATACACACTAAATAAATTCTATATATAAAGGCATTTATCATGCCGCGATCTCCTCAATATCACAATCTCCACATCTGGAGTTAATCCAAAGATATGTAGGGATAAAGGAGCTGTGCAGGGATGACCACCAGAGCTATGCTATTGTCAAGATAATGACCTCAACAGGTATATGGTTATCTTACCAAATATCAGAGAGGTCCACTCAGCAGCTTAATTAAGCCAAGGGCGGTGATGGACAAGAAGCAAATCCTCCATGTGTAGCGAAGGACAGCCAAATCAATGAGGCTTGCAGGATTCCACAAGGGCAGGTGCTCCCAAATCAATATCATTGGGGCAAAACCAGCGGCAAATAATCCATACACCTTGAGGTAATGGCTCAGAAAACAGACTTTTGTCCGTCTTTCACGGGACAAGACATAAACTCTGCAAGGAGGGGGGACGGGGTTGCTAAGGCGCCAACGTGCAAAAAGAGAAAGACAAACAATTAATTGCTTGTTTCGCACAAACAGCCCAGTGAGGAGAATAAATAACGTCCTTACTAGAACACTGCCCAAATGGCTTAATGCAAAAAACTTACATAAGTACAATTAAATTAAATTAAATAAATCAACAAAGCTAACATACTGATATATATATATATATATATATATATATATATATATATATATATATATATATATATATATATATATAATAATATAGTCACACATTACCACAGCTGAAAAAAATAAGAAACAGGGTGTACGTACTGACTGGTTTCGACTTTATTTCCAAGCCATTTAACAAAGGACTGATACATACTGTTAGAGATCAAAATATATATACTACAGACACAGTACAAACGTACATATACAACCATTTGAGACTACAGATCCACCACTGACAGATGTCAAAGGAGGAGTGGCTTCAAAACTCATTAGGGCTATTGACAGAAAAGTGCTTTGCCTTATACACTGTCAGGATATTTCAATTTCTTGCCTGTATTCCTAATCTTATCTATTTCATTATCAATATATTCAGGGATACATAAATGTAATGCTCTTAAAAACATAGATTTCTTAATTTCTTAATCAGAATAAAATGCACATAGAAAGAAACATTAGTACGTTTCCTGTAAACTGTTTGAAAAAACCCTTGCTATCTCTACGCATTAGGCAATCCAAAAGGGTAGGCACCCAGCACCCATCCTTTTCCATTTCCATAGCGAATTTAATTGATGGTACTAATTTATTTAGCTTGGCAAAAAAGTTACTTAAATTATCGTGCCCCGGCCATAAACAAATTACATCGCCAACAAAACTGAACCATGCTGTGCGCGGAATGATTTTAACATTTTCTTTTCAAAACATTCCATATACAGGTTACTCAGCACTGGGCATGGAGGGTTTCCCATTGCCATACCAAAATTTTGTGAGTAAAGTTCCTCATTGAATTCAAATTTACATTCTTTTACATTTAATTTAATCAGTTCAATTAGTTTTTTTTTTTTTTTTTTTTGAAAATGAGATACCTAGCTGTGTGTTCTCTAATAATTCCTATAAAAGCTCCAGCAGATTGTCAATTGGTACCTTAGTGAATAGGGATACCACATCAGAACTCATAAACTTTTTGGTGTCAAGTCCAAGAGAAAAATAGTTTAACCTAGTCAGGACCCCAAAAGACAGGGTGGCCAGACAAAGGATTAATGATGAATCACCCGGGTCGACTGCGTTAAGTGGACCGTGATCCATGGTTCGTAGGTTGTAACCCAACGACAGTCTGGCCCTTGTAAACAAACAGTTCCTTAGTTCCACTTCTGTGTTAACGCTGGAATTCAGTTACTTTGTTAAGCCCCCCATTCACGCAACAGTCTTTAGCAATGGTAGGGTTATGGTATGGTCAACTGCGCAAACCTAAGCCCGAGTGGGCAGGCCACTCACGTTACATTCTTTGGCTCAGTTTTTTCTCATCTTTTGAACTGGAAAGATGTCTCTCTCTGATTGTTTTTCATCTGACGATTTAGTAAATGTAGCGCTACTTAAATTACAAAGAAAAAGGAAAAAAATCAAGATGGTGCAACAAATTTTTGAAGAGGGATAGCTTATCGCATGAAGGATTGTTAAACGAACATTTGGAGCATTCGATTATTTCAATTACTTGCGAATGGATGAGCAAACCTATGAAGGGTTATCACTATTGACTCCATTAATTAAAAGACAAGATACCGTCATGCGAAAAGTTGAGGCTTGAATGCGACCCTTCGTTCTTTTACAATTTAGATTTCATATGAAGACTTAAAGTTTTTTTTTCGATCTCTCCCAAGCTTTAGGAGTCATCATACCTAGACCTGTGTCGCTATCTATAAGTCCTTAAGGATTATATGAAGGTTGTGAAATATCTGAATATTCGTGCTTTTGACTTTCCACAAACACGGAAAACTAATATACAGTTCTATAAATTCAGTCAAAAAGAATTAAGTTTATTCACCATATTCTGAGATAACACCTGTAAATAAACAACAAATCAACGAAATGATCTAATATATTTTTCAGTTAAACACGTGACCTCGAGTTCCTTTAGTCAAAACTGAGCAAAGGTGATGAAAACACCCACTCACGGTTATGGTCTGCGTTATGGTACAGCCACAAGCCGCAAAAATATAAAAAAAACGTTGGATATTGTTATGTTATGGTTCCGGCCAACTTGTAAAAAGTACCCACAGTTACATTAACTGCCCAATTATACTGAACCGTAGCTATTTTACGTTGCGTGAATGGGGGTCTTTCAAGAACTTTTTGCAGCCATGCCGAATAATTGTGCAGTGAACGGTTGTTCGAACACCAAGGTAAAGACAAAAAAAATTGGGATAAGGTATTTTAGATTTGCAAGAGTGAAACTGTACCGAGGAAGGTGGCTGAATGCATATTGTGCAGATTCAGTCAGTCCTGAAAACACAGTGATATGGTCTGTTCATTTCAAACCCCAGGATATGAAGTCAAGGATGCTGAATATTGAAAGCCCTAACAATAAGTAGTTGTTAAAGGAAGACGCTATGTCAACTCTTCATTTTCCAAATGGTAAGATTAATCAATGACTGTTGCATGTATACATGAATAAAAAATTAATACTTCATACGTAATATATTAATATACATATATAAATACACATACATATACATTGCATACAAACACACACACATATATATGTATATATGTGTATATATAAATTTATATACTGTATATATATATACAGGGCAGGCATGTATATGTATTGAGTATGAATACAAAATCCATTATTCGTCTCTCAGTTAATAAAGTTGAGGGAAGTATTCAATTGATACATAGAAAGTCGCTCATAGAGGGAAAAGAATGTATAAAAACCTTGTCTTGTAAGCTTAGACAGTTGGGAGTTGATGTACCAGTTGAGTGACAGAATTTTTGCAAAAATATACCGATATTTTAAAAATAAGTCACCTCAACAACACACCAAGAATTTCAAAAAATTTCGAGATAATTGAAACCTCCTTTAGTAAAAAAAAAAGGAAAACAATAAAGTTAAATATTTAGCACATTGTATATATATATTTATATATATATATATATATATATATATATATATATATATATATATATATATATATATATATATATATATATATATATATATATATATATATATATATATATATATATATATATATATATATATATATATATATATATATATATATATATATATATATATATATATATATATATATATACATACATACACCCTTGCTTTCCACCTGAGAGACCTGGGTTCGATCCCCGACGTGAGTCAGAAATTTATTTACATACATATATATATATATATATATATATATATATATATATATATATATATATATATATATATATATATATATATATATATATATATATATATATATATATATATATATATAAAGTATGCAAAGAGAAATTTCTTTCCATTTATTGAATGTTTGAAGTATTCTGAGAAATGTTCGTCACGGTTCACTTCATGCTTGTCTTAGATATTGTTTACAACAATAAAAAGATATATGTTAATTACCTGAAATTCTTATCCTCATCTATCACTAGAAAAATTAACTTACAGTTTAGACATATGGTGCTCTATTTTGTAGTAAAATAACTGACACTGATAAATAATGAGGTTACTGGTAGGGTACCACTCAAAGAAAATTAATACAAAACAAACTATTAATGCAAAGATGGAGAAGGCTGGTCGAAGGTTGGTATCAATGAGCCAGTACCAACATATTGGGTCCTGCCTGCAACGAGCCCATGTGATGTCATTGTCTGGCCAACCCGTCTTAGTGGGTCCTGAACCTAGTTTACGTAGCATCTGGAAGCCATGAAGGCTGATACCACGTAATTGCTGCCCCACCTTTTACGAGCAGGTAAAAGTTACTGCTGATTTATTCATGTTGTTGTTTTAGATTTAGCTGGCCTTGTGCCAGCACGGGCTCTTGCTTCTAGAGCAGCCCGTAACTCTATGTTGATGATGAGTCTGTGAGATGGGTAGGTTAATGAAAAACTTTATTATGATACATGAAAGTGATTTTGGTGGGGGTGAATTTTGAAATGAAAAGATTTAACAGGCAAGGTTGCAACCTCTTTGGACCCTAAGGTACCCATCAGATGAGGATAAAAGTACGATAGCAGTGAGTGTTGGCTAGTGGGAGAGGCCAACAGTTGGAAAAAAAGAATTGAGTAGTAGGCACAGGTAGCTAGTATGCTAGTTCGTGGTGATCTAAAGCCATATTCCTTGTCCGGTCCTAATTCTTGTCTGTATGTGTTTTGTGTATTTGTTGGGTGTTGATTGTGATGGATGGAATGATAGGGGAGGGAGTGATTACTAAAAGAGTCAGCATCTAGAGATGAATGGTATGGCTTTTGATTTGTTGTCTGGGTCGGGTCTGTTGTGTCTGATTTAAGAACTGGGAAGGAGAGTGGGTGGTTAAAGATATGGATTCTTTAGAGTTACCGTGGTGGTGGGTAGGAGCATAGGAAGTCTGCAAATTCATGGATGTTTGTCAGTATGTGCTTTGTTATTTGGGTAGCTGTTCTTTCATTTCCTTCATAACTTGTTCTTAGCTGTTCTGTTTCTGTACAGTCAAGAAGGTAGTGTTGATTTATTCAAAGTCCAGGCGGTTTATATAGCGGCCGACTGGCGTCGGGCCGCGGAAGACAATGGAAGCAAGGGGACCTGAGGTCGATAACAATTAATAAATAAATACAGCGAACGAGTACAATATACAATGTAACAATAGACAGAATTAAAGTTGAGTATAATCTTGACGCCTGCGAAAGAAGAAATACACGGTACACAGTTGATGAACAGATAAATAATTGCATACACAGTTTAAACAATTGAATTTTATGTGACCTGGCCCGTCAAGCGTGACGAATCGTAGGTACAAAGAAAATGGGCCGTCATCAAAGAAAACTTGCTTAGCGGGGACTTTATAAACAATACCAACAACATGATCAGCAGAGACTGTACATGGCTTTACAAGCTCAGTTGTAGGCTATTTACAAGACATGTATGACTTAAAGGACTGCATTACCCCCAAGGAATTTGAAGATTATGTTCAGAAGGGTTTTTTTCACAAGACGGTAAGACAAATAAAGGAGGAAGGCCACCCTTGAGAGACGATTTTCCAAACTGTTTTAGAAAACGGGGAGTATCGAGAAACATACGCGACCATTTTTTCAACTGTAACTCAAAAACCCTGCAACATATAAGAAAAATGAATAGAAGAGTTTTACTGAGCTTTTTATGTAGAATATTTTATATTTCGTATTATTTTTCACTAAAATGTGTCCTAAGAGAGATATTTAAAAAAAAATTGTTTTTCGCCGCCATTTTTTCAAGATGGTGGCCAAATCCGGGGTGGTAGATTGGTACAAAATTAATATGTTATTAAGTACATTATTAAGAAAATAAAACTTATTGCAGCTTTCCCCAGTTTTTTTTTCTTTATTCAACTCCCTACTGACTGGCCTAACATTGCAGTGCCCCGAAGGGGGAAATGGCCCCGGCAGGGGTAAACAACCAATCGGCTACCAGCACTGAAGCCAACACAGAGAAACTGTTTTCCAAGCTGCTAGTTGATTGCTGAAATGGGGAAAGCACATATACTTTCCCTGTGCTTTCACAGACGTACTCCAACTTTCTATTTCCTAATGGGGATCATCAAGGGCCTCTAAAATGTCAATGGGGAACTGGTATGTATAGGAAGGCCCGGGAGGGAGGAAAGGTTAAGTTTGTTAATCAAGCCTTGGGTTACGTTCGCTCATATGGCTGTGATTTTATACTTAAGCTAATGTTTTCTCGACTCGAGTGTGACATGAAACGGCGTTGACTTAGATTTTAACCACCAGGATTTCGTCCTGAAGCATAATGGACCACCCGAAAAAATCTTAAGTCCAGTTCTCAGAGAGAGAGAGAGAGAGAGAGAGAGAGAGAGAGAGAGAGAGAGAGAGAGAGAGAGAGAGAGAGAGAGAGATATCGTGTACGTCTTCATAGAAAATGGGTCTTTCCTATGGATTAACCCTCACAGAAAACGAACAAGTCTTAAGCAAAAAGA
This sequence comes from Macrobrachium rosenbergii, assembly GCF_040412425.1. NCBI lineage: Eukaryota > Metazoa > Arthropoda > Malacostraca > Decapoda > Palaemonidae > Macrobrachium > Macrobrachium rosenbergii. Next base: position 2,865,123 of record NC_089799.1, read on the forward strand.
CGGTAACTAAATTAAATATATCTCGAGCATATTAAGCATTCAACATTGACTTCGTACCTGACAGAATTCTTGACTTCTGAGAACTGTAGACGATAATTTACTCGTAAATATTAATTGATACGGCTATTTTATCCTTATTTACATATATTTTACATATAAAACTGACTTAGTTCTTTTCAATAAGGTATTAACTAACATAACTTGGTAGATTTTAGGGGTCTTGAATAGCATGGTAACAAGACATCTTCCAGCATATTGACGTCAAATTTGATATCAAATTGTCGATACTTGAGGCAAAATTGCACATTTTCCAAGTTCATAACAGTATTACGAACACTTGCACTTTAATTTTGCCACAAATACTGCCATTTCGACATCAAAATTTAACGGCAATGTTAAAAGATGACATATAATATGCTGTTTTGAGACACCCAATCTGATGTAGAAATGATCTATAAGAATGACTTCAAATTCCGTGATTATTTTTCAAATGAGGCCCACTTAGTTGAACATTTTTATACTGAATTTATAATTTTTCACTTAATTTCATTATAGATTTCATTCCTCAAATACCATGAAATTTTTCTAAGTAAATACGATACAATGAGTTTAATTTTAACTTGTAAAACGCCATGTTCCATGTTGCAAATACCCATCCCATAGCCAGGCAATTAGGGAGGAATGTCCAGCACTTTATTGGAATTTTCCTCTGGATGTTTAAAAATTTAGATATCTTCTTAAAGGTAACAGCTTCTAGTTTTTACAAGACCTTGGAAAGTAATTTTTGTATTGGCCACCAGAATAGGGCTGCAAGAATTGACATTGCTCACTAAATATAACATACTAAAAATTCCTGTTTGCTTTGTTTATCAAAAGAGGGTCACATGACTGAAAATTGCGATTTAATATTGAAAAGGACAACAAGTCTATGAAAATTGCAATTTCAGCTTGCTCACTACAACAGGCAAACACGTATGAACAATAATAGGGCTAAAAGAAACCAATAACTGCGACTTTGTATTCATCAACAGCACTTTGTAGGTAAATATACTCCATTTTCTGTGCAAAACACCATTACGTCCAGACCGACATACTTTGTAGCAATAAACTCCACTTTCGGTGCAAAACAGCATTTATTTCACAATGATAAACTTTGTAGGGTAACAACATAAACTTCCCAAGCAACAGAGCAACAGAACTCACTAAAGATTTCCTGAGCAAAAGTAAAAAAGTAAATTTATACTTTCTGGGCAGAAAACTTACAAACAGATTTTCTAGCCAAAGAACCACACACACACACAATAATAATTTCCAGGGTAAAAGAAAACCTCCTCTGAATCAACAAACGGTCTTCACAAAAACATCACTCTAACACTTTCTGAGCAAAAAAAAAAAAAAAAAAAAAAAAAAAAAAAAAAAAAAAAAAAACTGGTGCACATTTTCTAGGTAAAATCATTGACGAACTGACATACTGTCAGAAAACACCCAAGAACTGGGTGAAAAACGTAACCAAAGTAATATACTTTCTGCTCAAAAACTCCTCCCAAACAAAAAACACTTTTTAGATTTAAAAAACTACTGAATCTGCCACACTTTAAAAATCTCTTCCAGATATATACACTTTTTCCACGCAAAACCATCTCCCAAACAAGCACTCTTTTCAGATAAAAAAAAACTCCTCCAAACTGACGCTTCATTTAGGCATAAAAAACTCCTCCAAACTGACACTTTTTAGGTAAAAAGTTTTCCAAAGGAACAACCTTTACAGGCACAGCTTTTAGAAAAAACTTCCAAACAAACACCCTACAAAACTCATCCAAACTGGCACTGTAAAAAAACACCTCCAAACAAACATCCTACAAAAATCCTCCAAACTGGCACAGCTTTTAGAAAAAAACATCCAAACAGACACCCTACAAAACTCTTCCAAACTAATACAGTAAAAAAAAACCTTCACACAAACACCCTACAAAACTCCTCCAAAGTGGCACAGTAAAAATAAAACTATTACAAACACCCAACAAAACTCTTGCAAACTGACACAGAAAAATTACTCCAAACAAACGCCCTACAAAACTCTTTTAAACTGACATAGTACACAGTACAAAAAAAAGTACTCCAAACAAACACCTCCAAATTGGCAGAGTAAAAAAAAAATACTCAAAACACCTCCAAACACGCACCCTACAAAACTCTTCCAAACTAGTGCAGTTTTTATGAAAAAAAAGGAAGACTCTAAACAAACTCCTCTTCTGACACACAACTCCTCCAGACTTGCACAGTTTGTTTTGGGAAAAGAAAAACTCCAAGTACCCAACAAAACTCCTCCAAACTGACACACATCAGGCAAAACTTTGAGCATAGAACTCACGAGATATGAGGCCTTTTAGGCTGGTAACCAGTGAGCTCTAAGAACAACTCCCAAACTACAAGGAATCATGAGGAAAAACTACCCCAAACCACAAGACTTCCTAGAAAAAAAATCCTAAACTTACAGACTTACCAAGCAAAAAAAAAAAAAATTATTTTATAATAAAAAATTATTCTAACAGACTTTCTTCTCAAAGGGAATCTACAACCAACAGACCATCTTGCCAATGGTACCTTGAACTAACAAACTTTCTGCATGAAAAAAATACAACCTAACAACACCTGTAAGGAAAAGAAAACTAAAGAACACTTTCCAGCAAGAAAAGTAACTAAAAACTACCAGTAAAATTCACATACAGATTTCCTAGCAAAAAAAAAAATATATATATACACACACACACACACAACACACACACATATATATATATATATATATATATATATATATATATATATATATATATATATATATATATATATATATATAACAACTAACAGACGCTTCAATTGAAAACCTACATATTCAGACATTTTGAAAGCCAAAGAATTAAATCTGTTAAGAAGGTAAATAAGAATGTATCAAACACCATCAGAGTTACTTAAGGAGAATATCACAAACTATTGCACATCCTAAACCCAAAAATATTACAAGCTAACAGACCTCCTGAATGCAAAAATAATAAGCAAACTTTGAAAGTATCAAGACGACTCGAACTTTCTAGGTTTCACAGATGAGGACAAACCTTCTAAAATCGTGTCACCAAAAAAAATTTCCAAACCTCAGACCAAGAAATGTGAAAGTATCACAGGCTAACAGACTTATTAACACCAATCACAGACTAACAAACTTTCTAACACCAATCACAGACTAACAAAGTTTCTAATACCTATCACAGACTAAGTCTTTCTAACACCAATCACAGACTATCAGACTTTCTAGCACCAAAAGCATCGCATACTAACAGCCCTTTCTAAACAAAAATCAAGCAAGAACAAAAGACTTCCTGAATCCGAACTGATATAAACTAGACATTATCAAGCTTTCCTGAACACCAAACTTACTATCACGAACTAAGAGAATATTAAGAAAAATTTTGGACGTTGTAAAGAACAGCAACCCCAGAGTACCTGAGGGTTGTTTATCTTAACAAGCTAATATTTGGGGTGGCTGATGTTAACAAGCTCATTCTGATACTGGCGGTGCATCTGTTTGTTGTCGGCCAAATGGAATGTCCCTTCGCCGTGTTCAGTACTGGGGGGTGGCTGATGTTAACAAGTTCATTCTGAGGATAGTCAATCTTTACATGGGTACTCTGGGGTTGCGGATCTTTACAACGTCCAAAATTTTTATCACTTGCCAAACTCATTCTTAACATTACTCTATAAACTTTACAGTCGTAAACTAACACCACCATCATAAAGAGACTTATTTTATTCTAAACTGCATACATTGTCAGCTTCGACCCTCATAATAAAATTGCAGATGAAGAACACTTTGAAATCCTCTACACATATCAACATCTAGAAAGTTAAATTAAAAATCAACGTAAAACCCGGGAAAATTTGTAACTACACATTATGACCAAGTCTTGAGTCAGCTAGGGGGTCGGGTATATTAACTGTAAAATCAGGTGATACTCTAATAACTTCTCAGATTACCATGACTCAGTGAGACCTGTACAGACCATTTTGGAGCAATGAAAAAGCTACACCAGTTACATGCTTAAAGATCCAAAAAGCAATAGAATAAAATTATAAAAAAAAATCTCCCAGAAACAAAATGCCTCAAAACAGTTACCATCATTACATAGCCACCTCACATCACGGATATGCATGGCCAATTCTAAGAGCCAGCACAAAGCTCATTAAACCAATACAAAAGTGTCACTGACTACAAACTTTCAGAGAAAAACCTGTGAAGAACACCTGAAGTCCAAGTGCTATCATAAACATACCTAGGCATTTCAAAAGTTACATAAAAAAATGTCGCTGTCTACAGACCCTCAGAGAAAAACCCGTGAAGAACACCTGAAGTCCAAGTGCTATCATAAACAGACCTAGAAAATTTAAGTTACATCAAACGTTCCTGTAACTTCTGTAAGATATGACAACTACAGTAGCTTCTCCATAGTATCTAATTCATTTATATCTTAGGCACTTTTCGTATGGAATGCTTTCATGTTAACCGAGTCTTCCACTGAAAAGGTAACATAAACATGAGGATAGTTTCCCTACACCATTAAAGCCTTTGGATAAAGTCAAGTCTTTGTATTATCTCACACAGCTTCAAAATCCCAGGGCGCCTATTGCTAAGGAATTTGGTGTTAGTATAATCTTTCCAATATATCAAAGCCCACATTGTTACACGTTACACTTGTCAGACAGCTTAGTCTCCGTCTAATTACTGACGATGTTATGAACTTGCAATTTTATCACACAGACTTCTAAAAATTGGCCAACGTGGTATTTATCCCTTCTTTATTTCAAGTACACGAATGTAATGTCAAGCCTAAGATGTGAAGGTGTTTAAGCCCCAAGCTGGTACCCCCTTTTGAAACAACGGTATGTGTCCGAAATATAATTGAAAGTATGTCACGTGCTTGACCAAAATGATAACTTTTTTTTCCTCTCTAAAAGGTCTGAAGGACTTACTTTATAACTTTTAAGAAAATTTAATTTTCTAAATGTTTTGAAACTTAACATCTTTTAAGACATGTGGCGGGATATAAATGATATTGAAAAAAATAATCTTGTAGAACACTATCATGTAAACTACTGTAGAAAAACCAGCATGTGATACAGTCAATCAAATCCAACATTAGCAATCTAATAATTAACTTTTAAGTAAAATGTAACAGTTCAGAATGAAAATTTCCTGCAAATGAAACATTTTCTTAGAAAAGAATCGAGGAATTGGAAATCTGAGTATTTATGCATCTATGTATACAAAGTAATTTTAGTCATTTATCCATAATGAAAATAAGCAAGTTTTGTATATAAATTACAAGACTCAGTTTCTGCAATAAGACGTAGGAGAAAATCCAGCATGAAATCTCAAAACAAAATGTTGAAATTATAAGAAAACAAAATGTTGAAATTATAAGAATCATAGATATTCTTACATATTAAAAGAGAAAAATTAAATAGGGACTTTTTTGGGCCATCATACATCGTTTGATACAAAATTCTGGCAGTTAAAACCTACAGACTCATTAAACCAGTTCAAAAGATACTCCACGTCAAGCAAGCATTTGGCCTAAGTATGTAGTCCAAGTCATATGAATGACAGTGAACCACGGTTTGTTCGTAGTAAACTTAACACAACCTCCTTGTACTTCCTGTACTTACCAATTTCCTTTGACATTTTAACGGGTCTTAACAATCCCCCAATAGGACATAGAAATATGGAATACATCTGTGAAGCACAGGGAAAGTATATAATGCTTTTCCCCATCTCGGCAATCAGCTGTCAGCTTAGAAAGCAGTTCCTCTGGATCGGTTTCAATGCTGGTAGCTGATTGGTTGTTTACCTCCTGCTGAAGACATTCCCTCCTCCGGGGCACTGCGATGCTGACCCCAAGGACTCCTTTATTTTGAAATCTTTCCAGTTTTCTATTCTGCACAAGTGTATACAATTTGGTATTACAATAATTTTCCCATTATCCAAATTTTAAAGTTAAATTTTTAACAATAACATTTAACTGAATCTTGATCTGATCAAATGACTCAAGTCAATGGGAACTTTATGAAACAAGTTAACACAATAAAAAAAAACCTTAGCTTAAAAAAACCTCCATATGTCAAGACACTGTTTGCACTGGGAATTCTAAAATTGACAAAAACCTATAACTCAGAAAAAACAAACGTGAATTTCTCAAACAATCTTCTTTAACAAAGTCACAAGCATCTAAGACCTAACCTTGTTAAAAAGTAACTACAGACAATTTCCAAACTGATTAAGTTTCAAAGCTGAGACAGAATTACTCTTTAGATTTTATTTCTGATAATGATTCTTTGGGTTTTGCTGTGCAACTTCTTCAACCCAGCATTACTCTACACTTTTTGTGAAAATCAATCCCTTGGTGAGTATCTTAACGGGAAGGACATACAGTACGTGTGACTTGGTTATTTCACTAAACGGATTATAAATTGTAAAGAATTAAATAGCAGCTCTCCTAATAGCTAATACGTCCACTGAGAAATGAATTGGCTTTTTATAATAAATTTATGGAAAATATTCCGTACTCCTACGAAAATATTACTGACTAGTTCTCAAGTTGATTTTAATCTTTCTGGAAAATTTACCTATACATGTAACATTGAAACGAACAGATATTTCATATGGTTGAGAATGCTTATTGATTCATATACCAAAAATATCCTCTTAAATTCCCCTTAGAAGCTCATATTCGAGTTTACTTATTCATATACCTATCTCCATTTAAGGCAGTATTTTGAATTTAGGTTTACTTATCGATTTATTTACCCAGAATATTTTCAGAAAATCTAAAATTACCTTTGAAGTAATGCATACAAAGTAATGATTTACCTAAAATACCAACTGAATGCTTACATTTACTAATTAGACCATTATCCTACTACGCAATTTTCGACAACGAACACCATATAATTTGGGAACTTGAATTTAATGTGAATGGCCCTGTAGGCTTCTTCAACATAAAATATTTAAAAGGGATTTCTATGCTGAATAATAATAATAATAATAATAAAATAATAATAATAATAAATAATAATAATAATAATAATAATAATAATAATAATAATAATAATAAAATAATGAGAAATAAATGAACCTTCTGAGCCCTGTTTTTTTCCACAGCAAAAGGGATTTATATGCTGAATAATTAATAATAATAATAATAATAATAATAATAATAATAATAATAATAATAATAATAATAATGAGAAGTAAATGAATGACCCTGTAGGCCTCTTCAACAGCAAAAGGGATTTCTATGCTGAATAATAATAATAATAATGAGAAGTAAATGAATGGCCCTGTAGGCTTCTTCCATAGCAAAAGGGTTTTATATGCTGAACAATAATAATAATAATAATAAAAGTAACACTTCACAAACCAGCAGTGTCTTGAAATATGCAGAGATGCCGTGATACTAATGCCCTTGATAAGATTCTCTCCAATATTTGCAGTATTAATTTATAAATGATTTGTATTTACTGTGAAGCAAGATGTATTATCACAATGGCAACGCTTTGTACAAAATTCTTAAGTATCGTTTCATAGCTTGAAAATAATGACAATTTCTCCATCTGTCATCCTTGAGATTAAACTGATAAACTAGATTTTGTAATATCTTCTCTTATTGATGCTTCTAGATGTGATATCTCTTCTGGATTAAATATAGCCTTTCAATGACCTAAGTTTAAAAATGAAACTACAATAACGCAAGACCCATAAGCCAGTAAGAATTCAGTTCCAAAGGAACTCTGATATAAATCACTAAACTGAAACAAACTATGGCTGAAGGCTACGAGGAATGCATGAAAAGCTTAATTCCAAGTCCTACTATGATGGAAGCTAGGTTATCTACATAAGACTGAAAGGGAAAATATCATAAATAATCTATACATTTGCTACAGATATTATCCATTCTACAAAGGTTAATACCTCACAGGCTTTACTCCACACAGCTATTCCTAAATATGCTGACTACCAAGAAAATATTTCATAAAATCAAAATAACCTATTCTTTTAATTAATGAACCTTTGGCTATCAATCGTTTACAAACTTAATGAAATTACTGGAAATAATAAGCATAACCTACTATTAATCTCACGTAACCTTTGTGTCCAAGCAAGTATGCACTGAACAACCTAGTGGATACTGCAAATCAAAGCGAAGTGATGTAGGTGAATAACCAAAAAAAAAAAAAAAAAAAAAAAATTGCAAATCAAAGGAGAGATATCTAGGTGAATAAAAAAAAATGCAAATCAAAGGGAAGAGATCTAGGTGAATAATCTAAAAAAATGCAAATCAAAGGGAAGAGATCTAGGAGAATAATCTAAAAAAACAAAAATGGCAATTCCCTGCTAAGTAATTTTAAAGTAAGCTCATGGAAAAAAATCTCCTTAAACGTACGTGATTTCTCGAAATATATATATTTTTACACTGATTGCTACCTAGTAGCTGATATGACACTGGTAAGAAATTTATGTTTATTACGTAACCTGAAGTATCTGATATCAAACTAATGGGAACTGTAGTTAAAATAATATTGACCCTGAACTACCTCGTATGATAAAGACTCCTGTAGTTCCTGCTTGAAAAACTGTAATCAGCAAAGCTGAACTCTACGTGACTCTGGGTTAATAGACATGTCCCTGATAAACTAACACTTGCAAAGTGCTAAAAATTCAATCCTACCATAGTTTTTATAGTTAAAAGAGGTTAAGATTTTAATATCTTTGTTTGTGAAAGTACGAATCTTTCCAAAATTTATGTTAATGTGGCCATTTTCTCTATCACAAAGGGTCATAATCAACTCTTGAAGGTAAATCACTACATCCTGGCCTTTTGTATAAATTTGATAATTAAAAATGTAGCTAGTCGTATCTTGAAGTAGATTCTCTTCTGCAGCAGATTCTTGTGGGATTATAATGTGAGAATGGCGTCTTAAAGCTGGTCCCATTTGTACTTGCATGCTGTATACTTTTCTGAAGAGATTAGGAAGCAGTTGATGACACCATATTACGTTGAGATCTTTGGCCTTACAAGGTATTCAGATAAAAGGTAATTCTTCATAATTAGGTCCTATAGATCATAATCCAATATATGTCTGTTGTGATCTCCAATTGCCTGAATTGGAATACTTGAAATAATTTGTTTTATTAAGTCATAAAAATATCAAGAATGTCAGTTCACGTCCTTTTTTTTGAAAGCTCCCGAGAAATCTATCAAGAGTATATTTAACCTCAATAACTATTTTGAAAAAACGATTTTACAGATATTAAGTTTATATTTCATTAACCTGAAGAGTATTATGCCAAACAAACTATGATTATTACCATTGTCTTTTTCTATAAAAGACAGACTTTAATATATCTTGATTTCTTTTTTAAATTTCTAAGACGTCTTACTTTTAATATCTGACAACAAACAGCCTTAACATCAAAAGATACTTTGAAGACGTTCAATTCCCAATCAGGTTCTCAGTCTGTCTGAAATAAAATGTGGTCCTTTAGTACTGAATATGGTAGATCAAAGGTATTTACAATATTTATCCCAAATACTTTGAAAATTTGGATGCTACATTGATTACAAAACCTTTTAACTTTTAGCTCACACATACCATCACTAATGTTTTTTAAGCAACTGTATCAGAAACATATATTTTGGCTGATAAATTTTTTCATCTTTTATATTCACGACCCAAATTCTTCCCTTCCCCAAGATGTCTTGATATAAGAAAATTGTTCCTGTCTTTATTTAACTGAAATTTCAGCTGAAAACTCTCATGGACAGAGTCGACAGACTATAAACTCAAGCGGGCTCCAAAGGGAAACCAGCCTGCATTAGGAGACATGTTACAGTAGAAGGAGCTCAAATAAATAAATGAGGGAACAGAAAATAAAACCGATACATCTGAAGTTCAGGAGACGTCAGCAGAAAGCAGCTTAAACGTTTGGAGATCAGAGGACTCCACAAGTGCACTAGGCTAACTATTCCACATTTTAGTTGTGGGCAAGACAAAACTTCTGGCAAAATGTGTTGTGTTAAACCTGATACTGGGAAACGACACGCTGCTTGGAACTTTGCTTTAACAAAAGAGAGAGGGTATTGTACAGGAACTCAGGGCCATCAGAAGGAAGACGTTCCATTACAATTACAAAACGACAGAATGTACCTACAACTGGGAATACCCAACCTCTTCAGAAAATCAATGAATGCACTTTTCACTTGAGCAATTAATGTACTTTTTTTTCGTACTTTCTGAACAGTCCATAAACAGAATCAAATCTTTCAAAGTTTACTTTCACTGTCGCTCTTTCAGAAATCCTATGAACATGTATGTTTGCGTTGTACAGTAAATCATAACTTTATGTTCTCGACTCTTTAATACTACCAAGCAAGCTTTACTACAATCTCCTAATTCGCTATTTCTGTATTCCTTTATTCTTCTCTATTTGTAGGACAAAGTAAAAACGTTTACACCCTACCTGAACGGTTTTCTTAAAACCTTATGAGACAGAATTGTATACTACTAAAGCACTCCAAGACTCACCTAAGACAAAGCAAGTATAATGGCCAAAGCCACCAGTAGTCAGGTGTCTTGCCCTCTTGTTTGTTTTCGTGGAGACCTTCCAATCAGCCTTCATTTGTTACACAAGGTGGGTCCTCTTGTTAGTTTTCGTTGGTTAGTTCTTTTGATGAACTGCAGTACTTCCTTGTCATAAAACTATATGACATCTCAAAGTTCTTGTACCTCCTTAGTTCCCGGGCCAACTTTAGGGATAGCCTGACGGTGCCTTGTGCTAGAAAAATGAACTTTTCTGATATTTCATGGCAACCTGGTTCCCTAAATTCTCATTCCTCTGTGCTCTTGTGTATGGACGAACTTGAATGCAGGCAATCCAGGGTGATTTTATGAATATTTCTCTACTTTTGCTTTATACGGTATTTACCATGTGCTTCGGCAGACTAAATACTCCAGCACCTTCTTTTCATTTCTGTCCTTGGCTCAAGATCAACTTCACGGGTAGCCAGTAACATATACTTCAATGTATTTAGAGTCTTTCCATTTAATAATCTAGTTCTCACTGGTTGCCTGGTAAAAAAATTAATATGATTTGAAGAAGATTCCAAGCTATTGTTATCTTACACTTTGCGTCTGTTTTCCTATGACAAGTGGTCAATTGATATGTAACACAATTTCAGCTGAAATTGCAATCTCTCAACCTGTGGTCACTACATGGCCCACGCACTTGTAGCTTAGCACACCACCTGTTTTGGACATTGCAGCTTAACACACCTCCAGTCACGGACATTTGAGCTTAACACACTTCCAGTCATGGGCACTGTAGCTTTGCACATCTTAAGTCATGAGTATTGGAGCTTAGCAAACCTTCAGTCATGGGCATAGCAGCTTAGCACACCTTCAGTCATGGGCATAGCAGCTTAGCACACCTTCAGTCATGGGCATTGTAGCCTTGCACACTTCAGTCATAGCCATAGCAGCTTAGCACACCTTCAGTCATGGGCATTGCAGCTTAGCACACCTTCAGTCATGGGCATTGTAGCCTTGCACACTTCAGTCATAGCCATACCAGCTTAGCACACCTTCAGTCATAGGCATTGCAGCTTAGCACACCTTCAGTCATGGGCATTGCAGCTTAGCACACCTTCAGTCATGGGCATTATAGCCTTGCACACCTTCAGTCATAGCAATAGCAGTTTAGCACACCTTCAGTCATGGGCATTGTAGCCTTGCACACCTTCAATCATGGGCATTGCAGCTTAGCACACCTTCGGTCATGGGCAATACAGCTTAGCACAACTTCAGTCATGGGCATTGTAGCCTTGCACACCCTCAGTCATGGGCATTGCAGCTTAGCACACCTTCAGTCATGGGCATTGTAGCCTTGCACACCTTCAGTCATGGGCAATACAGCTTAGCACAACTTCAGTCATGGGCAATACAGCTTAGCACAACTTCAGTCATGGGCATTGCAGCTTAGCACAACTTCAGTCATGGGCATTGCAGCTTAGCACAACTTCAGTCATGGGCATTGCAGCTTAGCACAACTTCAGTCATGGGCATTGCAGCTTAGCACAACTTCAGTCATGGGCAATACAGCTTAGCACCTTCAGTCATGTCTTGGGCATTGCAGCTTAGCACAACTTAGCACAACAGCTTCAGTCATGGGCATTGCAGCTTAGCACAACTTCAGTCATGGGCAATACAGGCACAATTCAGTCATGGGCATTGCAGCTTAGCACAACTTCAGTCTTGGGCAATACAGCTTAGCACAACTTCAGTCATGGGCAATACAGCTTAGCACAACTTCAGTCATGGGCATTACAGCTTAGCACAACTTCAGTCATGGGCAATACAGCTTAGCACAACTTCAGTCATGGGCAATACAGCTTAGCACAACTTCAGTCATGGGCAATACAGCTTAGCACAACTTCAGTCATGGGCACAGCTTAGCACAACTTCAGTCATGCTTCAGGCATTGCAGCTTAGCACAACTTCAGTCATGGGCATTGCAGCTTAGCACAACTTCAGTCTTGGGCAATACAGCTTAGCACAACTTCAGTCATGGCAATACACCCTCAATCATGGGCATTGCAACTAGCACACCTTCAGTCATGGCATTGTAGCCTTGCACACCCTCAGTCATGGGCATTAGCACAACTTCAGTCATGGGCAATACAGCTTAGCACAACTTCAGTCATGGGCATTACAGCTTAGCACAGCACACCTTCTTCAGTCATGGGGCAATAGTCAGCATTGCAGCACAACTTCAGTCATGCAGCTTATAGACCTTCAGGCACAACTTCAGTCATGGGCATTGCAGCTTAGCACACCTTCAGTCATGGGCATTACAGCTCAATCAGCACAACTTCAGTCATGGGCACAGCCTTGCACACCTTCAGTCATGGGCATTGCAGCTTAGCACATTCAGTCATGGGCATTGCACTTAGCACACCTTCAGTCATGGGCATTGCAGCTTAGCACACCTTCAGTCATGGGCATTGTAGCCTTGCACACACCCTCAGTCATGGGCATTGCAGCTTAGCACACCTTCAGTCATTGTAGCCTTGGTCATTGTAGCAGCCTTGCACACCTTCAGTCATGGGCATTGTAGCCTTGCACACCTTCAGTGGGCATTGCAGCTTAGCACACCTTCAGTCATGGGCCTTGCACACCTTCAGTCAGCATTGTCATGGGCCTTGTAGCACCTTCAGTCATGGGCATTGCAGCTTAGCACACCTTCAGTCATGGGCATTCATGGGCAGCCTTAGCACACCTTCAGTCATGGGCATTGCAGCTTCAGCACACCTTCAGTCATGGGCATACAGCTTAGCACACCTTCAGTCATGGGCATTGTAGCCTTGCACACCTTCAGTCATGGGCACTGCAGCTTAGCACACCTTCAGTCATGGGCAATACAGCTTAGCACCTTCAGTCATGGGCATTGTCAATCCTTAGCACACCTTCAGTCATGGGCATTGCAGCTTAGCACACCTTCAGTCATGGGCATTGCAGGCTTAGCACATTCAGTCATGGGCCTTGCACACCTTCAGTCATGGGCATTGCAGCACACCTTCAGTCATGGGCACACCAACTCAGTCATGGGCATGGGCATTACAGCTTAGCACACCTTCAGTCATGGGCACTGCAGCTTAGCACACCTTCACTTAGCACACCTTCAGTCATGGGCATTGTAGCCTTGCACACCCTCAGTCATGGGGCAGCTAGCACACCTTCAGTCATGGGCATTGTAGCCTTGCACACCTTCAGTCATGGGCATTGCAGCTTAGCACACCTTCAGTCATGGGCAGTAGCCTAGCACACCTTCAGTCATGGGCATTGCAGCTTAGCACACCTTCAGTCATGGCACACCTTGCACACCTTCAGTCATGAGCATTGCACACCTTCAGTTGGGCCAGCCTTGCACACCTTCAGTCATGGGCATTGTAGCCTTGCACACCTTCAGTCATGGGCAGCCTTGCACACCTTCAGTCATGGGCATTGTAGCCTTGCACACCTTCAGTCATGGCATTCAGCTTAGCACATCAGTCATGGGCATTGTAGCCTTGCACACCTTCAGTCAACATTGCAGGCACACTCAGTCATGGGCATTGTAGCCTTGCACACCTTCAGTCATGGGCATTGCAGGCACACCTTCAGTCATGGGCATTTAGCCTTGCACACCCTTCATGGTCATTGCAGCTTAGCACATTGTCATGGGCATTGTAGCCTGCACACCTCAGTCATGGGCATTGCACAACTTCAGTCATGGGCATTGTAGCCACACACCTTCAGTCATGGGCATTGTAGCCTTGCACACCTTCAGTCATGGGCATTGCAGCTTAGCACACCTTCAGTCATGGGCATTGTAGCCTTGCACACCCTCAGTCATGGGCATTGCAGCTTAGCACACCTTCAGTCATGGGCATTGTAGCCTTGCACACCTTCAGTCATGGGCATTGCAGCTTAGCACACCTTCAGTCATGGGCAATGCAGCTTAGCACACCTTCAGTCATGGGCACTGCAGCTTAGCAGACCTTTCAGTCATGGGCACAGTCACACCTTCAGTCATGGGCATTGCAGCTTAGCACACCTTCAGTCATGGGCATTGCAGCTTAGCACACCTTCAGTCATGGCACTGCAGCTTAGCACACCTTCAATCATGGGCAATGCAGCTTAGCACAACTTCAGTCATGGGCATTTGCAGGCGGGCATTGTAGCCTGCACACCTTCAGTCATGGGGCACTGCACACTTCAGCACACCTTCAATCATGGGCATTGTGCCTCCACACCCTCAATCATGGGCTTGCAGCTAGCACACAGTTCAGTCATGGGCATTGCAGCTTAGCACACCTTCAGTCATGGGCGGGTCATTGCAGCTTAGCACACCTTCAGTCATGGGCACTTAGCACACCTTCAGTCATGGGCATTACACCTTCAGTCATCATGGGCACCTTCATGGGCAGCTTGCACACTTCAGTCATGGGCATTGCAGCTTAGCACACGGTCATGGGCACAGCTTAGCACAACTTCTCAGTCATGGGCATTGTAGCCTTGCACATCCTAAGTCATGGCATTGTAGCACATTCAGTCATGGGCTTAGTGCACACCTTCAGTCACGGGCATTGCAGCTTAGCACACCTTCAGTCATGGGCAACAGCTTAGCACTTCAGTCATGGGCATTGCAGCTTAGCACACTGCAGCCTTCAATCATGGGCAATGCAGCTTAGCACAACTTCAGTCATGGGCATTGCAGCTTAGCACACCTACAGTCATGGGCATTGTAGCCTTGCACATCATAAGTCATGGGTATTGCAGCTTAGTACACCTTCAGTCACGGGCATTGCAGCTTAGCACACCTTCAGTCATGGGCATTGCAGCTTAGCACACCTTCAGTCATGGGCATTGCAGCTTAGCACACCTTCAGTCATGGGCATTGCAGCTTAGCACACCTTCAGTCATGGGCATTGCAGCTTAGCACACCTCCAGTCATGGGCATTGTAGCTTTGCACATCGAAAGTCATGGGCATTGCAGCTTAGCACACCCTCAGTCATGGGCAATGCAACTTAACACGCCTCCAGTCATGGGCAATGCAGCTTAACATGCCTCCAGTCATGGGCACTGTAGCTTTGCAAATTGTAAGTCATGGGCATTGCAGCTTAGCACACCTTCAGTCATGGGCAACATAGCTTAGCACACCTTCAGTCATGGCAATACAGCTCAGCACATCTTCAGTTATGGGCAATGTAGCTGAGCACACCTTTAGTCATGGGCAATGCAGTTTGGCACACCTCCAGTCATGGGCATTGTAGCCTTGCACATCCAAAGTCACGGGCATTGCAGCTTAGCACACGTTCAGTGATGGGCAATGAAGCTTAGCACACCTTCAGTCATGGGCTTTGCAGCTTAGCACACCTCCAATGATGGACATTGCAGCTTAGCACACCTTCAGTCATGGGCAATGCAGCTT
Source organism: Macrobrachium rosenbergii (assembly GCF_040412425.1). Taxonomy (NCBI): domain Eukaryota; kingdom Metazoa; phylum Arthropoda; class Malacostraca; order Decapoda; family Palaemonidae; genus Macrobrachium; species Macrobrachium rosenbergii. Next base: position 2,881,202 of record NC_089799.1, read on the forward strand.
AGCACACTTACAGTGATGGACTTTGCAGCTTAGCAAGCCTCTACTCATGGACATTGCAGCTTAGCACAAAATGGTTGGAGTAAATATGGTTCAGGCCTATGCGTTAAGTCCATGGTTATTAGCTTACTAGCATAAAATCTTGACAGCTCGTAGTGAGGCATTGATTGCTTCGTCAGTGTTAACCTGTACAGGGGTTTGACCCACAAGTTGTGAGATCCATACTAAGGGGTTGTCGTCATCCTTGGGGAAGAGAGGGGCTGACGAGATGCTAAGATAATGCCCCAAGCAGCAGCATCGCAGGAGGGAGATGTTTTGAAAAAACCAATATTTTGGCTGAAACACTGAAAAATAAAACGACAAATTACTTCACCTTCCTACACGAAAGTTTGGTGAATTCTTGCTACAGATCAAGATTCATTATCACGATGCAATGTCTTCCTTTTTACTAAAGAACTTGACTAGTGAACAAAAATGAATGACATAGCTATTATTATCCATATTGTCTGTCTTACTGGATATGTACCATATGCTTATTAATGTTGATTACGTATAAAAAAGAGTGATATACTTTTTCCTTACCATTTAGCAATAACTGGAAACATTGTTATTATCTTGAAAAATCTGCACTTTAATCTCCTCTGTCATGGATCAACTCCCAGTGCCCTAAAAACCAGAAATTAATTATTAGTAGTGTTGGTTCAATCAAACCTAAAAACTCTGAAGAATGGACTAGGCCTAGAATAGTATTTGGAGGCTAAGAATCTCGACATACAATAATTCTGTTAAGTCTATGGAGTGAAGTGATAGGCTCAAAATCCTCTGTCCTTTTAGGTATATACATCATGAAATACCACTGAGCCTAACGCTGTAGTAGCTTGTTCATAGAGAATTCCAATATCCTCCAGTATACACTGAGTTCCACCATACAGTACTTGACAGCTTCAAAATTCTATTTCATAAATAAAATAGACAGAATATAAGCCATTCTTTAAAGCTGGTCTCAACAAGATGACGGCTTCATAATATAATGAATTATTTACTTTTATTGCTGAGAACTTGTTATAACAGCCTTAGTACAGGTTTACCTTTCCAGAATATTTTACCACCCGTTGCCAATCAAACTCAAGTCACCGCATTGTCTATGAGATAACCAAATGTAGAGGCTCATGTTGGAAATATTAATCAACGGCTACGGTGTCTGACCTTAATCGTGTATGTTATATAATTTGACACCTCTCAACCAGGCTCCAGTAAAATGGTCTAAAACTTAAGACATTTCAGTCTTTGATTCCATACTTGAGTATATGAATTACGCATAAAACCAGAAACGCCAGTGTTTAAGGCAAATATATACTACTTCAGCATTTTTTACAAATAATTTGCAAATAATTTGGCCCTCGTAATCGACCTTATATTTATCGATGGATTAACGAGGTTTCTAAGAATATTACTAAAGAAAAATTATTTACTTTAGTTGCGCGGCCTGATTTCCGCCAGTCGTCGACCGGGACAGGTTCCTCATACATAAATAGACAAACCTTTCCTTTAATGCCAGGTCCTGATCTAGCCAGATCTTACCTACCTAACCTGACTTAAGGGCGACGTGCCCTGGGGTGGACACCCCCAAAAAGCCGGTAACCTGCCCCGGTGGTAAACAAAACGTGGTTATTTTTGCAAATTGTTTTAATATACAATCTTTAGAAATATTCATTACCTTACAGATTTCAATAGCTGACTCCAGCCCTGCCGTGAAGTTTGTGAAAATCCTTTCTACCTCGTCTCCAATTTTGCAGTCTTGACGTTGTTAAACAGAAGTCCGGTCGTTTCGTCGCTGCCTAGTCGTTTTCATCGAAGCTGAAGTCGTTTCGATACGTCTACAAAGTCAGTTTGATACAGCCTAAAAGTTTTAGCGATAGAAAATTTGAGCGCTAAATTCCGATTGGAACTTTTATTTTGAAAGTTGCTGATCAGACAACTATAGAACGGTGTTTGTACGATTCCGTTATCTCGGCTCTGTCATTTTGCGATTACTTTTACTTAAACCTTTAACTTTTACTCAGACTTTGTTAGTCAAACTGTTTACTTATACTCAAACTTTTTATTGCTACTCTAAGTATTAATTGTTAATCGAAATTTTTACAAAATAATATGTAATAACTCATTTAACTAAATGGTTTCTTAAAACTATTGATAAAGATGTTTACCACTGATTACCCCAAAACAAATCATTTGCAACAATAAACCACGTTTTGTTTACTACTAATTATGTCAAAACTATTAATCTACAATAATAAAGCACGCGTTGTTTACACTGATTATCTCAAAATTCATTTGCAGTAATAAACCATGCGTTGTTTACCACTGAATATATTAAAATTTATTTGCAAAAATAAATTAAGTTTTGTTTCCCACTGATTATGTCAAAACTATTCATTTGCAATATTAAACCATGCGTTGTTTACACTATCTCAAAACTATTCATTTGCAATAATAAACCACGAGTTGTTTACCACTGAATATATTAAAACAATTTGCAAAAATAACACGTTTTGTTTACCACTGATCATCTCAAAATAATTCATTTGCAATAATAAACCATGCGTTGTTTACTATCTCGCATCTTGCGAGTTGTTTTGAATATATTAAAAGGGATGAATGTTATTTCTGATCATCTCAAAAGGAATTGGGTATACAGATTTTTGTTGAGGATGAATGTTAGATAAAGAGAGAGGGTATAGAGAGAGAGAGAGAGAGAGAGAGAGAGAGAGAGAGAGAGAGAGAGAGAGAGAGAGGAGCGGTTTCGTAAAACCTCGAACTGTATCAACTGTCCTTATGGACGCATTGAAACGATTATTTTCTAAGGTAAAATAGCCGTAGATCTTGATGCGAAGCCTTTTCTGCAAAAAATAAAAGATTATATATTAATCAGTTATTTACTAAAAGGATCTGATACAAAACATTATAGATAACAAACTGTACTGTATAATGCCTTAGGTATTGTAGCTTGCATTAGGCAGGGAAAAGCATTCATTATATTTTGTTACATTTGGACCAAGAACCCAGTTGATAGTCAGCTCCGTAATTCAATATTTAAAAAACTAAAACCTTTCTGCTATGCCCCTCCACACACAAACACACAGACCTAGGCGTTAGTTTAAATAGTTTAAGATAGTTTAAGTAGTTTAAATACCAATCAGGAATGGAATGTAATGGCATGGAATATAGAGTTTAGGCCAAGGGCCAAGCACTGGGGCCTATGAGATCATTCATCGTTGGAAAGGAAATTTAGAGTAGGTAGGTTTGAAAGGTGTAACAGGAGGAAAACCTCAAAGCAGTTGAACCATGAAATATTCGTTAGGAGAGGGTGGAAAGTAAGATGGAATGAAGACAAATATGAACGGAGGTACAGTAACAGGAATGAAAGAGGTTGCAGCTAGAGGCCGAAGGGACGCTGTGAAGAACCTTTAGTAATGCCTACAGTGCACCACTTGAGGTGCACTGACGGCACTACCCCCGGCCAATGCTTCCGATAATAGTTGCTCGGTTATTTCAGATGTTAAAACAATCTTGAATTTGTGACACTTTTCAGAATCTGCAGACTATGGACGAATTGCTAAAATACATTTTTAACATCCTAACACTATGAAATAACATTCAGGACAATATTTCACCTTCAAATATAATAACCTGAGTTAAATATTCAGACATAGTCACAAAATCAGTGACTATTTTAAAAGTATATTTTCCCCGTCACACTTAGTTGCGTTCTGAAATGTAGGCTTTCTGCTGTGCTGTTATGATTGGGAAAATTATGAGCAATAGACACGAACTCTAAAAGACAGACGGGGAGAGAGAGAGAGAGAGAGAGAGAGAGAGAGAGAGAGAGAGAGAGAGAGAGAGAGAGAGAGAGAGAGAGAGAATCGTTACATTCTCCCTCAACAAACATCTACACTGAACGAGTTAAAATCACCAGAGAGAGAGAGAGAGAGAGAGAGAGAGAGAGAGAGAGAGAGAGAGAGAGAGAGAGAGCCCTTTGCAACCTATAAAAAACCCATTCATCATGAGGGTTGGTCTAACCTTAGTTGTCTCATTGTTAGGACAATTCAGAGCTTAAATTTACTGCCGATAAGGTTGGGTCTACACTTGTTACTTATTTTTCTTTCACATAACGATTATGTAGCTCAACAAACTGCTGTTGTAAACGGAAATAACAATAACTATTCGAAATAACAAAATACCGCCGGCGATGTGGAATCCAAGGAGGCCACGGGCTCACTTTGTCAAAAAGACGAAACTCCGCCCACCACCCGCCCTTGGAACACCAATTAACAACCCGTATCGTCTATAACTACTTTTAACACCATATGCAACATTCCATCAAATGAAATATGCAGAAATGTGTGAAAGCTACTGAAATAATACAATATTCCAAGCAACCTTAGGATATTCTTAATAACAGTGAAGGCCTAGTCTTAATCAGGCACTGAAATCCACCTTTAATTGCTAACTTACTTCTCATTCGAAGTTAATTCTTGGTTTTTCCACTGACATAAATCAATGGAAATGACTTTCCACATAAAATGGCTATGAAGGTTGCGTTAATTACAGATTTTAACTTCCTGTTTCCAGTATATAAACGAACTTGCCTGCTACCTAAACAAATATTCAGGAATTTTGTTATGTAACACGCGGAAAGACCCGCGACTAATTTAACACCATCTGCCTCATTTTTTTCTAACAACATAATTTTACAAAAAGCCTCTTGTCAATATAACATACTGTTACAATTGATTGGCTTTAGTTTTTTCTTGCAGGGTATCATCATGCAATTAAGCAGAACAGCTCAAGAATATAACACTCTTGAACACTATTATCTTTTTGTTCTGTAACATACACTTTTACAGAAAACCCTTCATCAATATAAAATTATGTAGAAATAGATGTGCGTCATTTTTTTTACAGGTTATCATCAAGCAATTTCACAGAACACAGCTTCGGCTTTAGAAGCGAATTTTACACTTGACACTCGTAGGATACGAAGTCTAGTACAAGTTACCTACAACAAAAAATACAAATAAAAAAAAAAAAAAAATTCTACAGAAAAGCTCAGTTGGGCACCGCGTTTAGTACCAGCTCCTCGGGGATGAACGTAAAAATATAAATATGACAAATTTCTCAAATTATCTCAGCCGTGCTTCATAATACCCTTTCCTATATTGTACAGTAAATAAAATTCATTAATAAACGATATCTACGTGTGAAACTCTTCTGTAGAATTACCAAGGAGTGTAGCAACAAGTTACCTACATAATGAAATTCGTACAAATGAAAAAATAAAATTCATACCAAGTACTTACCATTGTAGACATTGTTGGGCAATAAAACTAAACTGATTTGGTCAAACTGAATCGCCCCTCAGACGTACAAGCACTGGTATATAATATAACCTTTCAATAAAAAAATATTTGCCACGAGAAAATAACCTTACTAAATATATATATAATTTTATATAATTATATATATATATATATATATATATATATATATATATATATATATATATATATATATATATATATATATATATATATATATATAATATATACATACATATACATCGCGATTTCTTGCCATGTTTTACACTTCATACCACTGATAGGATTGTCAAATATATTTTAAACCTCAAGATGCTGTTAATTCACCAGCTGACACCAAATTGGACTTAAATAGGACCTAAATAGGACTTATATCCTCGACAGTTACTGGGATTCTGCCCTCACAATAATACACGCCTATACTAAACCTTTCAGCGGGATAAAAACCGCAGGATATAGCCGATACCTAATAAGGCTCGAATAGGACCTAAGTATAGGACCTGAATAGGGTTCAAATAGGGTTCAAAAAGGACTCAAATAGTATTCAAGTCCTCGTTAATCACTGTGATTCTGCCATCACAATAATACACCCCTATACTGAACCTTTCAGCTGGATAAATACCACAAGGTATAGCTAACACCAAATAGGATTCAGATAGGATTCAAACAGGCCTTAAATATGATCTAAATAGGATTGTAATTCTCGACAATTACTGGGATTCTGCGCTCACAATGATGCACGCCTATACTAAACTTTTCAGCTGGGTAAATACCTCAGGATATGGCCGATACCTAATAGGACCTAAATAGGACTGTAATTCTCGACAGTTACTGGGATTCTTCCCTCATTTTACGTAATACACGCCTGTATTAAACCTACAGCATGGATAAATACCACAGGATATTACTGACACCAAATAGGACTTGGATAGGACCTAAACAGGACCTCAATCCTCGACAATTGCTGGGATTCTGCCCTCTTAATATTACACGCCTATTTTAAACGTATAGCTTGGATAAATACCACATGATATTAGCCAAAATAAATTCAGTACTGGTAGCACCAAAAGGACATTGCTTACTGTAAGCTTTTTGCTTTGCTATCTTGTTCCTTCATTTTCTCAGGTCCAACTTCACTGGAAGAACTTGACGAAGTCCCTTAAACTTAACTTGTCTTATAAACAACATTGCAGAGAAATCCTGCTATCTATAAGGCGTGCTTCATCTTAATTTTTAGATCCACAGGGCCTTAACACTCACAGAATAAGTCAAGTATTCAATTTTTTTTACAGAAAACAGAAAATGGACCGCTAGGAATAGTCGATTACCTCCAAACACTGCTGTTTACGCATCTGCCCAAGACGTCGAGTCGACACTTAGTGACCTAACTCGACGGTCTACCAAGACCTACAAAATTCCTCTCTATCGCCTTCTCTCATTGGCTAGCGGATGGAAGGTTTTGAAAGCGATTCGCCCATTGGCTGGTGGGATCATAAAACTTTTCCGAATAATGGTTCTTTAAGGATCACAGTTACAGGTGGGTCTATAGGTGAACGAGTTTACGTAAATATAGCAAAATAAAACTATACCAAGTAAAAAATGCGGCGAAGAAACTAGTATTGTGTACAGCCGTTACAGCGTATAATCAAGGCCACCGAAAACAGATCTATATTGACTAACGTTGACCTTAAATAAAATAAAAAACGGCTGAGATTGGAGGACTGCAATTTGGTATGTTTGATGATTGGAGGATGGATGATCAACATACCAATTTGCAGCCCTTTAGCCTCAGTAGTTTTAAGATCTGAAGGCGGACAGAAAAAGTGCGGACAGAATGAAGTGCAGATGGACAGTCAAAGCCGGCACAATATTTTCTTTTACAAAAACTAAAAAGGTACAAATTCGACCCAAGTCATTCCAAAAGAGCAGACTAGAAGGATACCCCCAAAAATGATACATACTGCACATTGCGTAGCGAATTAGCTTTAATGAAATGCAAACATTTTCGACCTGATTTAAGTATTCTGGTGGCCACCGTGACTGCATAGGGGTCCATATAAATTCATTATCATTACTCCTAATATGACAGTCACATGCATATGGGCATATTTGTAGTAGTGTTAAAATTCATTTGAATCACGTAACTGAACTTCATAGCTGCAGCGAGATTGAAGAAAGGAATAGGGAATGGGGGTAAAGTAAAGGAAGCCACGTGGCCTTCAAATCCACAAATGATTTTTGTGCGCATTGCCGTAATTCACCCCGTAAAATCTTTAGATTAGGTAAAATAGTCTGCTTGAACAACTGTTTCTGAAAACTGAACTGGTCAACACCAAACTTGATAAGAGCATAAGTACAGTTGCTCTTTATAAAAAAGGGATATACGTCAATAATGATTTGAATATATATTCATGTGTATTTGTGTATAGGTATGAATACAACTGGGCTCTTGTAAGGACATGTCAAAAATGATTTTAATATAAACATAATATTCAAACGTATTTATGTATACAGGTGTGAATAAGACTGTGCTCATGTAAGGACTATATGCCAAAAATCAATTGATTACATATATTCATATGTATTTGTGTATACATATACGAATAAAACTGGGCTCTTATACATCACTACAGAGATCAAAGACCGCGAGAGACATTGGAATTTGAACAGAACAAACAGAGCACCAAGCACAAAGCAAGACATCCCTCCATTCACTGGCTATTGTCCTTCAGATGTCGAAACAAATCCACGCATTTTGCAACGCCCTGTAACCAAGAACGCGCTTGACGTTCCTCTTTTATCCAAATCTATTTGGAATTTTAAACCTTTTGCGTCATCTGAAACTGCGGCTAAGTTTGCAATGGCTGATGGAAACGAGAGGCAAAAGGATTCTGATTCGAAACGCATCCTACAGATTGATATACGTAGTTTTCTGTGACGTGAATCATGAAGCCGATGCAGCTTGAGAGAGAGAGAGAGAGAGAGAGAGAGAGAGAGAGAGAGAGAGAGAGAGAGAGAGAGAGAGAGAGCTGCGAGCAAATGGGAGCAGGCAGGATTCCAGGTCTCCTCCTTTGAAGGAGCAAAGACTGAGAAGCAGCGGGAGGCGGTAGGAGTTCTTACTCAAACAGAATGCGCTAATGAGAGAGAGAGAGAGAGAGAGAGAGAGAGAGAGAGAGAGAGAGAGAGAGAGAGAGAGAGAAACTGTTAGCTTTCCTCGGATCGAGGAACTTGGAGTACGGCGGGCGATAGGCTGATGAGTAATAATCATATTTTCCTCTTACTAAATATAGCTTATGTATTCGTTTGTTGAATCTCTCTCTCTCTCTCTCTCTCTCTCTCTCTCTCTCTCTCTCTCTCTCTCTCAGGAAGTTACGTAATATGGAAATGTATATATCCTTTTGTGAACTTTACAGACAAGTTTCTATTCTCCAGCAACTGTTAGTTCGGCCAAGTGAGTCTATAAAATTCAAATTAATATACTTATTCTTGTTCGTTTTAATTTCTATTTTTACGTTTTTATTTTCATTATGCATTCATACATACATACATACATACATACATACATACATACATACATACATTCAAAATCATGTATCATTACCTTATTCAGAGTCCAGAGCAATAAAATGGATATCAAAGATACATTTAACGTTAGGAATCAATTCAGAAGACTCGTCTGTCACTTTTTTCATATAACAGTCGTGGTGCTCAGACTTCGATTACCAATCTAGTTTTTGTTGACATTCATAGATATCATAAGTGGGCATGGCTGATTTGAGGTACAGTCAACATAGGCCTACGTACAAGAGTGAATTCTCCCCTTCTCTCTTATAATTGAAAGTGTATGTGTTAATCCAGATACGCATATTAAAACATATATTTTAGGAGGCGTATTTTGATATTTCGTTGACATTCATAGATATTATGAGTGGCCAAGGCTGGAGTAGGGTAAAATCAGCATAGATCAGCATAGACCTACGTACGAGAATGCATTCGCCCCGCTCTCGTACTAAACATAGAAAAAGCTTATCGTAATTGAGAGTGTATTTGTCAACCCAGATAAGGAGGAATTATAACAAATATTTTTGAAGGAGATTTCGAGATATATGATTCTATTTTGTTGACATTCACAGATAACATAAATGGGCAAAGCTGGCGTGAGGTAAAATCAGCATAGGCCTACGTACGAGATTGCATTCGCCCCTTCTCTCGTTCTAAACGTGGAAAAAGCTTATCGTAATTGAGAGTGTATTTATTAATCCAGATAAGGAAATTAATTTTGCCTCAAACCGGGTAACAATACTTCAGGATAATGAGTGATTAGGAAAAGAAGGCTTCATTAGAACTGAAAAGAAAATAAAAGGCAAGGAGAAACTAAGTGGGTTAGGCCTATAAGTTCATTTTCTGTTTTTTTTTTTTTGTTTCTCTCTCTCTCTCTCTACCTCCCACCTCTCTCCCCCGCCCCTCCCCTCTCTCTCTCCCGCCCCTCCCTCTCTCTCTCTCTCTCTCTCTGTCAAAGGAAGCTCCATTACCGATAAGTATCACCCGCTTTCTGTGAACGTGTATTTTGTCCACGTTATTCGGTGAATTTCCGATCCTGCAGTTGAGAGAGAGAGAGAGAGAGAGAGAGAGAGAGAGAGAGAGAGAGAGAGAGAGAGAGAGAGAGAGAGAGTTAGTTCCTTTACCTGTGAGTGAAAATAAATTCCTAGTTACTCCAGTTAAACGAATACAGGGAAGCAGCAATTTGCATGACTTCCCTTTGAACTCTCTCCGCCAATGAGCTCCTGTTTCCTGCCTAGGATGTATTTGACCCTTTAAGTTTTAGAAGAGGTCTGATATACACTGGCTGCTAACGTTCAGAGATACATACATATATACATATATATATATATATATATATATATATATATATATATATATATATATATATATATATATATATATATATATATATAATAAATGGGATCGTGCTTTACTTTGTATCACACGGGTAGGCCTAATTATTCGTTGGTTCTGACTCTTAGGATATTCATTAGGCCTATGCGTTACTTCCCCAATATTATTCTCCTTGTGTTTTAATAATTTGCTTACATTTTTATTAATCTGTTATTTAATTTGTTAATTTATCTGTTTTTTAAATAACAGATCTCCTCTTTCCGTATTTCCCATTACCTTCTGTTAATTCTTTCGAATGAACACCATAATATTCTTTGGAAACTTCTTGAATTTCAAGTTAATGGCCCTTGTGGTGGGCTTGTTCCATTATGAAGAGGGTTCTTCTTCTGATTAATAATAATAATAATAATAATAATAATAATAATAATAATAATAATAATAATAATAAACAGTAAAACCAGAGGTGGGAGGTATTTTGGTAGAGAAATTCCTAAGGGCATCACTAAGCGACAAACACACACACACACACACGCAACAACACACAAGGAATGGTACGCAAAATACAAAAAAAAAAAAAAAAAAAAAAAAATTCCTTGATAATGGAGCAACATTTTCTATATAACCTCTGCATGCGAATGCGTGAAGTCACAAGCACAGGAGGAACTTGAAGGAAAAATATAAAATTTGAGGAACACTGCGCCAAGTAACACGAACTTGGGGATTGGATATCATGGCATATATATCGCTAAAATAACAGATGCGGTGAATCAATATTGTATAATGAGAGAGGGAGGATATATGATGTGGAATTTCTTTTTTTTTTGTGAGCGAATTATTTCAGTATTCAAAAGCGTAAGTTAAAAATTCAATAGGAAAATACTGGCACAGAACATTTTAAAATATATATTTTTAGTAGGCTGAGGCGATGTTAAAGTGCCTATATATATATATATATATATATATATATATATATATATATATATATATATATATATATATATATATATATATATATATATATTTATATATATATATATATATATATATATATATATATATATATATATATATATATATATATATATATATATATAAATTATATATTACCTACACCAGCCTTTTAAGTTCTTGTCATAAAATATAGAGGTTATATAGTCATTGTAGAATATATATATATATATATATATATATATATATATATATATATATATATATATATATATATATATATATGTATGTGTGTATATATATGTGTATGTATAAATATTTATATACAAATATATGTAGTATATACATATATATATGTATATATACATTATTATATACATATATAAGTATGTATATATTTAAAGGACACATATATGCATTTCATAGCTTCAATGCTTTAAGATGTGATGAAAAAATTTTTGGAGCGAGATGGAACTAGGGCGAGAGACTTGATGTAAAATCTTTGTATTCAGCAAATAGTTTGATTCTTCAGCAATGTTGCCGGTCAGGTGATCTTCCAAGCGTTATGTATATTCGTGAGTACGCATGCGTTACTTTGATCTAGATTATGCCAAAATCTGCCCTAAAAGTGAGTTTGATCGTTCATTAACGTGACAGAACTGCAATTGTCCAGTCATAAGCTTTGGAGAGGATCCAGGCTTTGAAAATCGGCAGATAAGGTAGAGTTTCAAATCTCTGTTTTTATGGGAGAAAATTGAACTTGTGATTTTTACCATGACTTTCTGATCATTGTGAACTTTTGAACTGGTGTGGGAGATTTAATATGAATATTCATACCTCTTTTATATTATTATTTTGTTATGTTACGTTTACCATATCTTGGCTATGCATTTTACACTTTTCATTATTGTGTTTTGCATTTCATATATTTTTGGGAGTTTTCTATCATGTTTAATTCTTCTGACAGATGTCTGTGGACTTGGGAGTTTGAGAAGAAGGACATGCAAGTCATTTGCAATGTCAATCTCTTTATGTGGTAGACTGTTTTTTTTGACATGACTTTAGTTATTGATTTGGGGAGTATGTGTGATTTTGGATATTTTCAGGCTATTAGCCATAGTGAGACTTCTTTAATCAGAAGTGTTTTGCAGTTTAGAGTTTAGTTATCTGACTCGATAATTCATTTATTATGCATTTTAATCTTTGCTTTGTTTTATTCATTTCTTGTTGGGTTATTCGAATAATAAACCTATTTTTGTAGAAACAATTGTGTTTCTTTAAATAGTCCATTTAATTGCTTTGGTGAGAATGAGTGAGGTTAGGGTGGGTGAGCTTTGTAAACGATGAGAGAGAGAGTCGATACCGGTGAGAGAGGAGAGAGAGAGAGAGAGAGAGAGAGAGAGAGAGAGAGAGAGAGAGAGAGAGAGAGAGAGAGAGAGAAAAGGATGCAAGTGTTATCATGGGTCGAATCTTTATACGCCTTTTTCCTGAAGGAAGATCGCTTAGATCACGTTACATTACACTTTCAAAAAGTGTTGATTCTGTTCCTGTAACAGAATTTAATGGTGGCAGCGGTGACTCATGATTTTAATGGCGGCAGTGGTGCCTCATGATTTTAATGGCAGCGAGCGGTGTCCCATGTCTTTAATGGTGGCGAAAGAGGGAGATTGCTAATAGACTAATTGGTAACGTTGATACCCAAAGCGACTGGGCCACGAGCGTCATGAGTGGTTACCCCTCAGTCTTAAGATAGCGAGTTTCATAGTGGGTCGGATTACGTGGGTAATACGGGGAATCTTTTTTTTTTTTCCGTCTCTATTCGAGTATTGGGAGTGGGGAGTTGTGAAATAGATCTGGATGATCTCTAGAGCAATTTTGGGGTTAACAAAATACCCAAATAAGTGTGAATAGTGGCGATTGTGAGTTAATTACGCAAAACGATGATTTAACAAAAATCACGCTTCGTCTTCGAGTGGGTGACGTCACAGGTTAGCAAGTCGAGAGATAGGTGCTCCGTTTTCTGTTCAAATTGGTAAGTACCCCATTGTCATAAGTTGCGCAGAACTCCGTTTTCTATTCTTCTTTTAGAGGGGGTAACTTTTACCTTTCTCTAGTGTTCTTTTTGGTTTCCTTTTTATGTTGTTACGCTCAGGGCGTGTGATCACTCACAAAATGCCGGACGATGCAGCAAGCACATCCCAATCAATTGTGGTGCATAAAGTGACGAGCGTTAGTGCGGGAATTACAAATTTTAAAAGGTTAGTTGACGGGAAGCCAACCCAAAATATAGAAACTTTCATTGAGTCAGTGAACAATTATCTGAATTCTAAGAAAATTACGAATGGCGCTGAAGCTTTAACAGAGGCTAAATCATTTCTGGATTTGGATAAAGGAGATATTGGAAAACGGGTACGCAGTTTCGGGTTCAGAAGGTGTAAAACTTGGAATGAACTGCAGAAATTTCTACGAGCTACTTATGGCGGAGTTCAACGTGAATGTGCAGTTCGGAATTTGCAAGAGTTTCTCAAAATAAAGAAGGGCAATGATTCACTAGTCACATACAGTGCGAATTTATTTGATGCAGTAGGTGAGTTAAAGAAATCTATAACAGGCTCTCCATGGGTAACTGGAAATAATATCTCCTTAGATAATTTTGAAAGATTGTTACACTTTGCTTGCCTTTTAACGTCGGTCCCAGATGTAATTGTAGATAGTTTTGATAAGAGAATTGATCAGGATACAGATGAATCCTTTTTGTTTGCACAGATTAATAAAAATCTATCAAAATGTCCGACACTGGACAGTAGTTTTGTACAGGGAGGTGCAAAGATGTCAGCTGCGGTTTCCAAACCACAGAATAATGATAGTCCCTCGCATTCGGGAAATGATGCAACAGTGAAGACATGTGCACGAGTAGAATCGAAGAAAATTCCAGAGAGATCAGTCACAACAATACGTTGTTTTAATTGTGATAAACTAGGACATAGTAAATCAAATTGCAGAGTGAGATATTGTTCAGTTTGCAAATCTTCAGATCATGGATGGAGATTTTGCCCAGCCACAAAGAGTAGAGAATATTCAGGGAAGTCACGGGGAGGTTTTTCTAGATATGACAGGAGAATTCCACATGATGCAAGTTCTAGATACACAAAGGAACAGCAGAATTTTCACAAGATAAGTTCGAAAACGGACACAGGATAATGACTAATCAGGTCGTAGAGTCACCAGAACCTAGGCCGATTGTACGTGGATTCTCTAATGGCAATGAAATTTTTATTTTCATTGATTCTGGTAGCTCAGTTAACTTAGTAAATGCTGACCTTTTTCACTCGAAATTTCCAGAGTGCAAATTAGTCCCTTCTAGTGAGACAGTGTGTGATGTACAAGCGAGGAAACTGAATATTTTAGGTTCGTCATTTCTTACGCTTTGTATCGGCGGAAAGACAATAGTAGAATCATTTTTGGTCATAGAAGGATTAGCCTTAGGTGAAATGGTTTTGCTAGGACACCCTTCTTGCATGCGACATAACATCAACATTCTTACGGGAATTCAGGGGATTACAATAGGTGAGTCAGGTTGTTTTGTTCCATATATACACAGGAAAAAAACTTGTGAGAAACCTAAGACACAGTCTGAGACATGTGTAACACATTCATTAGAGAGTGAAGATATTCCGCAAAGATCTTTCAAAGGATTTTTGTTGGAAGATATTGAATTGCAACCGCGAGTTCCTACATTGGTCAAAGTGTCGCTGAAAGAGAAAAAGTTTCCTTCTCAAGTGTGCGTTGTTGAGGGAACCGAGAAATTCAAAGACGTTGTGAGTACGGTGTCAGTGAATGAAATTTCAGTCGCAGGCGTGACTTCAGTAGAATTGGTTAGCTATCAAGACTCAGTGAAAAAATATCACAAGGGTACTTATGTAATTGATTTTGAAGAGTTTAATGAAGAGCATAAATTAGTGAGTTTTTGTGGAGACGGGAACATGTTTCCTAACGAGGAGCAACAGTTCCGAAGTCAGGTTCTGCATGAACATTTGGCTAAAGTTGATTATCCTGAATATTCAGATAAAGTAGAGAAAGTGTTTGAAAGAATATCTAGATATCATTGCTTTGAAGGGAGATAAATTAGGAGTTACAGATGTTTTAGAACATTCAATCCGCCTAGAAAAGGGTACAAATCCCATATATATTCCAGCATATCGAATTCCTTTTAAGATCAGAGAAGAAGTAGAAAAAGAAGTTCAGAAGTGGGAGTCGGAAGGCATTATCAGACCGTCCAATTCTCCGTTTAATTTTCCTTTGCTTGCAGTTCCTAAGAAAGACGGTAGTATCAGAGTTTGTGTAGATTTTCGTAAGTTGAATGAAAAAACATGCCCAGATAGATATCCTGTAGCTTATTTGCCTGATTTGTTTGTTGAGATCGGTGGCAAGAATATATATTCATCTATAGATCTTATGCAAGGGTTTTTACAGGTTCCCTTTGTGAGAGTAGCCGTAAATATACAGCATTTTCGGTACCAAAGGGACATTACGAGTTTAATAGGATGCCTTTTGGATTACAAGGGTCCCCAATAACATTTACTAGACTGGTTAACACAGTACTTCATGGTTTGTTAGGAAAGTCGGTGTTTGTGTACATGGATGACATTCTCATATGCACAGATACAATTGAAGAACATCTAAAGGTGTTAAAAGAAGTCCTGAAGCGATTACGGTTCGCTGGACTAAAGGTCAAATTGGCCAAATGTGAGTTTCTGAAGAGAAAAATTGTCTATCTAGGACATGTTATCTCTAAAGAGGGAGTTAGAGTGAATGATGAGAAAGTTAAAGCCATTGTGAATTTTCCAGTTCCCAAAACCAGGAAACAGATTCGTTCGTTCCTAGGTATGTGGTTACAATGGTACATACGTAACGGTTTGGAATATTATAAATATATATATATATATATATATATATATATATATATAATATATTATATATATATATATATATATATATATATATATATATATATATATATATATATATATATATATATATATATATATATATATATATATATAGAAGGCATCGTGCTTACCCCATACAAAAATGGGAATAAAAGCACGTTAAAAGAAGAAGAATATATATATATATATATATATATATATATATATATATATATATATATATATACATATATATATATATATATATATATATATATATATATATATATATATATATATATATATATATATAATATGTATAAATATTGGTATAACCACATGAGATTACGCTAGCGTGCAGTCTTACAATAAAAAAGGAACCCCAATGTTTAAATCGATCTCATTAAAAAAACTTAATTTAAGACAATAATGAGACTAATCTTAAAATCGCCCAGAAAGTGACTTCATTAATCATGGGATTACCAGAGCCCAATTATTATCATATTATTGCAGTCGATCATTGTGTCATTTTAAATTGTAAGTAATTATGTATATATATAATTATACTGTATATATATTTATATATATACACATATATAAATATGTATATAAATATTTAAAATATATATTTATGTATACATACATAAATATATATATAAATCTGTAAATATATATTATATAAAATATACAGTATTCATATGTATATATATACTGTATATATACATGTATATATATATACACACATAATATATTACATACACACACACACACACACACACACACACACACACACACACACACACACATATATATATATATATATATATATATATATATATATATATATATATATATATATATATATAATCCACATACTAATCAAAGGTTATTTATTTTCAGATTTCATGATTCCTTTATATCTTTGATATATTAACATATTGAATCAATTGTAACTTTCAATAATTATCAATCGGGCCAATCCTTTCTTAAGGATCCATTTCAGGATTGGTATACGTATGTATATATGTATCCCCCTGTATCAGTCTCAAACGTATCCTATTCTGAATGAAAACGTATCCTATACTTGTACGAACATAAAGAAAATAATAATCACAAAAAAGAACGTCTATTACGAAGAAACCTAAAAATAAAACGAAGCCTAAAAAAAAAGGGTTTATCTTGAAGGAGAACTCGAGTGTGAAGGAGGAAGAGGAGAACTGTTGGAGATAGTGATGGAGATCGTTGGGGGTGAGTGAACGCTATCATTCACTATCATTCAATCTTGCAAGAGGCAACCAAGTCAGCAAAGGTTGAGGCTAAGGAATAGATGCAGGAGGAGGAAGAGGAATAGTAGGATTAGGAGGAGGAAGAGGTGGAATAAATAAGGGAGGAGAAGGGGAGGAGGAATAGGAGGAAGAGGAGGAGGAAGAAGACGTGTAGGAGGAGGAGGAGGAGGAGGAGCTGGAATAAAAGAAGGAAGAGGAGGAGGAGGTGGAACAGAAGAAGGGAGAAGGAGGAGGAACGGGAGGAGGTGGAATAGAAGAAGGAGGAGGAATGGGAGGAGGTGGAATAGAAGGAGGAGAAGGAGGAGGAGGAGGAGGAGGAGGAGGAGAAAGAATAGGCGGAGGAGGAGGAGGAGGAGGAATAATCCAGATGGGGGAAAGGAAGTTGAATTTGCGCTTTTTTCCATCAGGGGAAAATGTCAATTCGAGCCGGGAGATTCTCTTTCATGGCATGATCTGGGTACAGAACTTGTGTTCTTCATTAGTTCCGTCTCTTCCTTCCTTTATATATTTTTTTTTTTTTGAAGGGATGTCAGCTGAGCGATGTCCATAATACTTTAGGAAGGGTGTCATATCCTAGGGTGGGAATTCATTTTCAGAAGATTTTATCATACATACATATGCATATATATATGTATATATACATTATGTTATATATACATATATATATATATATATTATATATATATATATATATATATATTATATATATATATATATATATATATATATATATATATATATATATATATATATATATATATATATATATATATATATATATATAATATATATATATATATATATATATATATATATATATATATATATATATATATATATATATATATATATATATATATATATATATATATATATATATATATATATATATATATATATATATATATATATATATATATATATATATATATATATGTGTGTGTGTGTGTGTGTGTGTGTGTGTACATAAATGTGTGCGTTTCTGTAAACTGCTATAACACACACACACACACTTACAATCGCAAAACTAGTCAAAATTCCTTTTATCTTCGAAAATAAAACAAGTACCGAGTCTCTCGAAGGAAAACAGGTGAACTTTATATAGCCTCGTAAACGCATGATAGACGACGTGTAAGTGGCAGGTGGCAAGTGTCAAAGTGTCAGAGTGTCAAAGTGACGTGTTGCTATATTTTCCAGGCTCCTTTCTGTCGCTCTTTTTTCAAGGAAGACTGATGGGACTGACGTGATATGACCTCCCTCCAGATTTTGGAGAAAAAAAAAAACATTGTCTGAGCTCAGATTTCTTACCATCATCAACACCCATCCTGTGTAGACGCTCTCTCTCTCTCTCTCTCTCTCTCTCTCTCTCTCTCTCTCTCTCTCTCTCTCTCTCTCTCTCTCTCGTTTTAAACGGTGTCAAATAACAATCGACTTTTATTTCAAAGCGAACGCTCCTGCTTCTACGAATGAATTTCCTGTTGCCTGTTTGATCTACGAATTGACATCGAGCGATCGATCGATCGATCGATCGATCGAGAGAGAGAGAGAGAGAGAGAGAGAGAGAGAGAGAGAGAGAGAACTCCAGCATTATTCAGCTTAATGATACCAAATGTAATTTTAATAATTTCGCTGTAGTTGTATTCTACGCATGGTCTTGGATAGTTTCAGCTCATAGTATGCTTAGATTTAAATATGCATATGAATCAGACAAATACACACACACACACACACACACACACACATATATATACACATATTGCTATGTAATACTCTTACGCAGTGTTTTTTTACGACATAATAATTTATAATTTTCTTGTGATGATATTGAAAAACTTATATTAAGTATCAATACAGAACAGTTGAAAAATACCAACAAGGAGAGAGAGAGAGAGAGAGAGAGAGAGAGAGAGAGAGAGAGAGAGAGAGAGAGAGAGAGAGAGAGAGAGAGAAGGAGGCTTATGTTTGTTAACTTTTCCTGAGGTGTCCTTAAGTTTTGTAAACACTCTCGAAAGAGTGACTCAATTTTCTTTCCCTTGTGTGTGTGTGTGTGGCTTTTAGGAAACACACACTTTGTGTTTTCTAAAAACACACACAACCGTTGTTATTTTTTAGAACAAACTTTCAAGTCATTATAGAGAAAAAAAATATCTATTTATTATATGTAACTATCTTGAGTTTTCTGATATTTAAAAGAATATGCCTTCAGAGAATGTTTATATCTATAACAAAAATAAGACAGATTGTTAATTTCTGTCTTATATTTTGAAACAGATGAATAAAAAAATGCGGATTTATAAAGGATAAATAATGTCTTATACAATGAAATATCTTAATTTTAGCTCCCCACATAACGACTATTTTCAAGTATGTGACAATGCTACAGAAATCCTTTGAGTTTATGTAGCTTTTCAAACTCCTTTAAACACATAAATGACCTACAGAACAGTATTATGTAACCTCCCACCATCCAATTAGTGTGTAATGCATTTAAAAATATCTTTGATTTAAAAAAAAATTCTTACAGAGCAGTGAGCTGTTAAAGGTTTTTAGATCTTAAGTGAAAAAATGGAAAAATTGTTTATACGATTTTTTTCGAAGTAATTTTAGAGATTTAATTACCTTTTATGATCATAATTCCCAACTGCTAGTCATTTTTATATCCATATGATATTTTAATATACCTTAAAAAGCTTACTCATAACAAAAACCGTCTGTCTACAGCACAGATAATAATAATAATACAATTAGTTACTTATAAAATGTTATTCTTTTTCGAATATATTGCGTGATTGAAATTTTTCTAAAACAATTGATTCAGCCATTTCTTATAAAAATTATGGTCACAAAAATATCAGAATAAATTATTTACCGAATATTGCAATAATTTAAATCTAATTTGTACGTTCTTAAATTTGAATGGGATTAACCTTTATCTATTTGAAACGTACTTCATAATACTCTTTCTCTCTCTCTCTCTCTCTCTCTCTCTCTCTCTCTCTCTCTCTCTCTCTCTTTCTCCCCTCTCTTTCTATCTTCTCTCTCTCTCTCTTTCTCTCTCTTAATCTCCTCTCTCTCTCTCTCTCTCTCTCTCTCTCTCTCTCTCTCTTCTCTTTAATCTCTCTCCCCCACCTCTCTCTCACTCACCTCTCTCTCTCTCTCTCTCTCTGACTGTTTTCTTTATTTATATATATATATATATATATATATATATATATATATATATATATATATATATATATATATATATATATATATATATTCCCCAAGTCTCTCTGTCTCTTCCCCAAACTGTGCCCAACAAAGCCTGAATTCATATATCAGGAATGGCTGCAGCAGCAGGGAAACGGAGCAGCAGATGCAATAGGCAATAGTGATATTCATAGCCGCCAATTACGTCTCCGACCGACCAGAGAGAGAGAGAGAGAGAGAGAGAGAGAGAGAGAGAGAGAGAGAGAGAGAGAGAGAGAGAGAGAGAACTTCTCCTCGCGTATTAGTTGCGATCTTCGCTCCGAGCTTCCAAGCTTCGAATTGGGGATTTGTAAATATTAAATATGTAAGGTATTTTTTGGTAGGTACCCCATACATGCACGTCTGTATTTATTTCCTGATTAATTTGTTAATTTTTCTTTCTTTTTTTAATAATTATTGGCCAAATAATAAGAGAAACTTAACTCCATTATTCATATCACATCCAGGTCCTAATAATAATAATAATAATAATAATAATAATAATAATAATAATAATAATAATAATAATAATAATAATAATAAGAAAAAATTAACAAAATCATACATATTACTAGTTCCTCGCTGGGTGAACGGGTTCCGTTCTCGGCTACCACTTTGTTGGTCGCGAGTTCGAATCTCCGACCGGCCAGTGATAGAAATTCATTTCTCGCTATAAGGCTTGATTCACACTATAGGTTCGGTCGCGCTCCGCTCTCGTTCCGGTCTCGGTCCGGTCCAATAATGTTACGTGAATTTCAATGGAGGCATTCACACTGGTGCTCACGGTCCGCTCTCGCTCCAGTCACGGTCCCTTCAAAAGATATTTTGACTGGAGCGAGAGCGGAGCGAGAGCGGACTGTGAGCGCCAGTGTGAACACAATTGCCACGATCCTGCCAACCCCTGCCCCACTCAAGTCGAGACTCAGCCTTCATATAAGCAAATAGTGTTACCTTTTGTTCTATAAAAACATGGATAATCAAAAGAAAACACCACAATGGGATCGTGCAGAAGGTAGGTAAATTATTAAAAACAGTTTTCCTTTTATTTATCACAGATATAAGGACAATGCACAGACCTAGCATAAACATAAGCACAAACTGAACAAAATTAATCTACAAAACTTACTTTGACTTGGTGGTTTCACATGAAATGTTAATAGAATTAGTGAAAAGAAAACCAGAACTATACGACCTGACTTCGCTGCACTATATATATAGTGATAATATAATGTGGCGAAAAGAAGAAGCTGGGTGGAAGTCAGCAGGCAGCTGGGTTGCGAAGGTAAGAAATTCAATGTATATAACAGTATCCTAATGTCCTCTGTGCGAATGTATTTCCTAGCCTCACTAAACAATATTCCTATACAATTATCTTTGCATACTTATACTTTATCACTTTGCCAAGGCACTGAAAGACAAGAAATTACATATATTTAATAATAGAAGAAAGAAATTCAATATGTATAATAATAGCTTAACGTCACTGCGGAAATGTATTTCCTAGCCTCACTAAACAATATTCTTATACAATTATGTTTGTTTATTTATATTTTATCATTTTGCCAAGGCACTGAACCAACTGGGAGCTGAAATAATCTTTAAGTGTTTCTCTCACGCCAAAAGCCTCCTTTGTAGCATTTCCCCCTCTTCATTTGATGGAGGCATGACAACAGTATCTGGTATTGCAACAATATTTGGGTGTATCAGATTGTGAAGTATGCATGTTGTTGTAATAATTGCATTAGCATTAGAAGGCATAGCTTTAAGTTTCCTTAAATATATTCTGAAGGTCTGCACTAGACTCAACTATCCTCCTGGCTCTAGATAATCTAGAGTTAAAAATCCTTTTTTCTACATTATGTTCAGTCTGTGAACCTGGGTAGAGCCTCATTAAATTTCTCTTCAGAGGGAAAGCCTCATCTCCCACTATAACATATGGTGCAAGCACATCAGTGCCAGGAAGTGCAACATCTTCTGGTACATGCAGTTGTTCATCATCCAGGTATTTGCAAAGTTTGGAATTGGTAAAAATTCCACTGTTACTATTCCTATCTTGCAACATAGGATGAACCCACAATCTCGTTCTTTTTCGACTTTGCTTTCTTTCTTCTTCTTCTTCTTCATCAAGTGCAATGGCGATTATTGCCAAATCAGCTACAGAAAAGTCACACATCCTCCGCAGCCGGTGGTGAGACTTCCACTGGTGTTGAGAGAGAGGAAATGATGGGACCGAGAGCGGAAGTGTGAATGCACCAGGACCAGGAGCGGAGCGAGAGCGGAGCGCGACCGGACCTGTAGTGTGAATCAACCCTAATGTGGTTCGGATTCCACAATAAGCTGTAGGTCCCGTTGCTAGGTAACCAATTGGTTCTTAGCCACGTAAAAATAAAATATAATCCTTCGGGCCAGCCTTAGGAGAGCTGTTAATCAGTTCAGTGGTCTGGTTAAACTAAGATTTACTTAACGTTTTCATACATATTACTTCCAAGTTATAATAATAATAATAATAATAATAATAATAATAATAATAATAATAATAATAATAATAATAATATGTATCGTTATAGTAACAATAAGAGGAAATTAATCCAGTTATTCATATTACATCCAAGTTATAATAATAATAATAATAATAATAATAATAATAATAATAATAATAATAATAATAATAATAATATGTATCGTTATAGTAACAATAAAGAGAAATTTATCCAGTTATTCATATTACATCCAAGTTATAATAATAATAATAATAATAATAATAATAATAATAATAATAATAATA
Organism: Macrobrachium rosenbergii; assembly: GCF_040412425.1. NCBI lineage: Eukaryota > Metazoa > Arthropoda > Malacostraca > Decapoda > Palaemonidae > Macrobrachium > Macrobrachium rosenbergii. The sequence goes on from NC_089799.1 coordinate 2,904,648, forward strand.
ATAATAATAATACTAATAATAATAATATGTATCATAGCGACAATAAGAGGAAATTAATCCAATTATTCATATTACATCCAAGTTATAATAATAATAATAATAATAATAATAATAATAATAATAATAATAATAATATGTATGATATAATAACAATAAGAGGAAATTAATCTAATTATTCATATTTACATCCAAGTTATAATAATAATAATAATAATAATAATAATAATAATAATAATAATAAAAACAAGAGAAAATTAACTCCATCATTCAGATTACATCAACGTCACGGTATATCTTATCAAATTGAACGAGCTCTCTAGGAGGTAACTAAAAAGAAAAAAAAGAAAAAGACTTCCTACTTGAAATTAAACCTGTTGATTTGGCCAGTTAGTCTAAACGAAGCCAAGTATCCTTGTTTTTCCCGAAAAAACACCCCACGTCAGCAACAGAGCTTTCGTCAGCACTTCCTCAGATGTGTGTGTGCGCGTGTGATTACAGTCACGTTCAACTGACGTCAGCTTCGCGGGACGCATACATATTCAGACATTCCACGCCAGGCGAACGAAGCCCTTTGGAGATAGAGGGCGAGAACGAAAGCTTCATAATATGTTTGTTTTCAAGGATGTTCGGTACAGAGGTTGAACCTTGAGGCGCAAATTGAGCTTCTTTTGTTGTTCTGTTAGGAAAGAGTGATCGGCGATGCTCGCTTTATGAATGAACATGGAATGCTATTGTCTGGGCTTTACAGAGCGGTGGGAAAGCTTGATTAGTAAGTGTATATATGTATATGTATATATATACATATATACATGAACATTATATATATATATATATATATATATATATATATATATATATATATATATATATATATATATATATATATATATATATATATATATATATATATATATATATATATATATATATATATATATATATATATATATATATATATATATATATATATATATATATATATATATATATATATATATATATATATATATATATATATATATATATATATATATATATATATATATATATATGTACATATATGTTAAAAATCACAGTAGATGCACGTGACTTCAGTGTATATGTGAATCCCACAGGAATTATGCTTATATATATATATATATATATATATATATATATATATATATATATATATATATATATATATATATATATGATTATAATCACCTTTGTACGTGATTCAGTGGCTTGAAAATATGGTCAAAACCGGTCAGGACCTACATCCCGTCTCTTATTTTCATCTGTGGTAATGTGTATATATATATATATATATATATATATATATATATATATATATATATATATATATATATATATATATATATATATACTGTATATATATATATATAATGTACATTACATATTACATAAATATGTACATTACATACACACACACAAAAACACACACACACATATATATATATATATATATATATATATATATATATATATATATATATATATATATATATATATATATATGCCTGTCTGTTTTATGTATTTTATATAATATTTTGTATGCCTAAGCAAAAAACTCTAGGTATGGATAAAATACATATCACTCAATAATATAGATAAAATTATTTTAATAGGGAAATACGAAATATGAATTTTGCTTTTATTGCTGAGTTATATCAAGAAAACAAATCTACGAAAAACTGTTAAAACCAATCAAGAAAAACAAGTATCTTAACGACTTGGCGCCTAAAAGCAAGTATCTTTAAGATTTGGTGCCTAACGTGAACAATGACCGCATTGTTATAAAGGAAGGCATTCTCCTAACAAGGTGCATATTAAAAGACCATATTAGCGAGTGAACGACGTCCATTATTATGAAATTATGCACGGTCTCCATCCAGGAAACAAGAAGAAGAAGAAGAAGAGAAAAGCAAGAAGAAGAAGAAGAAGGAAGAGGAAGAAGAGGAGGAAGAGGAAGAAGAAGAAGAGGAGGAGAAAGAGGAGGAGGAGGAAGAAGAAGAAGAAGCAGAAGAAGAAGGAGAAAGAGAAGAGGAAGAGGAAAAATAAAAAGAGAAAAAAGAAGAAGAGGAGGGAGAAGGAGAAAGAGAAGAAGAAGAAGAAGCAGAAGAAGAAGGAGAAAGAGAAGAGGAAGAGGAAAAATAAAAAGAGAAAAAAGAAGAAGAAGAAGAAGAAGAAGAAGAAGAAGAAGAAGAAGAAGAAGAAGAGAAAGAGAAGAAGAGGAGAGGAAAATAAAAGAAAAAAAAAAAGAAGAAGAAGAAGAAGAAGAAAATAAAACGAGAAAAAAAGAAGAAGAAGAAGAAGAGGGAGAAGAAGGAGAAAAAGAAGAAAAAGGAAAAAGAGAAGAGGAAGAGGAAAAATAAAAAGAGAAAAAAGAAGAAGAAGAAGAAGAGGGAGAAGAAGGATAAAGAGAGGAGGAAGAAGCAGAAGAAGAAGGAAAAAGAGGAAAAATAAAAAGAGAAAAAAGAAGAAGAAGAAGAAGAAGAAGAAGAAGAAGTAGAGGGAGAAGAAGGAGAAAGAGAAAAGAAGAAGCAGAAGAAGAAGGAGAAAGAGAAGAGGAAGAGGAAAAATAAAAAGAGAAAAAAAAATAAGAAGAATAAGAAGAAGAAGAAGAAGAAAAGAAGAAGAAGAAGAAAATTAAAAGGGAAAGTTGTGAGGAAAAGGAAAGAATCTGAGAGGCCGTATGAGCGATGGCAGAATTTGCAAGAGGAACAGCCGCTTGGGGGAAAAAATGAATGCAAAAAGGGGATTCTGAAGATGGAGGGTTCGGGCAGTCCAGGATGGTGGAACAAACCATCAAAAGAAATGGATTTCCAGCGCGAGTGCGAGAGAGAGAGAGAGAGAGAGAGAGAGAGAGAGAGAGAGAGAGAGAGAGAGAGAGAGAGAGAGAGAGAGAGAGAGGATACAAAATATCACTTCGACGCGTCAAATCCTGCTTCGCTCATCTAAGATATTATATGCATACGCATTCTGAATGTCTTGTTTTTCAAGCGATTTGCGGTACTGATACCTCAGGAATCTTTGGAGGAGAAATTGGGTTTTAAAACCCCACTTCGATCAAAGTCTAAATGAGAGAGTTTTGGATAATGAAGACTTAAAATTCTTGTTAATTTCGAGCAGACAACTGCAAACTACATAACCGCACAGCGATAGTAATATTGTTTATAATTAAAGACAGAAGTGTGTAAATTTAGTAGCTCGAGTATATAATATGTATTCCTGTTCTTCTTAATTTATAAACAGTTAATTCACTGGCTTGAGTCTGGTGCGGTATACACTCTGTGCACAAGGATTATCAGAATTTCAAAATCTATCGTTCATATCACTGGAATGAACAGCAAGACAACAAAAATGCGAAAATAGCCTTTTGATAAACAAGCCATAACCAGGGAAACAATATTATTAACAAAATTTTCTTCCTCATTTCCTAAAATCATAGAGCACACAAAGCATAACATTCATTCTGTTAGCTTCGTTTCGTAATCTGAGAGTGAATTTTAACTATTTACACCTGAACTTATATTTATCGAGTGAATTTTAACTATTAATACCTGAACTTATATTTATCTCCTGCTTTAACATTAATATTTTTACAAAGTAATTGGAAGAAAGTCAATTGGTTAGGGTTAAGTTAAGGACCCCTTTACAAAAATAAGTTAATTTTTTTTTAAATGTTACGAAGGGACTTGCAAAATATATTTTCCTGCCAAGAGCCCCTTTAAAAAAAGTGAGTTAAATTTTTTTTAATGGAGGTCCATTTAACATTTCACAAGAGGAATGTTACAAAATCACATGCAAAATATATTTTGCTTCGGACCCTACAAGATATATATATAAGGAAATATGTCTAATTTAGAATTACTATGTTATAAGGTGTGATGAAAGAAATATCGCTTCAAGAGTGAACTAGGTCGAACGCTCAGTCGCAAAATCATTGCATTCAGCAAATAGTTTGGTTACTTCAGCTGTTTGGCTTGATGAACACACAATATTGGCTCTGATATGTGAAACAGACGACCGAGCTGGTATGCGAGTGCGTAAGTTCGTGCGTTAGAAAATATGGATCGTGTGTCTAATTCTGCCCAAAAGTAAGTCTGATCGATTATTAGCGAAGCAAGAGCGATATCGTCCAGACGTAGCTTTGAGTGTTCCAATCTCTTAGAAACTGGCAGATAAGGTAAAGTTCAGACTTCTCTTTTTTCTGTGTGAACTGTGGACTTGTGAATTTTACCATGATTCAAGACACTTATGAATTTGTGTGGAGAGTTGAACATAACCATTTATGTCACTTTAATATTCTATTTTATTGTGTTTTGTTTAACGTTTATTAACCATGCATTTTAAACTTTTCATTATTATGTTTTGCACTTGTATATTTGTGGGAGATTACGATTTTGCTTAATTCTTCGACAGATGTCTGTGGAATTGCTGTGGTTATAGGAAAGGACCCTGCAATCTTTGCAATGTGGTTATTTCTCATGTGGTTGACTTTGAGACTAGACGTATAATGTCTAAGATGAAGTGTGTGAGAGTTTTGGGTGTAAAGACTTTTCAGTCATAGTAAGACTTTTTTAGTCAGAGTAAGAATAAATCTTGAGTAGACCATTTTGACTTGATAATTCATTTATTATGCATTTTAATCTTTTCTTTGTTCATTCATTACTTGTTGGGTTTGTTGATAATAAATCTATTTTTGGTAGGAAAGATTGCGTTTCCTTAGAATATCCATTTCTTTTTGAGGATGATGTTGGAGAGAGAGAAATCTGTGTGCTGAGAGAGAGAGAGAGAGAGAGAGATTTGCTGAGAGGGGAAATATGCGAGCGGAGTCCGAGAGGGGGGATCTGTAGGGAGAGTGATAGGGAGAGGGGAGCGAGTGAGAGAGCGGGTACCACGTCTCTGATGGTAGACTGCAAGGTCCGTTACGTAACACTTCTAAAAAGAAGTGTTTAATCTGAAAGGGGCATAACATATATGTTAAGAACCCCTTTAAAAAAAGAGTTAAAATTTTTTTTAATGGAGGTCCATTTAATATTTCACAAGAGG
>NC_089799.1:2914705-2929705 GCF_040412425.1 Macrobrachium rosenbergii
CTCTCTCTCTCTCTCTCTCTCTCTCTCTCTGTCTACGATACAGCATTGTCTTCACTCTCGTTATCAAGAATAATGAATTGGTCTCTCTGTCTCTCTCTGTCTCTCTCTCTCTCTCTCTCTCTCTCTGTGATACAGCATTGTCTTCACTCTCGTTATCACGACTAATCAATTGCTCTCTCTCTCTCTCTCTCTCTCTCTCTCTCTCTCTCTCTCTCTCTCTCTCTCTCTCTCTGTGCCACAGCATTCCGTGAATGATTTCATCCAAAGATACCGGTAATCTGAAGTTTTTATTAACTGCGAATGTGAATCTGATTATCCCAAGGTTATAATGATCAAGGGAACATCCAGATATAATTAATCTTTTCTTTTTCCTATTTGAACTATTTTTTTCTGTCTATCCAGCGAATATAATTTTATCGGATTTAAATTCGACGTTTTGTCAAAATTCCCGCCACGAATAAGCAAATATAAAATGCGCCGAGGTTTCTTCGGCGTAATCGAGTTTTCTGTACAGCCGCTACAGAATATAATCAAGCCACCGAAAATACTGTAGATCTACAGTATATTTCGGTGGTCCCGGTATAATGCTGTATGAGCCGCTGCCCATGAAACTTTAACCACGGCCCGCTGGTGGCCTGTCCTCTATCGTTGCCAGAAGTACGATTATGGCTAACTGTAACCTTAAATAAAATAAAAACTACTGAGGCTAGAGGGCTGCAATTTGGTATTTTTCATGATTGGAGCGTGGATGATCAACATACCAATTTGCAGCCCTCTAGCCTCAATAGTTTTTAAGATCTGAGGGCGGACAGAAAAACTGCGGACAGGAAAAAAGTGCGGACGGACAGACAAAGCCGGCACAATAGTTTTCTTCTACAGAAAATAAAACTGAAAACTGTCCATTTGTCGTGATAACTAGAGAGAAGACAAAAATATTACAATAAAAGAGGAGATTGATAATACATGATCATGGAAAGCCATGGAAATTAATAATGATATATGATACTGATTGATCGATCTACTAAAGTCTGGCTATAAGGCCAAGCACTGGGGTACCTTCAGCCATACAGTGCTTAAGGAGATAAGAAGGAGCTGGAATGGTTGGACAGCAAGATGGAAGAAAGGAAGAGAGAACAGAGGTAAAGTAAAGGTAGGCTTCAGAACTGGGTGCAATTAGGGTGCTTTAACTAAAACGAGGTATGGATAAATTTGTGCATGACCGATTTGTATCATAATACAACTACGAAATAAAAAAAATCAAGCTTGTATCAACAAGAAAATTTACAAGCTTGTATAAACAACAAAATATACAAACAAGAAAATATACAAGTTTGTATAAACAACAAAATATACAAGCTTGTATAAACAAGAAAATATACAAGCTGGTATAAACAACAAAATATACAAGCTTGTATAATTAACAAAATACACAAGCTGGTATAAACAAGAAAATATACAAGCTTGTATAAACAAGAAAATATACAAGCTTGCATAAACAAAAAAATATACAAGCTTGTCTAAACAAGAAAATATACAAGCTTGCATAAACAAGAAAATATACAAGCTTGTATAATCAACAAAATATATAAGCTTGTATAAACAAGAAAATATATAAACTTGTATAATCAACAAAATATACAAGCTTGTATAAACAAGAAAATATACAAGCTGGTATAAACAACCAAATACACAAGCTTGTATGATCAACAAAATATACAAGCTGGTATAAACAAGAAAATATACAAGATGGTATAAACAAGAAAATACACAAGCTTGTATAACCAACAAAATATATAAGCTTGTATAAACAAGAAAACATACAAGCTTGTATATACAAGAAAATATACAAGCTTGCATAAACAAAAAAATATACAAGTTTGTATAAACAAGAAAATATACAAGCTTGTATAAACAAGAAAATATACAAGCTTGCAAAAACAACATAAAATACAAGCTTGCAAAAACAACAGAAACCCACTTCCAATCAGATTTTGTAGAAAAACAACAAAATATACAAGCTTGCAAAAACAACATGCCCGCTTCCAATCGGATGACTTAAACGAAGAAATACATTCAACGCCCTCAAAACCAACCGAAGGAACTTATCTACAGCTCATCCGTAACCCGATCTATACAAAAGAGCAGCGACGTAGATAACGACGTCCGTCGGTTTGGTTCACGTCAATAAAACAAATCCATCTTGGTTAATGGGTTCGACATCCTGCCAACTATCGTTGGTCATCTATTCATATTAGGCAGGGACAGTGATCGATCGTGCTGGGACGTTTATTGATTGAACCTCCTGGATCATCAGTTGTGCTATAGAGAGAGAGAGAGAGAGAGAGAGAGAGAGAGAGAGAGAGAGATCTAGCTTGATTAATTCCTTGTGGACCAAGCATATCCTATGGATATCCTAACAACAAAGGCCGGAGAGAGAGAGAGAGAGAGAGAGAGAGAGAGAGAGAGAGAGAGAGAGAGAGAGTTGAGAGAGGTTGATAGATTTATTGTAGATGAAGCATATCCTCTGGATAACCTAATGTCCTTTCCTAGCCCAAAGAAAATGAGAGAGAGAGAGAGAGAGAGAGAGAGAGAGAGAGAGAGAGAGAGAGAGAGAGACCTACCATGATTAATTCTTTATAGATCAAGCATATCCAATGGCTAACCTAATGACCTTTTAAAAGAGGAATAAATTCATTTCCGCTCTCTGCTGCTGACGTCTCCTGAATTTCAGGTGTATCAGTTTTATTTTCTATTTCTTCATATTTATTTCTTTATCACCTATTCCTTTAACGTGTCTCTCTCCGCAGGCTGATTTGCCTTTGGGACCCTCTTGGGTTTATAGACAATAATGTAAACGATAGACTGTATTTTCCAAAATACAAAAAAGGATAAAACAGGGTGCTTTCGACCGTTTGCACAAAGGTCCTCTTCAGCCAACTGAATAAAAATACTTGTTTATCTTAAAAAGATAAATTTATAAGAATTTTTGTGACAGTCCAGGAAAACATTGAACAATCTTGCGGCGTGAATATAACAGTTATATGTCACTAGTAATGAGCACCGTACGATCGAGCGACAGCCGTTAAGAAGGTCACAACGGTTGGCCCACAGATACAGGGAAACAGCCATTACATAACTGCTATAGTCACGCCGAAAGATTGTTCGATGTTTTCTCGGACTGTCACAAAAATTCTTTTTAATTTGTCCTTTAAAGATAAAGTTATTTTATTATGAAGTATTTTTATTCACTTGGCTGAAGAAGACCGTTGTGCAAGCGGTCGAAAGCGTCCCTGTTTTATACTTTTTTTGTATTTTGGAAAATACAGTCTATCATTTACATTATTGTGGCTTTTTACTCATTATTTCCGATCACAATACAGTGGTGCACCACCCATAGTCTGTTACTCTGTCCATAAGGGTTTTCAGCTGAAGATTTAACAAAAAAAAGAAAGTAAGTAAGTCACAGCCCTACAAGCCCAATAAAGCAAGGTTATATGAATCAAGAAAAACAGCAGAGAAACGGCAACTAAATCTCGTAATCCAAGAAAGGCTCATTTCGCACATAATCATGTGACACATGTGCACACGTATTAGTTTGCATGGTGGTGGCACCATGAATAGCGCATGGAAAATAATATTGCACTATTTTAAGAGAGGTAACTGATATTTATGCATGAATTTTTAAACCAACAAAGTGGGAAATTTCATCCACGTGTCTTGGGTCGCTCCCTGAAAATCGTATTGACTGACCATGAATAAATTTTACCTTTTTGATTTTCTAATGGTTTCAAATTGAATCTTCGCCACAATCCACACATGATGAAAAAGTAACGAACTGTCTCTGCAACTTGAATTATAGGATGAACATCACTGACACTTCACTTTTCATTAGAAGTTTAAAAAATAAATACGATACAAAAAGAGAGCATACAATGGCGTATTTGAGTCTGGAATTTTCCTCTGATGTTCGGGTAAAAATTTGTTTTATTTTACCATTTTACTGGGGCACTCTCGGCCATTCAGCGCATAAGAGAGCGAAAAGAGCTAGTTGGAGTGGTTGGACAACATGGTAAAGAGATCCAGAAAATAAAGGACGTGAAGTACAAGGATCTAAAGGTGGAACTGGAAGGAAACTCCACAGTTGCACTAAGAAGTAATAGTTAACAGAGTGTGGACAGCAAGACTGGAGAACGGAACTGGGAATGGAGGTAAAGTAAAAGGATAAAAAGACTTAAAATTTTTGTTTACATGGAAGATTTAGTCACTCTCTCTCTCTCTCTCTCTCTCTCTCTCTCTCTCTCTCTCTCTCTCTCTCTAAAAGAATTGCCTTGACCTCAATTTTCGGGGTCAAAGTGCCTGGCAGTTATGACATTAGACAACCTATAATCAATCAGTCAACCTATATATAAACAATAACATCCTAAAATATATTTTCCTAAAATATCCTAAAAATGCAAACTCCTCAACCATAGCCAAAGGTCCCAGCGAATCGATCTTACCGAAAATATCCTATCGTGAAAACATCACCATATGAAAAACTTACTTTAAATCCTTGAAAATCCTTTAAAAACTATACACATTAGATGGCAACATTCCACTGTCAGGAAGTACGTAGAGGAGCAAGTTCTCATAAGTTCCAGCTTAAATATGTCGAGAAAAGTACTCAAAACAAAAGAAGGTCGAGTGGCAATTGAAGGAGTGTACTCGGCATTGTTTCAGAGGTCTGAATAGCATTTTGTTTTCCTGGAAAGAAAGAGTAGCGGAGATTTCAGGGTGAGAGAGAGAGAGAGAGAGAGAGAGAGAGAGAGAGAGAGAGAGAGAGAGAGAGATTGTGATCTTCCTAGAGCTAAAATGATAATTTAAAGTTAGTTGCAACTTGCAAGATTTACTGGAAACAAAAAGTAGCCAAGATTTTAAGAGAGAGAGAGAGAGAGACCATGGTCTTTTTAAAAGGTAAAATGATAATTCAAAATCGGTGACAATTGCACGATTGTTCCCCTGCCCATTCAAGATTCTAAGAGAGAGAGAGAGAGAGAGAGAGAGAGAGAGAGAGAAAGAGATTTCTCAGTTAAGGACATAATTTACTTCGACGCCACAAACCAGCAAACGTCAGTCAAAGGCAAATTGTTTGGCAGAATAGAGAATAAGGTATGAAGTTTAAACTCTATATGTTTTCAAATAAATCACATTTTATTCGGTTGTTATACAGCGCCAAATGAGCCTCAAGAAAAAAACACACACACACACACACAGATATATATATATATATATATATATATATATATATATATATATATATATATATATATATATATAAATAATTGCATTAATTGTATCTACAAAATCTAAATCTAGCTGTTCTGTTGCATTCCTTACATGTTATAATGTTTGAGCCAATGATGATTTATTCTTCTGTTTGTAGGAAGACTAGACAAATATCTCATTTCCTCGCTGATATTTCAGTTACCACACTTAAAAGATACAAGCAAACACGAGTTTACAATCTCTTTATTATAGCCCCCGATAAGTAATGGCTCATTGTTCCCCGAGATACCGCAGCTCTATCTGTTTAAAGAAGATAATGATATATGGCTTAAGATAAGAGATGCCCTCTCAGACAATGGCTGAGTTACTGCCCCCGAGAGCAGAGCTGAAAGATTTATTGTTATTACCTCTCCGAGTATTTAAGGGTTGCCATAAATCTCCTATTGTGAGGATTTCATTTATTGGTCGCCAGGTTCTTTGCTTCCGAAGTTCGAAACAGCTGGTATTCAAGGAGGTTAGCCATTTAGATTTTATATTGTGACGCTTAAAACTACGCTCGAAGGAGGGATGCATTTTCCCGAGATGTAACCAAGTACTGGGACCTTTCCCTGAAAAAAGCGGGACGCCATATCTTAAAAACTAACCATAGAATTTTCTTGAAAATAATCTCATTATGTTTCCCACACCCAAATTACTCAGAATCCCAATCGACTCTAATCAACCCATCCCAACCTAACCTAACCTAACCTCACATAAACTAAACTAGCCTAACCTAACCTAAACTAAACTAACCTAACCTAACCCAACCCAACCTAGGGGCATGGCAAAAAAAAAAAAAAAAAAAAACGGGCTGGCGCAATACTAGCACACACCTCAGAAAGGTGCAGGAGGGAGGAAGTATGAGAGATATTCACTCAACAATATCTCTTTACGAAATACTCCGGCAGAATTAAGTTGAGAAGATGAAATTAAATATGTCATAAGGAACGAATCTGGTAGGAGAGTTCATTCGGGAATTGGATCTATGAAAGACTGAATATGAGTGGAAAATCATTCCACCACGATCATTTAAATCTTCATCCTGACTCATTACCTAATCTTTATAAAGATAAATGATACTTGCTCAATGGGAATTCTACCACCTTCCGTAATCTTCCGGATATTTCGCGTAATCAATCAAACTTTTATTAGTGCATAACTTTAATGCGCTGGCTATACCTTAGGGAAGTTCCGTTATCGAAAAAGATAAGGCAATGTTAGATCCCCCCTGTGGTTTCTGTATCTTACTAGATTCCCCTGTGGTCTCTGTATCTTGTTAGATTCCCCCTGTGGTTTCTGTATGTATGTGAACATTTCGTTCCCTTACTGATAACCTCTTGAGGAATCAGATTAGTTTTTACAAGGACGCACGTTATCAACATTCTTTTGTTACATTTACTTATACATCGTAGCTCAGTTTTCACCATATATTCAGAATTTCCTTAGGATAAATTCCCTGTAAGGATACAGCGCCGTCACTGCACCTCACGAGGTGCACTGTAGGCATTGTCAAAGAGTGTTTGCAGCGTCTCTTCGGCCCTTGGCTGCATTCATTTTTAGCCTTTTACTTTCCTTCCATTCCCCCTTCCTTTCTTCAATTTTGCTGTCCAACCTCTCTACCTATTACTTCTTATTGCAACTGTGGTGTTTTCTCCCCTCTTCTACCTTTAAAACCTTGTACTTCATCGCACTTATTCTCTGGATCTTTCTACCCTGCTGTACAACTACTCCAACTCATGCTTTTCAGTCTTAGGCGCTGAATGACCGAAAGTGCCCCGCTGCTTGGCTTCCCAGCCTAGATTTCATAAAATCAATGGAGTTAGTAATTGATAAATTAATCTGTACGAAAAACAAAGTATTTTTGGATCAAATGAAATCACATGGAACTTTCTATTCCAAGTGTTTTATTTTCCTGCGAGGAGACACATGATTAATTCATATTTTATTCGAACGTTTGGCAAATGCATGAGAAAATGTTTAGTTGCATTTTAGAAACTTCAGTTTTTCACATTTAAATGAGCTGGAAATTATCTGATGTATATATTAGTTTTGCAATATGCATTCCCGAATTCAAAATGTTTCCCGCGAGACCTTGGTATTATACTGATAACATTTTCTTCTTTAATTTTTGGAACTATTTTTCATAATTTTATATACACAAAAATTAAATAACGGTAAATTTTTCTTTTCCCATTTTTCGATTTAAAAAAACCAGGTTTAATTCCAAAGTTCTTGAGAAAACAATAGGTTGTGTAGGTCGGTTTTTTCCCCTGAATATGTCTGTTTGCCTGCCTGCCTGCCTGCCTGCCTGCCTGCCTGCCTGCCTGCCTGCCTGACTGCCTGCCTGCCTGCCTGCCTGCCTGCCTGCCTGACTGCCTGCCTGCCTTGGAGTCAGTTTGCATTACCTAGAAAAATAAAGGAACCAGATGAAATGTATTTATAGTTTTTATTAAAATAACGAGAATTCGCAAAAGGATCGAATACACCAATAAAATTTTGCCTTATTTATAAAAAAGAAGAATCAGAGGAAATATTTATTTCACTAAAACAACGAGAATTCGCAAAAGGATCGAATACCCCAACAGAATTTTGCATTATCTAGAAAAAATGAAGAATCAAAGGAAATATTTTTATTTCACTAAAATAACGAGAATTCGCAAAAGGATCGAATTTCTCAATAAAATTTTGCATTGCTGAGATAAAAAAGGAAACCAGAGGAAATATTTATATTTCACTAAAACAACGAGAATTCGCAAAAGGATCGAATACCCCCACAGAATTTTGCATGATCTAGAAAAATGAAGGAACCACATGAAATGTATTTATATTTTAGATTAAAATAACGAGAATTCGCATGAGGATCGAATACCCCCAAAAAATTCGCACACTGCTGGGATATGGTTGCTGGCTCATTTGCATATTGCAAGATAACGTCATTAGTGGATGCGATCCTAGTCTGATTTAGCATTCATTAACATATTCTTGCGGCTGAAAACTTACCAGAGAGAGAGAGAGAGAGAGAGAGAGAGAGAGAGAGAGAGAGAGAGAGAGAGAGAGAGATTTGGTCACTCATTATAGGTTTCTCGTTATCATACATTCATGTTTAAATTTGTAAGTCCCAAAGGGACTTTCGATTCAGGTGCTGAATATGCCTGCTTTTCGTCATTATTATTATTATTATTATTATTATTATTATTATTATTATTATTATTATTATTATTATTATTACTGTTTAAAAGATGAAACTATTATTATTATTATTATTATTATTATTATTATTATTATTCAAAAGATGAACTTTATTATTATTATTATTATTATTATTAGTATTATTATTATTATTATTATTAATACAGCATCCGCTGAACGCAGCATTAAAGATTATAACAGAACGGGACCCCAAAAAAGGCACCAACAGCTGACTCCCAAGAAATTCCTTCAATAGAGAGAGAGAGAGAGAGAGAGAGAGAGAGAGAGAGAGAGAGAGAGAGAGAGAGAGAAGCACTCATGCATCTTGGCAATAACTCTTCCCCCATACGTCAGGGCACGGAGCTGCAACATGAAAAACGCAATTGCAAGAGAGGAAAATCCGACCTTCTCCGGCACGAAATCTAACTCACTCGCGGCGTTACGGTAAAATGCTTTCATTGTAAGGATTAGCAATGGATTACGGATAATGTTCTCTCCTCCTCCTCCTCCTCCTCTGCGGATTTCAAGCGAAGAGGCACGAGAAGGCATTGGTGGTGGTTCTCTTTTGGCAAATCAATGATGCTTCGGTGCGGGTAATGTTTCCAGGACCGAAAAAGGAATTCTCACTGGGAAATGGGTTTCTCTCTTAGCACTTAATAATAATAATAATAATAATAATAATAATAATAATAATAATAATAGTATTCAAATTTATTATTATAACAATATTATAGGAACTGATTTGTTTGAATTGATTTTATATTGAATCTTTTCTGTTCTACGTAAGAATTATATATAAAAAAGAAAAGACTCAGTAATAATAATAATAATAATAATAATAATAATAATAATAATAATAATAATAATAATAATAATAATAGCGTCTAGTACATTCTTCGACCATAGACACGTAATTGCAATGAATATATTTCAGAAAGAGTACAAATATTGCCAAATAAGACCAACCATATTTTTCTAAGGGCACACACACACACACACGCATATATATAGATATATATAATCAGAAAGCTACAAACGTCCTTTAATATCCAATTCACTCTACCTCGGAAATAATATATTTTCATATATGTTACCGAAGGGGAATTTTTAGTTGATAATAAGTCCACCGTCCCGTGGGGTCGAACCAGCGACGGACGAGGAATCAGGACTACAGTGACACACTAACCAGTCGGCCACAAGAGAGGTATAAGTGAATAACATCTCCCATCATCTCACCCGTCGAACTCAGGTGTTTTGCGTTTGGAGACGATATCCACCCACCTCTGCCATGTTGACCGTGTAGTGCGTTTGTCGCACGTGAGCCATAATATGACTATTTATCACATCACCGTGATTCATATACAATCAGAAAGCTACAAACGTCCTTTAATATCCAATTCACTCTACCTCGGAAATAATATATTTTCATATATGTTACCGAAGGGGAATTTTAGTTGATAATAAGTCCACCGTCCCGTGGGGTCGAACCAGCGACGGACGAGGAATCAGGACTACAGTGACACACTACGGTCAACATGGCAGAGGTGGGTGGATATCGTCTCCAAACGCAAAACACCTGAGTTCGGGTGAGATGATGGAGATGTTATTCACTTATACCTCTCTTGTGGCCGACTGGTTGGTGTGTCACTGTGGTCCTGATTCCTCGTCCGTCGCTGGTTCGACCACGACGGACAGTGGACTTATTATCAACTAAAAATTCCCTTCGTAACATATATGAAAATATATTATTTCGAGGTAGAGTGAATTGGATATTAAAGGACGTTTGTAGCTTTCTGATTGTATATGAATCACGGTGATGTGATAAATAGTCATAATATGGCTACGTGCGACAAACGCACTACATGGTCAACCTGGCAGAGGTGGGTGGATATCGTCTCCAAACGCAAAACACCTGAGTTCGACGGGTGAGATGATGGAGATGTTATTCACTTATACCTCTCTTGTGGCCGACTGGTTAGTGTGTCACTGTAGTCCTGATTCCTCGTCCGTCGCTGGTTCGGACCTCACGGACGGTGGACTTATTATCAACTAAAAATTCCCTTCGGGTATATATGAAAATATATTATTTCGGTAAGTGAATTGATATTAAACGGGACGTTTGTAGCTTTCTGATTGTATATGAATCACGGTGATGTGATAAATAGTCATAATATGGCTACGTGCGACAAACGCACTACACGGTCAACATGGCAGAGGTGGGTGGATATCGTCTCCAAACGCAAAACACCTGAGTTCGACGGGTGAGATGATGGGAGATGTTATTCACTTATACCTCTCTTGTGGCCGACTGGTTAGTGTGTCACTGTAGTCCTGATTCCTCGTCCGTCGCTGGTTCGACCCCACGGGACGGTGGACTTATTATCAACTAAAAATTCCCCTTCGGTAACATATATGAAAATATATTATTTCCGAGGTAGAGTGAATTGGATATTAAAGGACGTTTGTAGCTTTCTGATTGTATATGAATCACGGTGATGTGATAAATAGTCATAATATGGCTACGTGCGACAAACGCACTACACGGTCAACATGGCAGAGGTGGGTGGATATCGTCTCCAAACGCAAAACACCTGAGTTCGACGGGTGAGATGATGGGAGATGTTATTCACTTATACCTCTCTTGTGGCCGACTGGTTAGTGTGTCACTGTAGTCCTGATTCCTCGTCCGTCGCTGGTTCGACCCCACGGGACGGTGGACTTATTATCAACTAAAAATTCCCCTTCGGTAACACATATGAAAATATATTATTTCCGAGGTAGAGTGAATTGGATATTAAAGGACGTTTGTAGCTTTCTGATTGTATATGAATCACGGTGATGTGATAAATAGTCATAGATATATATATATATATATATATATATATATATATATATATATATATATATATATATATATATATATATATATATATATATATATATATATATATATATATATATATATATATATATATATATATATATATATATATTTCATGATGTTGCCTTGTAATACGTATATCCTTCTATAATTTTGACATATTTACTTTTTTCATGTGTTATGTGTAATGGTAATGGTTGATAAAGTGTCATATTTAGTTTGGCATCAGATCTCAAAAGAACTAATGATTAAGTAACTTGACAGCGTAATTTAGAATTGTTAGTACAATTTTAATGGTAACGTAGTTTAGAATCTTTCTTGATAAAAGCGTAGCTTATGAACATGTGTGTGTGTCCACCAGGGCTTGTTTCAATTCAATTGTCATCAGTTGAGATAAGAGGGAATGCTTTGTTTTGGGCTAGTGATGACAGGTTTTGAAAACAATTGCCGATTCATCCCATACGGGCTCGAGACGAGTGATTTCACGTTGTAACATGTTCGAGTCACGTATGCCACTTTGAGAGAAAGAATACGTGTCTTGATCAGTTACACCATGTTTTGTAAGATTGCGTTCAAAACGTTTTGCTGGGATGACGTAACTTTCTTCTAGAAGCTTCTCCATTGTATCTCGCACCCAAAACGCTTTAATGACGTCACTTCCCTGCTTCTAGAACTTTTGTATCTCGTACCCAAAATGCTTTAATGACATCATGTAATTGTTTTACGTGTTACTGGAATCCTAAAATTTGTTTCATTCTGATTTCTGAGACCAGACGAATTGGTTCCCTCTCTCTCTCTCTCTCGTTCTTAGAAAGAGATTATTTTAACGTAGTGTTTTGTGGTCACATATTAACATTAACTTTTGAGATCTGAATTTAGCAAAGTTATTTAGTTCGTAACGGCGCCTGGTAAAAAGTGTGTTCTGTGTAACGCAGCTGCAGCAAGTGATTTACAGAGGTTTTCACAAGTTGTGTAAGGTAACATGAATTTTACTTATTAATACCATGGTATGATAAGTTAGGAAATTCTGAACAAGTGAAATCATTATTGATAAATCTTATGTGTATTTTTGTGTGTTTTTCTATTTACAATCTCTTTATATTTTCACATTTTTTATGTTGTGATGTAACATTTATTTACGTAGCATTTTAAATATTTCTTGGTATAATTTAACATTGTATACTTGATTTCATTTATTAAGAGTTTTTCTTTTTAAATCTTGAGTAATTCTTGATAGTTAAAATTTTGCTTGATTAATCTAAATTCCTGATAAAGTTTTTGTGAATTAGTTTTGTTTCATAATTTAATTCAAGAATTAATTGAGTGTTGTGTTATTTTCAAGTAATAATAAATTTTTCAGATTGTGAATTCTAATTAATTGTGAATTCTAATTATAAACTTTGAATTTGAAAATAAATTTTTGTATTTAACATTTTTAGAAAAAAAAAATGTTTCATTTATTGATCACCAGTGAATAGGATTGATTGTGTGTGCGTAAGGCAAAGTGATAAACATGTTTTGTTCTTTTAGTTTTGCTAAAGTGAATTAAGACCAGGGAAACAGTTAGAGTTTTTTGATGGAATGATGCCCTTTTACTCTAGAAGATGTCTAGTTTAATTTTTGATACCTCACACATATTCTGATATACTTAGTTTGATTTTTTAAGTGATTGATAAATAAGTTTTTCTTAAGGGATCACTGTTACCTTTAGAGTACTCAGTCGTAATAATTAATATTATGAGAGTTCAGGTATCTGGCTGAAGTGAGGTATATTTTTGAATTTTGAGATTAGTTGTGTAATATATATATATATATATATATATATATATATATATA
Source organism: Macrobrachium rosenbergii (assembly GCF_040412425.1). Lineage (NCBI taxonomy): Eukaryota > Metazoa > Arthropoda > Malacostraca > Decapoda > Palaemonidae > Macrobrachium > Macrobrachium rosenbergii. The sequence goes on from NC_089799.1 coordinate 2,927,916, forward strand.
TATATATATATATATATATATATATATATATATATATATATATATATATATATATATATATATATATATATATATATATATATATATATATATATATATATATATATATATCACATATGTGTCCACACATATATACACTGATACATACATACATAAACAAATACAAACTACAAAGCAAAAGATCAAATCCACAGATGAAAGAGAATTCCTACCTGAGGCCACCTTCACCAAACACCCCCTTCCCCCCCACCACACCCCCAAGTAATCGGAGAGAAATAACCAGATGTAAACAAACCAACATCCTTTAGACGAAAGTCACCTAGGGTTTGGGGGAAAAAGTCTTGTTGGGGGGGAGGATAGTATCACAGACCAGCGACTTAAAGTCAGACATAAACTCACCGACGTGGTAACTTTGTATGTTTACGAATACCGAACGGTACAACTGCGCTCTTTGCTGAGTAAATAAGAGAATCAACGGTTCCTTTCAACGCGAGATATTAGGTCAAACAAAGGCGGGGTCGGGAGATAGAACATCGGGAGATCATGTTGATTCATCGGGCAAAACGTTCCCGTAGGAGGGTGGTGCCGTCAGTGCGCCTCGCGTGGTGCGCTGCAGGCATTGCCAGAGGTGTGTTTGCAGCGTCCATTCGGCCCCTAGCTGCATGTACATTTTAGCCTTTTGCTTTATCTCCATTCCTGCTTCCTTTCTTTAATCTTGCTGTCCAACACCTCTGACTTTTACTTCTTAATACACCTTTAGATTTCATCTCATATATTTTCTGGATCTCTTTATCTTGCTGTCCAATCACTCGAACTCCCTCTTTTCACTGTCTTACGCGTTGAATAGCAGAATGTGCCCCCCGATTGGCTTGACAGCTTAAATTTCGTAAATTAATCAGTCAGTCACGCAGAGCACTGGAAAATAAGAAATACAAATGTCTGGTGTGCTCGATTGTTCTGTGAATGCGTAAAATAGATAAGAGCTTATGATGTAAACATATATGAAGTGCTCAATATACATTATTTTCAGTATACATTTACTTATGCTTGCCAATATGACCATGCATATGTAGCCTACCATTAGGTTTTCCATCAAAAGATATCTGAATCTTCCATATCAGTCCAGAGCCATATGGATTTGTGTTGATGTACACTGATATATATACTGCAAATAAGTCCATAATTATGTAATCATTTATATAGACCAACTAGTAATTCCATCGCTTATACTGCATATACAATGCTTTTTATTTAGTCCTTTCCAAAGAAGGGAAGCCACCTGGCCTTCAAGTCCACAAATGATTTTTGTGCGAATTGCCGTAATTCACCCTGGAAATTCTTTAGATTAGGTAAAATAGTCTGCTTGAACAACTGTTTGTGAAAACTGAATTGTCAACACCAAACCTGATAAGGACAAAGGTACATCATTCTTTACAAAAAGGAATATATGTCAAAATGTGTCTATTAAATAACGAGACTGACTAAATAACTCACCTTTATTTATATGTATTACAAATTTAATGCTTGTCCACTTCAATATATACACTCCTGGTTACATCTGGTATACATCTGGTTATACATTGCTGCAGTCTTCTTCTTTTCCACTGGTCGAAGGCATGGAGGAGGAAATCAATTTCTGTCAGCTGTGTCAGCACATCCGCCGTTTTCTTCTTTACAGCATCAACTGACCCAAAAAGTGTCCCTTTAAGCACTGATTTAACTTTTGGGAAAACCGACGGATGTGTTGAAAAACAGCTGATAGAAACTGATTTCCTCCTCCATGCCTTCGA
>NC_089799.1:2934705-2947205 GCF_040412425.1 Macrobrachium rosenbergii
TAGAAAGAGTATATATAATTATCACGAATAATGAAACAGTTACTGCAAAATAAGCGAGACATTTCCATTGAGTTATCTGCGTGATGGCGATAAAGAAAATAAAAAAAATATAAGATCTTTCACTAATGCAGCTCTGGTTCTAATACCTTTGGAAAACACACACGCACCATATATACATACTGTATATATATATATATATTAATTATATATACAGTATATATATATATATATATATATATATATATATATATATATATATATATATATATATATATATATATATATATTACACAAATAACACAGAGATACCGTTATGATGAAGAAATCAATCCTACTTTAACAAGTATGAGGTTCCAGGCTGGGGGAAAAATATATATATATACAGTATATATCTGTATATATCAGTAGACCGGAGGCTACACTTATTTATTCATTAGATATTCCCTTACTAGTTCAGGTTGTCAGAAACATCTGGCATTCTCTGGAAGGATCATTATATATAAAAATATACAAATATATATATTTACTGAGACTTTATAGCTACAGTAAGGAAAACCAGATGTTCATCAGGTTTTGTATTTTGTCCGTAAAAGATTTTATAGAAAAACCGGACTTTCTTTTAAGCCGTGATGTCACGATTATTTCTAGCTGCTGGAAATGTTGGAAATACTGTTGGAAATATTGTTGGAGATGTTGGGAATGTTGTTGGCAATACTGGGAATATTGCTGGAAATACTGTTGGGAATACTGGAAATATTGTTGTAAATGTCTGAAGCATTGTCGGGAATATTAGAAATATTGTTGGAAATATTGGGAATATTGTTGAAAATAATAGAAACGTTGTTGGAAACATTGAAAATATTGTTGGAATTTTTGGAAATATTGTTGTAAATGTTTGAAATATTTTTGGAAATATAAGAAATATTTTTGTAAATATTGGGAATATTGTTGAAAATGTTAGAAATGTTGTTGGAAATATTGAAAATATTGTGGAAATATTGGGAATATTGTTGAAAATATTAGAAATATTGTTGAAAATGTCGGAAATATTGTGAAAAATTTTTAAATAGTGGTGGAAATATTAGAATCATTATTAGAAATATTAAAAATACTGTTGGAAATATTGAAAATATTGTTGTGAATGTTGGAAATATTGGCAATATTGTTGGAAATATTGTAATAAATGTCGGAAATACTGTTGGAAATATTGGAACTACTGTTGGAAACATTGGAAATATTGTTGTATATATTGGAAATATTGGGAATATTGTTATGAATGTTGGAAATATTTGAACTATTGTTGGAAATATTGGAAATATTATTGTAAATATATGAAATATTGTTGGAAATATTGGAAATGTTTTTGGAAATATTAGAAATGCTGTTGGAAATATTAGAAATGTTGTTGGAAATATTGGGAATACTTTTGGAAGCATATGAATTAAAACAATGTAAATAAAATTCTTTGAATTACAATAATGCAATCCAAGCTCTTAGCCATTTATTATAATCAGCACTTATCTTTGATCACATTCCACTTACAACTACTAAGAGAGAGAGAGAGAGAGAGAGAGAGAGAGAGAGAGAGAGAGAGAGAGAGACTCGGTGAGGCAGAATGCTACAAGCGTTTTTTCTTGGAAACGACTGCAATCTCTTAACCCTCTCGAATTTTTACGCCTTTCAGACAAATTGGCAATCAAGGAGAAACTAAGTTGCTGGTATGCTGTAGAAAGTCTAAAAATGGGGTAAGTCTGAGCAAGACTAATATGCCTAAAAGTCTGTGTATTGTTTCTAACATGTTATCAATTGTTTGCAGTTGTTGAATGCAACAAAATAACCAAAAAATAAAGTCCACTAAAATTATTTATAGGCTGAACGAAAATATATGCAAAAAACTTTATATTAACCAGTTAAATTTTTTGAGCAGTTATATGTGGATTAATAAGAATTAGAATGAATAATATAGATATAAATAAAGATGGCTATTAAAGTTACTGTTGTAAGTGAATTCATGGATCAGAGCGTTTTGAGACAACCTAGTCATGTGAAGAGAATGGAGAACTAAAAGGGTTTTAAGAAGTGGTTGTGGGATCTAATACTGAGTTCTAGATTTTTTTATCTAGAGCATCTCCTTGTGAAATGCTTTATTTATATGTATATGTATACTGTATGTCTATGTATATGTATATATATATATATATATATATATATATATATATATATATATATATATATATATATATATATATATATATATAATACCCATTCAAGAATATATATATATATATATATATATATATATATATATATATATATATATATATATATATATATATATATATATATTTTCTTGAATATATATATTTATATATATATTTCTTGAATATATATATTATATATATATATATATATATATATATTATCCACTCAAGAAAACAGCTACCCAACCAAGGATCAAGCTGAGAGGAAGAAGAAGAAGAAGAAGAAGAAGAAGAAGAAGAAGAAGAAGAAGAAGACTTCTCCTAAGTTTTCTATCTTGTTCCATTTTCTGATGAATGAACTGATCCCAACATTCTACACTTCACATGTATCATCTCTGTTGAAAGCCATTTGTAATTTCTCGCAACTTAAAAATAAACCTTTATCTTCAAGTTAGAAACACTTTATGAACAATACAAAAACAGTTCCTTAGTTTCATTCAGCTGAACTGACATGCTACCCGAGGCGTGATAGTGTTTTACGCGAGGACGTGAAGATTGCCTATATTGCTTCGTTTGATGGCCGGCTCTCTCTCTCTCTCTCTCTCTCTCTCTCTTAGGTAGCAAGATCACAATGTTTTTGTTTGTATTTTGTGTTTTAGACTGCATCTCACACTTCCATTATCATTATTACTTAGGGTGCGGGTGAATGAAAGAATTCAATAAGCCGAAGAGTAGCCAATTGCCATATAAACTTACAAATTATAAGAAAAATCGACGCGAACAATAAAAAAAAAAAAAATCCGAAACCTGAATCTGCAAAAGGTCGGAGACACACAAGGCAATCTCAGCCGTCACCTTCTGACATTTCGTGATCGCGAAAAATCAACAGCGTCAATTTCCCCCCGCCCTTTGATTCTCCCTGCCCACGGACACTTCGGGATCTTGTTGCTGAACTTCACACGGTTACACGGTAGAAAGGTGTGGGTGGGAAATGGAAAAAGGAATCTGGGGGGGAAAGAACAACCAATGAACACGGGGAAGAATCGATAGGCGGCTACATACACGCCAACCAACCAGCCAGCCATCAGCCAGACTGGACAGGGGAAAAAAGCAATGGAGACCAAATTAGTTTCTCTCTTCTCTCTCTCTCTCTCTCGCTTGTTCATTGTGTCAGTAGTGATACAGATGTTATATAAGTAAAGAATGAACGAACGCGCCTGAAACAATCACAGATTGATGTCAAATTCACACTGGTTTTTTAAACTGAGAGAGGACCTACACAACTAATACTTTAACATTAGTTCAGATTTGATTTATGCAAATTAGGTTAAAAAGCCAAGTAATGGGGTACTTTCAGCCACTCAATATTCAAGACAGATGATAAGGAGTTAGATGGGCGAAAGGAAGTGGGAATGGAGGTCAACTAAAATGCTAATAAGTGGGTGCAGCTACGGGCCTAGGGGACTCTACAAACGCCCTTGAGTAATGCATACAGCGCACCACGCGAGGACAGTCTGCAATTAAGGAACTACCCCCATACAGGGTAACAGCAACTGAGGGCAGGATCTTTGCTTGGCCCACCCGGAAACTGTAAACAAATCTGAGGTCTTGTAAAGCGACAAAAATTAAACGAATTTTCGATCGAGGTGAGAAGCTTGTCAAATACTGCGTTCTAATCTGGCTGTGATTTGACACCTTCCTTAGACATCTCGTGACTTTGGTTCATTGTTCCTGGATTGGCCCCCCGCCCTTCCAGCTACCTCTCTCTCTCTCTCTCTCTCTCTCTCTCTCTCTCTCTCTCTCTCCTCCGTCATTTTTCAGTTATGGATGAGGTGTCTCGTCCTGGCGTTTCAGTTTTTGAGTAATCCTGCTCTCGCACGCAAAGACGGTTCCGGTAAATATACAAATGTATGGATTAGGTCTCAAGGTGAATGATGAAATATAATGCACTTCTAATATATCTGTTTAAGAATCTATCTGTTTTAGCCAAATCACTGGTCCACTTTTATCATCATCCCAAAGTATATTTTTTTTCCTTCGCCAGAATGAGTTATAATGCTTATAATTTTATTCTTGAAAGTAAGTTGGCTATTGACTAAATTGAATTTTTGAATACCACTGGTGGCGAAGCATTTGTCACATACAATTCCACTTGGGTGTAAGTTATACCTGAGGAATAGTGAACTAGATATTAAACGAAAGTTGTGGCTTAATATTTGTGAATATAAAAAATGTCATGGTGTTTATGACAAAAATTCACACACACATACACTTTTATGTATATATATTTATGTATGTACATACATGTATACATACATATAAATGCATATATATAAATATATATAAATATAATATATATATATATATATATATATATATATATATATATATATATATATATATATACATATATATATATATATATATATATATATATATATATATATATATATATATATATATATATATATATATATATACGTATATATATATATGACTATTTATCACATCACCGTGATTCATATACAGTCAGAAAGCTACAAACGTCCTTTAATATCAATTCGCTCTACCTCGGAAATAATATATTTTTTCATATACGTTACCGAGGGGAATTTTTAGTTGATAATAAGTCCACCGTCCCGTGAGGTCAAACCAGCGACGGACGAGGACTCAGGACTACAGGGACACTAACCCAGTCGGCCACAAAGAGAGTTATAAGTGAATATCGCCTCCCATCAACTCACCCGTCGAACTCAGGTGTTTTGCATTTTGGAGACGATATCCACCCACCTCTGCCATGTTGACCGTGTAGTGCGTTTGTCGCGTAACCATATTATGACTATTTATCACATCACCGTGATTCATATACAATCAGAAAGCTACAAACGTCCTTTAATATCAATTCGCTCTACCTCGGAAATAATATATTTTCATATATGTTACCGAAGGAATTTTTAGTTGATAATAAGTCCACCATCCCGTGGGGTCAGAACCAGCGACGGACGAGGACTCAGGACTACAGTGCGCACTACCAGTCGGCCACAAGAGAGGTATAAGTGAATATCGCCTCCCATCAACTCACCCGTCGAACTCAGGTGTTTTGCATTTGGAGACGATATCCACCACCTCTGCCATGTTGACCGTGTAGTGCGTTTGTCGCACGTAGCCATATTATGACTATTTATCACATCACCGTGATTCATATACAATCAGCGAATTGGATATTACAAAGGACGTTTGTAGCATTCTTTGTATATGAATCGGTGATGTGATAAATAGTCATAATATGGCTCTTCCTACACAGTCAACATGGCAAGGTGGGTATATCATCTCCAAAATATATGTTCGACGGGTGAGTTGAGAGGCGATATTCACTTATACCTCTTTTGGCCCACTTGATGCGTCCCTAAGTCCTGAGTCACCGTCCGTGAGGTCAGGACGGTGGACTTATTATCCAGCGACATATATGGACGAGGGACTTGGATATTAAAGGACGTTTGTAGCTTTCTGATTGTATATGAATCACAGGGATGCGATAAATAGTCATAATATGGCTACGCATGACAAACGCACTACACGGTCAACATGGCAGAGGTGGGTGGATATCGTCTCCAAATGCAAAACACCTGAGTTCGACAGGTGAGTTGATGGGAGGCGATATTCACTTATATCTTTGGCCGACGTTAGTGCGTCCCAGTCCTGAGTCCTCGTCCGTCGCTGGTTGACCCCACGGGACGGTGGACTTATTATCAACTAAAAAATTCCCCTTCGGTAATATATATGAAAATATATTATTTCCGAGGTAGAGCGAATTGATATTAAAGGACGTTTGTAGCTTTCTGATTGTATATGAATCACGGTGATGTGATAAATAGTCATAATATGGCTACGTGCAACAAACGCACTACACGGTCAACATGGCAGAGGTAATATATTCCAAATGCAAAACACCTGAGTTCGACGGGTGAGTTGATGGGAGACGATATTCAGTTGATACCTCTTGTGGCCGACTCCACCGTCCCTGTAGTCCTGAGTCCTCGTCCGTCGCAGGACTCACGGGACGGTGGACTTATTATCAACTAAAAATTCCCCTTCGGTAACATATATGAAAATATATTATTTAAGTGATTGGATATAAAGGCGTTTGTAGCTTTCTGATTATATATATATATATATATACCCGTATATATATATATATATATTATTATATTATATATATGTATATATATATATATATATATGTTGACCGTATATATATATATATATATATATTATATATATATATATATATATATATATATATATATATATATATATATATATATATATATATATATATATATACAAACACATCAGCGCCCGTATACCTACACACACACACACACACACCTGCACATAAATATTCATATCAATATTCATAATGACGCCCGCGGGCGTTGCTGGACGCGTTTGAACGCCGAGGTAGGTTTATCTATAACGAAGCCCTGCGCCTGTATTAACCTACAAATCATCATTAGTGCTGCCTCTCATTAGGACAGACGCACAGCTCTCTCTCTCGCCTACTGGCATGCAAACCAAATTTGTCCAAATATTTGCCGCTCACTCTTTCCCTTTGCAAATGATTAAAGCTGATTTATCGGTCGTGCGAAATTCTCTCTGTAGCTGGAAGCTGTTGGCACGGATTTCGGAAGACACTGGAAGTTTTTTTTCAGTGGTACATTTGATGGCACTTGCACTACACGAAAAGTCATGTTTTCAAATGTATTGGTTTGTTTATTACATAATTTTGATCGGATTTGGAAGGCACTGGAAGTTTTTTCCGTGGCACTTTTGATGGCACTGGCATAAACTGGCACTTTACTGAAATATGCGTTTTTTAATGTGACACTGGTTTGTTTATTAAATAATTTTGATCAAATTTGGAAGTATCAACACTAAATGAATCATTTCTCTTTACGAATGTTAATTTCCACAACTTTGAATATTAAAAAAATAAAATGCTCTACAGTCAGAGGTTTCATAATAAACGTTAATTTGCTTTTTTTTGTTTCGCTGGCAGATCTCTTTTATTGTATGTAATCGATACAAATTAAATGCCTGTATGTTGACCGACGCAGATTAAAAATGATTTTTGCATGGTCGCTGAAATGAGTTTTACCGTCTGTCCTGATATCAATGTAAAATACATACATACGTGTATGTGTAGGTTTGTGTTACGTGAATATCCCGAAAGGTATTTCAAGTATCTGAAGTGTGTGTGGATGTGTGCGTGTGTTTCTGGAAAGTGGAAAGCAGCATTACCCTTTATAAAATATATTTTTGAAATACTTACATCTTAAATTGATATGTTCTCCTTCGCCAAATACTTATTCTTGGTGAAATAAGTTAAGATTGTGGCATCCCACTTTTGCAAGGAAAAATAATGATTCTATTGCAAAAAAAAAAAAATAATGATCTTATTATTTTACATTTAAAAAAATTGTAGTCCCTGTAAGATATCACTCATGTAAAAAAAGATAACGATTGTAATATTGCACTTGGATACAAAATGTAATGAATAACATAACGCTATTGCAAAAAATTTAATCATCGTAATTTCTCACCCTTACTATGAAGAAATTGATTATAATGCCTCACTCTTAAGAAAATCAAGAATAAAAATGGTCTCATGCTCGAAAAAAAGTAATGACAATAATAACTAACTAATGCAACGTAAAGTCAGGACAGCAATATCTCACCCTTATGGAAAATGGTGATCACTTTAATCCCATAAAAACAACAAGCAAGAATCACGGTGATGATAAAAAAACAAAGCTAATTCACAAATATTACTAAAAATACGTATTGAATGATAACTACAGTCACCCACTGCTACAGGAGAATATGTTTAGTTATTTTCTTGGTAATTCAACGTTGAATTTTACTTTCCTCACCATATTCACCATCAACGCCTTCATGGTGACAGATATTTTCTCTCTCTCTCTCTCTCTCTCTCTCTCTCTCTCTCTCTCTCTCTCTCTCTCTCTCTCTCTCTCTCTCTCTCTCTCTCTCTATTTTAACCTTATTTACAGTTACGATTTGGGTTCAGGGACTTTCTTGGGATGATAGATAAAGGGGACAGAATAGTGCTTTATGAAAGTCACTCAAATTTTACGATTTTACACCAAGCTTTCTTTGCAAATCTATTCATTATGATGCAAATTCTTAAAGCCACACAAGATATCAATCTGATATTGGCTTGATAACTCTTATTACACCAATATTTCTTGTTATATTTTTGTTCATTACAATACAAATTCTTATAGCCACACGAGACGTCAATCTGATATTGTCTTGATAGAGCCTGAAGATAACAAAAGCAACAATACCATATTACTGCAACAGCCAGATAAGATAGGAACCCATCAGCTGCTGTTGCATGCACTGAGACATGAAATGGCAGTGACCTAAGCACTCGGTTTAAGTGCAAACTAATGGAAATCCGGTTAGCTGAGAATCCGGTTGGTCGAGAGAACAATGCAATATCGAACGATGGCCTTGGCTAAACCCAATTTCATCTTCATTGTTGTCGTTTTCTTGAATACTGAATTTACAATGGCGTGAATACAACAATCAATAATAGGAGTGAACACTGACGTTAAAACTACCTTACTAATATGAAACCAGTAAAAACTCGATTTTTCTGTACATCGTATAATCAAGGCCACCGAAAACAGACCTATTTTGCTGTGGTCTCGGTATAATGCTGTATGAACCGCGGCCAATGAAACTTTAACCATGGCCCGGTAGTGGCCTGTCCTATATCGTTGCCAGATGCACAATTATGGCTAACTTTAACCGTAAATAAAATAAAAACTGCTGGGGCTAGAGGGCTGCAATTTGGTATGTTTGATGACTGGAGGGTGGAAGATCAACAAACCAATTTGCAGCCCTCTAGGCTCAGTAGTTTTCAAGATCTGAGGGCGGACAGAAAAAGTGCGGACGGACAGAAAAAGCCAGCACAATGGTTTTCTTTTATAGAAAACTAAAAGGGGTCTAGTATGTTCCTTATCAGTGATCTCAAAGTTCATTCAGTCATTTGTTAGGAAAATGAAACTTTAGGAATGCTGTTATTCCAGTTATAATACAAGCGTTCATAATTGTATGGTCAAGCGTGCTGGATAAAATACGATTTATATTTACTTATGATCATCGTTACTTCCGTAGAGTTTACGTAAAGAGAATTATTGGTGCATGAGTAACTGTTTCATTATACATACATACATATATATATATATATATATATATATATATATATATATATATATATATATATATATATATATATATATATGTGTGTGTGTGTGTGTGTGTGTGTATAGATTATATATTTCTATATAGATAGATAGATAATGTATATTTCTACATAAATACGTACGTACATACATACATATATATACACATGTGTGTATGTATGTATTATGTGTGCATGTAAGTGTCTAACTCTCTACCTGGTTAGAAATTTTCTCAAAATATCTTTTCTTATTTTACAAACGTAGGAGGATGTAACCCAGTTTAGCAAGTAACAGGTCGAGAGAGAGAGAGAGAGAGAGAGAGAGAGAGAGAGAGAGAGAGAGAGAGAGAGAGAGAGAGAGAGAGAGAGAGAGAAATGGTTGTTACGGCCATACCTCCAGGAGCAATAAAATACAACACCTAATTGCTTCTATTTTTCCCGAGCGTTGCACACAAACCTGTTGGCATTTTCTGGCTGAATTTACCCTTTCTCTCTTTTTTTCTTTTTCTCTTTTTTTCTATTAATTAATTACAGTTTATTTTACAATTTTCCTTCTATTTTCTTGTTTATCATACGGGAATGTAAGTGGGTCCGTTTGTTTGTTTTTGATTATTTTCGGAGACTTGATTAGAATCCTAGAAGTATTTGAGGATGTGTTGTTTCTTACAGAGAGAGAGAGAGAGAGAGAGAGAGAGAGAGAGAGAGAGAGAGAGAGAGAGAGAGAGAGAGAGAGTAATGACATTCATCATATGTTATCTTTTACTAAGAGTAATCGGTTGTGAAACCAATTGTTTTGGAGTTTACTTATTAGAATGAGAGAGAGAGAGAGAGAGAGAGAGAGAGAGAGAGAGAGAGAGAGAGAGAGAGAGAGAGAGAGTAATGACATTCATCATAAGTTCTCTTTTACTAAGATAAATCAGTTGTGAAACCAATTGTTTTGGAGTTTAATTATTAGAATCAGAGAGAGAGAGAGAGAGAGAGAGAGAGAGAGAGAGAGAGAGAGAGAGATAACATTCATTATGTGTTATCATTTACTAAGAGTAATCGGTTGTTAAAACCAACTGTATGGAGTTTAAAGGTCTCAAGGGGCCTGCGGTTATGGCTTCAGGTTCTAAATATTCCTTTATCGTAATCCATATAATGAAAAAAATATTAAGGAGATATAAACAGAGAGAGTTGGCAGAGGGCAGTGTGTGACATAAGGACAAATAAAGTAAAAAAAAATAATGATCTATTGTTCCATAACCACACCAGTGGTGATGTACGGTTAGGAAACATGGACTCAATTAAGGAGGTAAGGCAAACTAAAAAAATAATAATCTATTGTTCCATAACCCAACCAGTGGTGATGTATGGTTTGGAAACATGGGCAGTAAGAAGGAAGGAGGAACAGAAGATGGAGTGAACAGAAATGAAGATACTGAGGGGGGAAAATGAAGAAATTAGGAGAAGTACAGGAAAAAATGAAATTTGAAGTACAGGAAAGAATAAGGAATGTAGGAGAAATATAGGAAAGAATGAAGAGATTAGAAGTGCAAGAGAGAATGAAGAAATTAGGATAAGTACAGGAAAGAATGAAGAAATTAGGAGAATTCAGAAAACAATGAAGAAATTAGAAGTACAAGAAGGAATGATGACACTGGGAGGAATACAGGAAAGAATGAAGAAATTAAAAGTACAGGAAAGTGAAGAAATTAGGAGAAATACAGGAAAGAATAAAGAAATTAGGAGAAGTGCAGGAAAGAATGAAGAAATTAGGAGAAATACAGAAAGAATGAAGAAATTAGCAGAAGTACAGGAAAAATGAAATTAGAAGTACAGTACAGAATGAAGAAATTAGGAGAATTCAAGAAAGAAGAAGAAATTAGGAAAAGTACAGGAAAGAATGATGAAATTAGGAGAAATGCGGGAATGGTAAAGATTACTGATATAATAAGAGAGTCGAAACTGTGAGATGGTTTGATCATGTAGCAAGAATGAGTGAGAAGGAAAGACTGAAGAGATGAGAAGTACAGGAAAAATGAAGAAATTAGGAGAAATGCAGGAGTGATAAAGATGACTGGTATAATAAGAGAGTTGAGACTGTGAGATGTTTTGGACATGTGGTAAGAATGGGTGAAGAAGAGAGAGTGAAGAGGGCTTGGGTACAACCTGTTTGGCGTAGAAGGTCGGGAGGAAGGAAATGGAGTAGATGGCGTGATAAAGTGAGGGAGGAACTGGAGAAGAAGGGTTTAGCAGAGTAATACACTTCTGACAGAAATAGCATAAGAAGACTTATCAAGGCTGCCGACCCCATAACATTGGCATAACTATGGAAACAAAGAAGTTATAATAAAAAAAAATATAAAATTAAAACAGCTGTTAAAATATTTATTGTATGATTCAAAGCCCTGTGTTTGTTTTCGTACTGAACGAACGCAAGATATATACGTCACTTATTTTACATTCTCCATTATTTATACTTTTAATAACAGATAAACAGTGATACTAACACTAAGCAACACACTCACACACATTCGCACGCACACACAAATAATTAAAACATTTATATTTATTATATCTCGCGTGAATTTTGTTCGAAAGCGCAACATTGTTAAGTTAAACTTTAAGACACTTATCAAGATTCCTGAAGGAGTTGAATCATAAATCAGACTGCAAAGCAAGAAAGGAAATTAATTGCTTGTAATGAGACGTAAAAATAATGATGATGACAAAAAGAGTCAAGATGGAGAAGATGATGAATAAACTAAAATGTCACAAAAATGATAAAAAAGAGTAAAAGATTTAACTGGTAAGAAACCCCAGAATCATGACAAGGAAACATATGTCAAATAAGCAGGAACAAAGAATGATTGATTATATCAAGTAAGAATTCTGGTTCTAAAAAAACATACACGTGACATTAATCAAATGCAATATTTTACACGGATATAAAAGCTTGTCAGCCTTGATGAAGACAAGCTTGATTTAATTATTCAATAAAAAGGACAATCTATAACAAAATCAACTATAATATAAAGTGGATG
>NC_089799.1:2952205-2967205 GCF_040412425.1 Macrobrachium rosenbergii
TGAAAGGAATGAATAAAGAATAACAAAGAATGAATACAAGAATATACAACAATAACATTTAAACAAACATAACTTACACAGACAAATAGAAATAAAAGTAACAAATAAAGATAAATAAGATGATAAACAAGGAATGAATACAAGAATATACAACAATGCAACATTTAACAAACATAACTTACACAAGAAAGATAGAAATAAAAGTAACAAATAAAGATAAATAAGATGATAAACAAGGAATGAATACAAGAATATACAACAATGCAACATTTAACAAACAAGAAAGATAGAAATAACAAATAAAGATAAATAAGATGATAAACAAGGAATGAATACAAGAAATTTAACAAACATAACTTACACAAGAAAGAAGAAATAAAAGTAACAAATAAAGATAAATAAGATGATAAACAAGGAATGAATACAAGAATATACAACAATGCAACATTTAACAAACATAACTTACACAAGAAAGACAGAAATAAAAGTAACAAATAAAGATAAATAAGATGATAAACAAGGAATACAAGAAAGATAGAAATAAAAGTAAAAAAATAAAGATAAATAAGATGATAAACAAGGAATGAAACATGCAACATTTAACAAACATAATACAAGAAAGACAGAAATAAAAGTAACAAATAAAGATAAATAAGATGATAAACAAGGAATGAATACAAGAATATACAACAATGCAACATTTAACAAACATAACTTACACAAGAAAGATAGAAATAAAAGTAACAAATAAAGATAAATAAGATGATAAACAAGGAATGAATACAAGAATATACAACAATGCAACATTTAACAAACATCTCAAGAAAGATAGAAATAAAAGTAACAAATAAAGATAAATAAGATGATAAACAAGGAATGAATACAAGAATATACAACAATGCAACATTTAACAAACATAACTTTACACAAGAAAGATAGAAATAAAAGTAACAAATAAAGATAAATAAGATGATAAACAAGGAATGAATACAAGAATATACAACAATGCAAGATTTTATTCACAAGAAAGACAGAAATAAAAGTAACAAATAAAGATAAATAAGATGATAAACAAGGAATGAATACAAGAATATACAACAATGCAACATTTAACAAACATAACACACAAGAAAGATAGAAATAAAAGTAACAAATAAAGATAAATAAGATGATAAACAAGGAATGAATACAAGAATATACAACAACATTTATGCAACATTTAACAGGGAAATAAAAAACATAACTAAGATGATAAACAAGGAATGAATACAAGAATAAATAATTAAAGGCATTCGTTACGCCGACTTAAATTTACTTTGGGCAATTGTTACGCCGAAAGGGCAATTGCAATTAGCCTTATTACGCCGTAAATAACAATGAGAATAATTAACACCGCTCCTAATTAACGCTCCAGCTTACTGAATGATAGCTGGAAGTAGAAAAGCATTCAGAGTTGAATGCTTTATCACGAGAAGTGAGGAATGTTGTTGTTTTTGAATATGCGGATTAACATATTTCATTACTTATTTTCCCTAGTTTCTATTATAGATTTACCTGATTCTATTTTCAATTGTTTTCATCAACAATGAGCAACAATGAGAATAAATCTCATTTTCTGTTCCCTCTTATTTAATTACTTATCACATTTTCCTTTTACTTGTCTCTCTCCGAAGGCTGACTGCCCCGTTGAATTGAGTTGAAATGAATATAGAATTTAGGCCAAAGGCCAAGCACTGGGACCCACGAGGTCATGTAGCGCTGAAAGGGAAATTGACAGCAAAAGTTTAAAAGGGGTAACACGAGGAAAACCTCAAAGCAGTTGCACTATGAATCAAATGTTAGGAGAGGGTGGAAAGTAAGATGGAAGAAAGAGAATATGAAAGGAGGTTCAGTAATAGGAACGAAAGGGGTTGCAGCTAGGGGCCGAAGGCACGCTGCAAAGAACCTTAAGTAATGCCTACAGTGCACCGCATGGGGGCACTGACGGCACTATCCCCCTACGGTCGGTTTATTATAATCTGTTGACTCTGTCCATAGGGGATTTCAGCTGAAGATTTAAGGAAAGAAAGAAAGAAAAAGAGAGAGAAAAATATGTTAAGAGTAAAAGAGGAATATTATTTACTATTTCTTGCTAAATCTTTAAATGCAAAAGTCATAATCACCTTTAACCTTGCTTCTAAAAACTTCACCAATGATATTATTATTATTATTATTATTATTATTATTATTATTATTATTATTATTATTATTATTATTATTATTATTAATATTATTATTATTATTTAATTATTATTATTATTATTATTATTATTATTATTATTATTATTATTATTATTATTATTATTCAGATGATGAACCCTATTCATATGGAACAAGCCCACCATAGGGGCCACTGACTGGAAATTCAAGCTTCCAAAGAATATCCCTCTTTACAAAAAAAGGATCAGTCAGTATCGTAATTAGTCTTAATGAGGCTGCATGGAATATTTTCATCGCACAACCTTCCGTGAAGAGGTGAAGAGGTTACTGAAGTTAAGATTTCAAGACGTGGCTGTTCCATACCACAAATATTATTTAGAATTATATGTCCTATTAACCAAAAGTTATGAATGAGAAAGAAAATAATACAGTATATAGAGTTTGGAAAACATAATTTAATATTAGCGACTTCGTATTTATGTGAACTGAAAATATCCTGCGTTGGCTTGTTGATAAGCAGTGAATTTGTAGAGAGAGAGAGAGAGAGAGAGAGAGAGAGAGAGAGAGAGAGAGAGAGAGAGAGAGAGAGAGGATGTTATAACATTAAAGTTAATGACAATCGTTATAATTGAGAGTACAGAGGGTAATCTCACAAACAGAGAGAGAGAGAGAGAGAGAGAGAGAGAGAGAGAGAGAGAGAGAGAGAGAGAGAGAGTAAATCAAAACATTGCGGGTAATGGCAATAACAATAATAGAGTACAGTCAGTTGGATATCTCAGAGAGAGAGAGAGAGAGAGAGAGAGAGAGAGAGAGAGAGAGAGAGAGAGAGAGAGAGAGAGAGAAGGTTGGGTAAGGTTCACAGTGATTTGAAAGTTTGATTCCAAAGGAGGATGAGTGGGAATGCATTCCCAATAATTGAATTCCAGACAGATTCCGATACGGGAAATCAGTCGTGATCCGCACCAATGTAAGTTGTGCATCTGGGAGCGGAATTTCATTTCTTTCTCTCTCTCTCTCTCTCTCTCTCTCTCTCTCTCTCTTGGAATATCCTTCAATCCTGAGAGATCGATATATCTGTTAAGTGATTAATTTATTCATAAGTCAATAGTTCAACGAATCTTGCGCACTGATTTTTCAAGGCTTATTACGGTAACGATAGTTGCTTAGAAATTGTTATTTTCTTTTTTTTGCAATTCATATTCCGTTCTTCGTAAATTGCTTAATTTCCTTTTTGTCTGTCTGTCTCTCCTTCCCGGTCAATATTCAAAATGGAATTATATATAAAAAAATATGCCCAATTATCTGTTGTTTAAAGAATTGACCAAAAAGTAATCAGATGTAAATATAATTTTTACTTCCTCTCTCTTTCTCTCTCTCTCCGTCAAATATTCACAGTGTAATTATTAAGCAAATATACCCAATTATCTTATGTTTAAGAATCGATCAAATAGTAAGCAGATATAAAATACCTTTAACTTCATCTCTCTCTCTCTCTCTCTCTCTCTCTCTCTCTCTCTCTCTCTCTCTCTCTCTCTCTCTCTCACCATTTCTTGTTCCTTTGGGGTTCTTCTGATAAAACTTCGAAATGATGAAGTTAAGTGAAGCAAGAATTCAATATTACTGGTCTTTTGAACTCCTTTGATACCCTTGCTTTGCCTTCGTAGAAAAGCTAACAATTTATGGACATTTGCATCAAGTAAATTGCATTTACACTCTTGCTGAGTATGTGTACACGCTGGCAGAGAGAGAGAGAGAGAGAGAGAGAGAGAGAGAGAGAGAGAGAGAGAGAGAGAGAGAGAGAGAGAGAGAGAGAGAACTCACACTTTGGGCTATGTCTATTGGATTATGTATGGCAAAGTATATGTCTTTGTGGGTGTAAGGAGAGAGAGAGAGAGAGAGAGAGAGAGAGAGAGAGAGAGAGAGAGAGAGAGAGAGAGAGAGAGAGAGAGAACTCACATTTTGGGTTATTTCTATTGGATTATGCATAGCAAAGTATATGTCTTTGTGGGTGAGAGAGAGAGAGAGAGAGAGAGAGAGAGAGAGAGAGAGAGAGAGAGAGAGAACTCACATATTGGATATTAAGCACATTCCTGTAAAATACATGTTGGTGAGAGAGAGAGAGAGAGAGAGAGAGAGAGAACTCACATATTGGATATTAAGTACATTCCTGTAAAATACATGTTGAGAGAGAGAGAGAGAGAGAGAGAGAGAGAGAGAGAGAGAGAGAGAGAACTCACATACAGGATCACGTCTATCCCTGAGAAATATTTTGTATCGTGAGCATAAGTTTGTGTGTATGTGCATGAGAGAGAGAGAGAGAGAGAGAGAGAGAGAGAGAGAGAGAGAGCACTTCATACAAAAATCTAGCCAAATGTGCTTGTATCCACAAGGCTGAACCTCATCCAGCATTGACTCAAAAGCTTACAATTCCAGCGGCAGCTGGTTGCGTAATGGCCATATCTTTTTTTTAATTCCTGGGAAACTATCTTTTCAAAATACAAAAACCCGTAAATGGACGCCTACATACAGAGCAGTGTTCCCATACAAATTTCATGACTGCCATTTCAAACAACCAGACCCATATTTGTGAATGCAAGGAGACATATATATAATATATATATATATATATATATATATATATATATATATATATATATTTATATATATATATATATATATATATATTTATATTATATATATATATATATATATATATATATATATATATATATATATATATATATCTATATATATATATATATATATATATATATATATATATATATATATATATATATATATATATATATATATATATATATATATATATATATATATATATATATATATATATATATATATATATATATATATATATATATATATATATATATACAGCGACCTGGCGTCCAAGATTATAAGGACTAGGTTAAAGGGAAAGGAGAGAGAAAGCTTTTTTTGTATGAGCTATGTGCTTTCTTTTTCTTTCTGCCTTTCTTTCCTTCTTTCTTTCTTCCTTCCTTCAGCTGAAAATCTTATTATTATTATTATTATTATTATTATTATTATTATTATTATTAATTATTATAATAATAATTATTATTATTATTATAATGTAATTATTATTATTATTATTATTATTATTATTATTATTATTATTATTATTATTATTATTATTATTATTATTCAGAAGATGAACCCTATTCATAAGGAACAAGTCCACCACAGGGGGCACTGAACTGAAATTCAAGCTTCCAAAGAATACAGTGTTCGTTTGAAAGACGCAACAGAAGGTAATAGGAAATACAGAAAGAAGAGCCAGTTATCAGAAAGGCGAAAATAAATTAACAAATCAAGAAGTTATCAGAAAGGAGAAAATAAATTAACAAATCAACAAGTTATCAGAAAGAAAATAAATTAACAAATCAAGAAGTTATCAGAAAGGAGAAAATAAATTAACAAATCAACAAGTTATCAGAAAGAAAATAAATTAGTAAATCAACAAGTTACCAGGAAGGAGAAAATAAATTAACAAATCAACAAGTTATTAGAAAGGAGAAAATAAATTAACAAATCAACAAGTTATCAGAAAGAAAATAAATTAACAAATCAACAAGTTATCAGAAAGGAGAAAATAAATTAACAAATCAACAAGTTATCAGAAAGTAGAAAATAAATTAACAAATCAGCAAATATAAATAGATAAAAATGTAAGTAAATTACCAAAATAATAGGAAAATTACCTCTTCGCTTGAACATTTTAGGTTCCAGTTACGCGTCATCCTCAGGAGACATCCACAGTCTAGCGGTGTGGAGAATAAAGGAAAATCATCCTGCAGAGAGAGAGAGAGAGAGAGAGAGAGAGAGAGAGAGAGAGAGAGAGAGAGAGAGAGAGGTCATAGGAAAAGGTGATAAATAAATAAATACCAGGGGAACCGAAAATAAAACCGATATAGTAGCATCAAAGAGCAGGAATGAATTTATTCCTCGCTTAAACGTTTCAAAGAGCAGGAATGAATTTATTCCTCGCTTAAACGTTACGAGATCAGAAGATTCCACAACTGCACCAGGCAAGCTAAGCCACTTTTTAGTTTCCCGTAAAAGAAAACTATTGTGCCGGCTTTGTTTGTCCGTCCACACTTTTTTCTGTCCGCCCTCAGAACTTAAAATCTGCGGAGGATAGAGGGCTGCAAATTGGTATTTTGATCATCCACCCTCCAAACATCAAACATACCAAATTGCAGCCCTCTAGCCTCAGTAGTTTTTATCTTATTTAAGGTTAAAGTTAGCCATAATCGTGCTTCTGGCAACGGATATGGGATAGGCCACCACCGGGTCGTGGTTAGAGTTTCATGGGCCGCGGCTCACACAGCATTATGCCGAGACCAACGAAAAATAGATCTATTTTCGGTGGCCTTGATTATACGCTGTAAAGGCTGCACAGAAAACTCGAAGAAACTTCGGTGCATTTTTTACTTGTTTATTTTTAGCCAAGATGCTAGAAAAAGACACATTGTTCGTCGTAATCCTATTTGTAGGTGAATTCAGCTAATAACTTCAGACTAGTTTCATGAGGTTATGAAGAATCTACGGGATAACTAAGAAACTCATACCTCGTATATGAACGTATATATTACTAAAAACATCCAGCTCTCTACCTATGTTGCTTAAAGATGATACGTACATCGTACTGTATGTGTCTCTTAAATATTTTCATTGGAAAACGAAAAATAAAGAAGCAGATGAAATTAAATTGAAAATAGAAGTAAACATACAGGTTTTGGTTAAAACAACTTTATCAACAAGATCAATTAAAAAAAAAAAAAAAAAAAAAAAAATATATATATATATATATATATATATATATATATTAATATATATAATATATAATATATATATATATATATATATATATATATATATATATATATATATATATATATATATATATATATATATTATATTATAAATGTATTCTAACTTAA
Source organism: Macrobrachium rosenbergii (assembly GCF_040412425.1). NCBI lineage: Eukaryota > Metazoa > Arthropoda > Malacostraca > Decapoda > Palaemonidae > Macrobrachium > Macrobrachium rosenbergii. The sequence goes on from NC_089799.1 coordinate 2,959,390, forward strand.
ATACTAAAACTTGAACATCAGCAAACCCTGGTAGATACTTTCTCGTTATGCTCCAGGTACTCAAAAATACAAATGACAACAAGTTACCAGAATAAAAATTTTATTAATAATCGCCCCTCTGTCGACAGGGGGAGGAAATCATGATTAAAATATTCCAGAATATCAGAAAGGGTTGATATCGTATTTACAATTACTCACGAATGAACGAAAAATAGTGTTTATTCTCCCTCTTCCAAATGTTTCTTCCTAAATTGAGTTATCTGACCGTGCGTCAGTTCTGTTCTCTGTCTCTCTCTCTCTCTCTCTCTCTCTCTCTCTCTCTCCAGAGACAGATACTGAAAAGCTATAACTGTGCAAAATGAAAAGTTCAATGACTTTTCCTTTTTAATAAGTTTTCTCTTCTCTCTCTCTCTCTCTCTCTCTCTTTCTTGAAAAGCTATAGCAAGTTGCAAAATGAAAAGTTCAATGACTTTTTCCTTCTCTCTCTCTCTCTCTCTCTCTCTCTCCAGAGACAGATACTGAAAAGCTAAAGCTATGCAAAATAAAAGCTCAATGACTTTCCTTTTTAATAAGTTTCTCTCTCTCTCTCTCTCTCTCTCTCTCTCTCTCTCTCTCTCTCTCTCTCTCTCTCTCTCTCCCAGAGACAGATACCGAAAAGCTAAAGCTATGCAAAATAAAAAGCTCAATGACTTTTCCTTTTTAATAAGTTTCTATTCTCTTCTCTCTCTCTCTCTCTCTCTCTCTCTCTCTCTCTCTCTCTCTCTCTCTCTCTCTCTCGCCTAGAGACAGATACTGAAAAGCTAAATCTTTACAAAATAAAAAACTCAATGACTTTTCTTTTTAATAAGGTTTCTATTCTCTTTACTTTCTCTCTCTCTCTCTCTCTCTCTCTCTCTCTCTCTCTCTCTCTCTCTCTCTCTCTCTCTCTCTCTCCCTAGAGACAAATACTGAAAAGCTAAATCTTTACAAAATAAAAAACTCAATGACTTTTCCTTTTGATAAGGTTTCAATGACTTTTCCTCTTTCTCTCTCTCTCTCTCTCTCTCTCTCTCTCCCCTAGAGATAGATACCGAAAAGCTAAAGCTATGCAAAATAAAAAGCAACTGCCCAGTGAAATTTCCTTTTCAATATGTTTTTTACACTTCGCTATTTTCATCATTAATTCCATCGTTCATATTACCTATGATGAAAAAATATGATTCCCGGATTCTGACAGGCAGTCAATAGCTCTCTCTCTCTCTCTCTCTCTCTCTCTCTCTCTCTCTCTCTCTCTCTCTCTCTCTCTCTCACGAGATGAACTGATTTACGCAGTTAATACATTTTTCCTATAAATATTTGCGCTCATTGCAGAAATATTGCATATCACAATTAAGACTTTGCTTTACTGATTTACTTTTCAGGTATCACTTTTTCTATCATAAAAAACTTCAACAATTTTGCAAATGCATTTGAGCTTATACGTCGAGTGCATTATGTATATTGCTTACAATATTAAAAATTCAGGCTCTTAAATGTTATTAAATATCAATAAAAAAAATTAGTAAAAAAGTAACAACAAAATGTTTTTTTTATCTCAACCGGCTTAATAATTGAAACTAATTCAAAGATAGTGTACCCATATCATAAAAAAAAAACATGACGGTAAATACGCTTTATGTACAATGTGGCTGATATAAACAGTATAAATAACAAAAACCTCTTAATGGAGAGGCATTTTTGCAAGGTGCAAAAGCAATGATATATCTCCATCACTTTGTTTTGTGATTTTTCCCTCAGTGGATTATTGAAGAACTTAATTTTGGTTTGTATTGGAAGCATCATTCTGCAATAAATGAAAACCACTTAGCTTTATAATAAAACTAACTAATTGACTTTATATAAGCCTTAAAAATAAAAAAAACTGGCCAATAAGTAAATTCTCTTTAATCATAATCATATATCACTTGTCTCTAATAAATTTAATATTGTTTTAATCAGAGTACAGTATTTTTTAACAATAATTGTTTTAATTTTGCAGCTTTTTTTTAAAGTACAGAGACAAGTATTTTTTTGAGAATGAAAAAGGCTAATTCCAGTTTATGATATTTACCTTATATTTTTTCTATTCTGTCTTTTTTAATACTTTAACCATTATTTCTTAAGGCAGATTACTAAAAATCTTGTACTTCATCAGCATTATTGTATTTCCCTTTGAGTATTAATAAGAATAAAAAAACTTTGCATATATGGTGTTCATAGAGAAATATCTAAAAGCCCTGTAGGTATTACTAAAGGGTATTAACAGCGTCCTTTCGGACCCCTGGCTTCACCCACTTTTTTTTTTTTTAGCTTTTTACTTTCCCTCCATTCTTATTTCCTTTCTTTAGTCTTGTTATCTAATCACTTTAACCATTATCGGTTCAGGAGACCTAACCTCCAGGTCAAGGTCGGCAATGTGGGGGTGTTTACTCCAATTTCCACCTAAAAATCTTGTACTTCATCTTATTTATTTTCCCAACCATGTGTCTCTTTATCCTAGTTTGTATTTCCCTTTGCTTCCTCTTAATAATAATAATAAATAATAATAATAATAATAATTTATTTTTAATAATAATAATAATATATTTAATCAATGTAATTTGTTTCTTGTATATAAGTCAAATTTGGTGAGCATAGCATACCCGTAATGGTTTTTTTACAGGAAAAACAATACATGGAATACAGAAAACAAGTAAATTGAGAAATTAAATCGTGTAATTTGGTAAAAACAGGTCAAAATCCAATTGAGAAGTGGGTGAAACAGGTTTCTCCAGGAGGGGATCCTTCAGGAGAGTATGATCACGGCAATGGGTCGGAGTGAAGGCACTCATCAGACAGACTGGTAGTGCTAGAGGATCTACTCTATAAATAGTCGTAGGTCAGCAGGGGTTTTTCTCCTGCTGATTTGTCATTGGTTCAAGAGTGGCGCAGCCCAGACCACCTATTGGCTGGAGAACACTCCAGTTTAGGGTCTTTTCACTGTCTTGAGCGCTGAATGGCCGAAAGCGCCTCTATCCATCTTCAGAAGAAAACTGAAAGAAGTTTTTGTTTAGTTAATAATAATAATAATAATAATTATAAAAAATAAGTCAAATTTTTGGTTAGCCCGTGACACTAGTGAAAATTTCATAAAATCAATCAAATCGTCATTCTTCTTAAATGTGCAATGAGAACAGCATTCTTAAATAAGCAACGTGGATAACAGCATTCTTTTCACGTGGGTGTTACTGAATATATACTGCTGTTTGAACCAATGTCTGGGAATCTGCATCATCTGGTGGCCGTACCGAGTTCATTTATTCACGAAACGCTGCCTCTGTTCGTGTTTCTTGCTCTTTTTTTGCCTCGGGTGTGTGACGCCATTTTCCTCGACCGCACTTGTCACTCCGAGAAGACAAGTTGTCTCAGTTGTATAGCTTTTATTTTTCATCATAAACTTTTAGTTTTCTGGAAAACAAAACTATTGTGCCGGCTTTGTCTGTCCGTCCACACTTTTTTCCGTCCGCAGTTTTTCTGTCCGCCCTCAGATCTTAAAAACTGCTGAGGCTAGAGGGCGGCAAATTGGTATGTTGATCATCCACTCTCCAATCCTCAAACATACCAAATTGCAGCCCTCTAGCCTCAGTAGTTTTTATTTTATTTAAGGTTATATAGTCAGCCATAATCGTGCGTCTGGCAACGATGTAGAACAGGCCACCACCGGGCCGTGGTTAAAGTTTCATAGGCCGCGGCTCATACACCATTATACCGAGACCACCGAAAGACAGAACTATTTTCGGTGACCTTGATTATACGCTGTACAGAAAACTCGACTGCGCCGAAGAAACAACGGCGCAGCATTTTTAGTTTTTTTTTTCAGGACTGCTGGAACAAAGCTTTTAACTCCGCGTATTATAAATGCTGATGCACAGAGATTCACGATACAGTGAAATGGTTTCGCAATACGTCAGAAATAGCAATGAAACTCAACTCTTCTTCCTTATTTTTCTTTGCTTACTTTGTGTTGAGTTTTTGTCCGTTTTCTTCAGTTATCAATCACCTTCTTTCCTTCCTCTTCCTCCTCTGTAAACTCCGTTTTCGTAAAAGCAATCATCACACTTCTATCCACAAACAAACGTTGGTAACGTCTAAGAGTGTAAAGGATATCACTCGCTTCCTTTCGGTATAATGCCCAGGAAATATAGAAGGCTATACATTCTTTTTATCGCTTCCTTTTAATACAATATCCAGGAAATATAGAGGCACTATAAATTGTCCTTTATTTTTAATCTCATCACAATAATGTTAGGGACCTCGGATAAAATTCAACGTTGATGAGAGCAATGAGACGCTATTGGCACAGTTTGTTGTGACTAGCAATTAGGTTGCCGGGAAAAATTTTTAGTATCCAGGGATAGTAGAAATCTCTCTCTCTCTCTCTCTCTCTCTCTCTCTCTCTCTCTCTCTCTCTCTCTCTCTCTCTCTCTCTCTGGCCTACCGTCTATAAAGCAGATGGCTAGAGGCTGCGGTGGAAATAAAGAAGTAATACTGGTCTGAAAACCTGACATAGGAAGGAACGTGTGGTACTTATAAATACTCAACTGGCTTTGCTTGAACAGTAATAACATGTAATCCAATACAAGATTCGGCTATACATAAACGACTGGACAACCACGAACTGTATCACCATTTCACATAATTATTTCGCCAGATTTGAGCGGAAATTTGTGGCAGTTCTGACATTTGTTTAAGCCTTAGTACTTATTCTTTTTATCTGTTACCGTCATTATTATAATGCATGAATGGGGCTTGGGAATAGATTCTAATAGATCCTTACGTACGAACTGTGAAAAACAGAAAATTTGGTGATTTTTTTATATGAAAAAACTTCCTTCACTAATAATCTATGACGTTATGCATACGAACTTCGAATTTTTACATTGGAAAAGCTACGCCCGTAAAAAAAACTTCAATGATACGAATTTCAGAAAAGGAAGAAATGCTGGTTATTCTATAAAGGAAAAACTACCTCTAGTATTAGCTTATGCCTTTGTGTATACGATCTTTGAATTTCTGCATTAGAACACCTACGCCCATAAAAAGAATTTCAATGATACGAACTGCAGAAAAAAACAAAAATTTTAGTTCTACTAATTGCATAGAATAAAGAAACAATAATTTTGTATACGGCAAAATAACTTCATTTATAATTTATGTCTTTGTGGATACGAACTTTCAATTTCTTACCAGGACAACCTACGACAGCAACCAGAATTTCAATGATATTCACACATAAAGTATAAGTTATAAGGTCGGTTACGAAGCCTCACACATCCAGTCAAGCTCTGGAACCCTGGATGGTGAATATTATTGAATAAAAAATAGTAGTTTTAGTTAGTTTTGGAGGCCGTATATCAAATTGCTGCCCTGCCAATGTGTACAAGTCCCGTTAACAATCTACAGAGCAAACAAAAGATCCCAATTTAACCCAAAATATTTTTAGTGCGTATGACCGCACCGTGCTCTCTCTCTCTCTCTCTCTCTCTCTCTCTCTCTCTCTCTCTCTCTCTCTCTCTCTCTCCGAGATCTAATCTGGCTTATGTTTCGCGTGATTATTTCGTAGTGTGGTAGAACACCGTCTGATAAAGATTCTCTCTCTCTCTCGCACCCCCTCCATCTAATTTGGCTTATATTTCTCGTGATTATTTCATCGCAGTGTGGTGAAACACCGTCTGATGAAGACTCTCTCTCTCTCTCTCACACACACATAAATCCTCAGGATTCCTGGTGGATTTATTGAAATATTCGAAGAACTGGGGGAAGTTAATTTCAAAGTCAATAAAATTCCATTCAGCTCCAGTATATCACTATCACTGTCGAACTGAGCCGAAGCAAAGGGATGATAATTCCTTGCGCGCGCACACACGCATACGCGTGCGTATACACACGCGTACAGAGAGAGAGAGAGAGAGAGAGAGAGAGAGAGAGAGAGAGAGAGAGAGAGTCTTCACCAGACGGTGTTTCACCATATTACAATGAAATAATTACCAGAGATATAAGCTAGATCAGACGGAGAGAGAGAGAGAGAGAGAGAGAGAGAGAGAGAGAGAGAGAGAGAGAGAGAGTCTTCACCAGACGGTGTTTCACCATATTACAATGAAATAATTACCAGAGATATAAGCTAGATCAGACGGAGAGAGAGAGAGAGAGAGAGAGAGTCTTCACCAGACGGTGTTTCACCATATTACAATGAAATAATTACCAGAGATATAAGCTAGATCAGACGGAGAGAGAGAGAGAGAGAGAGAGAGAGAGAGAGAGAGAGAGAGAGAGAGAGAGAGAGTCTTCATTATACGGTGTTTCACCATACTTCAATGAAATGATCACGAGAAATATAAACCAAATTAGATGGCAGGGGAGAGAGAGAGAGAGAGAGAGAGAGAGAGAGAGAGAGAGAGAGAGAGAGAGAGAGAATCTTTATCAGACAGTGTTTTACCACATTACAACAACATAATCACGAGAAATATAAGCCAGATTAGATCTCGGAGAGAGAGAGAGAGAGAGAGAGAGAGAGAGAGAAGTGCGGTCATACATGAGAAAATCTACATTGGAACCTGACAAGAAAATGTACTTCAACATCAACACGATATATTATCTTTCAAAGGAAGTTGCATTCTCTTGGAGTCAATAACTTTTTCGGAGAACTGTGGCTCCTCCTATTCAAAATTTTTACTTTGCACTTTTATCCGCATAGATCATTTCTGCAATTTAACATCGAGGATATAATTTTTCAGAAATATAAGTACATAAATAAATAAATAAATAAATAAATAAATAAATAAATAAATAAATAAATAAATAAATAAATAAATAAATAAATAAATAAAATAAATAAACATACAAATAAATAAATAAAATAAATAAACAAATAAAGATAGTGAATAAATAAATAAATAAATAAATAAATAAATAAATAAGTAAATAAATAAATAAACAAATAATATATAAATAAATTAAGAAAATGAATGAGTGAACAAATAAATAAATAAAAAATAAATAAATCAATAAACAAATAAATAAATAAATAAATAAATAAATAAAGAATGGGTGAATAAATGGGTAATATGCGTAGGACTTCCTGCGTTTTCTGAATCTGCATCCCACTATCGAATTTCTACGCAATTTCCAAAGCGTATGAAAATAAATTCTATAAATGGGCCAAAGTTTTCGGAGCATAATGTCCAACACTGCGGAACCAATACACCCTATTCAGTATCAGTTTTCGATAGGCAATTTCCAGGCAGCGTTATGAAACGGAACTAAAAGTAATCCTTTGTGCTTTAAGGAAATATACAATTAAGCCAGCTTGACTTATCTGCTTAAAGAATCTCTAGGAATTGCTAAAATCTCTTTTGACGATATACCTTTGAAAAGGCCATTTTGATATTGATATATCCTCAACAAAAAATTTATGATGAGATCAATTGATATTGATATTTCCTCAACAAAATACCTCTGATAAGACCATTTTAATATTGATATATCCTTAACAAAACATCTCTGATGAGACCAATTTGATATTGATATATCCTCGACAAAATATTTATGATGAGGCCATTTTGATATTTATGTTTTCTCACCGAAACATCTCTGATAAACCAATTTTGATACTGAGATTTCCTCAACAAAATATTTATGATGAGACCATTTTGATATTTAAATATCATCAACAAAATATCTCTGATAACACCAATTTGATATTGATATTTCCTCAAAAATATCTGATAAGACCATTTTGATACTGATATTTCCTTAACAA
>NC_089799.1:2972205-2999705 GCF_040412425.1 Macrobrachium rosenbergii
TACTCAGAGCAAATTTCTACACATACACAAGCGAGGTTAGTGAATGATGAATGGAAGCTCATATGAAAAGCTCAATGATTAACAGTATAATACGCATGATTTTTTATTTGGTGGAGATGATTTAGCTTGAAAAGGTGTCACTGTATGTCATGAATCTGAACCCCTTCTGATCTAGCTTAAATTTCTGGTAATTAATTCATTGTAGTATGGTAAAAACACTGTCTGAGAAAGACTCTCTCTCTCTCTCTCTCTCTCTCTGTACGCACGTTCGTGTGCGTGTGTGTGTGTGTGTGTACGAGGAATTATCATCCCTTTGCTTCGGCTCAGTTCGACAGTGATAGTGATATACTGGAGCTGAATGGAATTTTATTGACTTTGAAATTAACTTCCGCCAGTTCTTCGAATATTTCAATAAATCCACCAGGTAGTCTGAGGATTTACGCGAGAGAGAGAGAGAGAGAGAGAGAGAGAGAGAGAGAGAGAGAGAGAGAGAGAGAGAGAGAGAGAGAGAGAGAGAGAGAAATCTTTACTATAGAGTGTTTTGCCACACTATAATGAAATAATTACCAAGAACTTAATCTAGATTATTTGGAGAGAGAGAGAGAGAGAGAGAGAGAGAGAGAGAGAGAGAGAGAGAGAGAGAGAGAGAGAGACCTTACCTTACCTTACAGACCTTACAGTTCGTTCGGGTTGCCCCAGGTCCCTCAGTGTGAGGCACCTCTGATGTCTACCAGAGAATTGCTCATGCATCTTCCGGTATATTTTGCATCTTCCAATCTTGGATGGTCTGGGATGCATCTTATATATTTGTCGAGTTTATTCTTAAACACATCTACGTACGTACGTTTTATAAAGCATAATCATGTGTTCAACTTTTCTTGTTTTGAAGTGCCGGAACAACATTCCCATTTTTGTTTTGCATTTTGCCAATAGTGTTGCTATTTGATCACTGCATAACATATTCTATTCAGCATCACACCAAGGTCTTTTACTGCTTCCTTATTTTTGATTGTCTCGTTATTAGATCCTGTATATGCATACAGCAATCCTTCTTTATCACCATAGTTTATTGATTCAAATTTATCAGAGTTAAATACCGTCCTATTTTCCTCTGACCATTTATATATGTTGTTTAGGTCTCTTTGTAGAGAGAGAGAGAGAGAGAGAGAGAGAGAGAGAGAGAGAGAGAGAGAGAGAGAGAGAGAGAGAGAGAGAGGTATCTTGAAAAAAAAAAATAGTTCCTTACTTAAAATCCCTGTTTCTTCTGACTTTTGTTAATATTTTCAGATAAGAAATACGGAAAAAGAGAGAGAGAGAGAGAGAGAGAGAGAGAGAGAGAGAGAGAGTTGCCCAGCTGGTGGACATTTACTCGAGCGAACGCATAAAAACGTGGACGAAATATCGGGCCAATATAACGGAAGAAAAGGGAAAAGTGACTTCAGAAATGTCAGCATGGCTGCTATATGTTGACACATCTTGAAAATCATGGAGTGACCTTAAAAGGGAAAGTTTTTGAGGTTACCACATGGACATATTGCTTTTTGGGAAATATTCACTTTGCACTCGATTCTGGGGGCTGTTTTGTTTGGCATCTTTTATATGGGTTATTTCACCAGATTTCCCAGGAACAAGTTTGTTTTTATCATAAACGCCAGTACAAAATAACCCATTATTTAATATATTTTTAATTCACTGACGTATACGAATTTTTCAAAATATATCATCAGGCTTTAAAAGCAAATATTTAGGCAAAGCATCTGTTTTTCAGTCATTTGTCATTCACTGACATGTATGAATTTTTATAAATAAAAAGGGGTCAAACTAAATTATAAGCTTAATAAAATGTACATGTAAAATTTATTAAAAATAAATATTCTTGAAAAATTCCAGCAAATATTGAAGATTTGATTATATACTTACAGATTGCTACAGTAGTTCTTTCTATTTTCAGAAATGATTTGCTCAGTTGATAAAATTTCAAAAGAAATCCGCCTTTTCCCAGTTAATTAAACATACGGTTTTTAAAAAGAAAATCTTTAAAAATTCAAGTAAATACTGTCAATTTGATTATATACTTACAGATTGTTATTGTACTTCTATTTTCCAGAAATGATTTGCTATGTAGATAAAAGTTTGAACTGAAATCCGTTTTATCTCCATTAAACATACATTTCCAGGATAATATATATGAGTGTTATTAAGGAACACCTATAGAGAATTATGAATTTAGCTGGTCGCTGGTATAAAGGTTAGTGTCTTAGTATGCCACTCAGATGTCACGAGTTGGCGCCTCCACAAGGCCTATGAAATCACTGGCTCTGTATCATGTTCAGCTACTGGCGCGGTGTGGGGTATGTAGTGGGAGGTTGAAACCAAACATATTCTTTGGAAGCTTGAATTTGAAACCAACATATTCTTTGGAAGCTTGAATTTGAAACCAACATACTCTTTGAAAGCTTGGATTTGAAACCAACATATTCTTTGAAAGCTTGAATTTGAAACCAACATATTCTTTGAAAGCTTGAATTTGAAACCGTCATATTCTTTGGACCTTGAATTTGAAACCAACATATTCTTTGAAAGCTTGACTTTGAAATCAACATATTCTTTGGAAGCTTGAATTTGAAACCAACATATTCTTGGGAGGCTTGAATTTGAAACCAACATATTCTTTGGAAGCTTGAATTTGAAACCAACATACTCTTTGAAAGCTTGGATTTGAAACCAACATATTCTTTGAAAGCATGAATTTGAAACTAACATACTCTTTGAAAGCTTGAATTTGAAACCGACATATTCTTTGGAGCTTGAATTTGAAACCAACATATTCTTTGGAAGCTTGAATTTGAAACCAACATATTCTTTGGAAGATTGAATTTGAAACCAACATACTCTTTGAAAGCTTGGATTTGAAACCAACATATTCTTTGAAAGCTTGAATTTGAAACCAACATAGTCTTTGAAAGCTTGAATTTGAAACCGACATATTCTTTGGAGTTTGAATTTGAAACCAGCATATTCTTTGAAAGCTTGACTTTGAAACGAACATATTCTTTGGAAGCTTGAATTTGAAACCAACATATTCTTGGGAGGCTTGAATTTGAAACCAAAATATTCTTTGGAAGCTTGAATTTGAAACCAACATACTCTTTGAAAGCTTGGATTTGAAACCAACATATTCTTTGAAAGCATGAATTTGAAACTAACATACTCTTTGAAAGCTTGAATTTGAAACCGACATATTCTTTGGAGCATGAATTTGAAACCAACATAATCTTTGGAAGCTTGAATTTGAAACTAACATATTCTTTGGAAGCTTGAATTTGAAACCAACATATTTTTTGAAAGCTTGGATTTGAAACCAACATATTCTTTGAGAGCTTGAATTTGAAACCAACATACACTTTGAGAGCTTGAATTTGAAACAAACATATTCTTTGGAGCTTGAATTTGAAACCAGGATATTCTTTGAAAGCTTGACTTTGAAACCAGCATATTCTTTGAAAGCTTGACTTTGAAACCAGCATATTCTTTGAAAGCTTGAATTAGAAACCAACATATTCTTTGAAAGCTTGAGTTTGAAACCAACATATTCTTTGCAAGCTTGAATTTGAAACAAACATATTCTTTGAAAGCTTGAATTTGAAACCAATATATTCTTTGAAAGCCTGAATTTGAAACCAACATATTCTTTGAAAGCATGGATTTTAAGTCAACATATTCTTAGAAAGCTTGGATTTCAAGTCAATGGCCCCGTGGGTTTGTTCCATATGAAGAGATTTCATCTACTGAATAAAATAAAAATAAAATTATGAAGATAAACGAGAGAGAGAAAAAAAAATGAGCCAATACCCACACACTCGCAAGAGATATTAGAAACCGTCTTTACGAACGAGGAAGATCCACTGAATTCCTGTGATGTTTTTGGCCAAAGACCTTTCCCTTTGATGACCTTAGGAAGCGCCCGGCACAAAACGAAAAGTTCGAGGACTCTTTCCCTCCGTGAGCAAAATAAGCTTTAATTAAACAGAAGTAATAGATGTAATTTTAGCGAACAAAGAGACCTGACTTGAATCATTCTCTCAACTGTGTGCTTTATAAATGCCAAAATTCATTTTCCCTTAATACTAATTGGGGAAGGGAAGCTTCGTTTGGATAATTAATATTAGATTAATTACTGATGGATAATTAATATTAGATTAATAATTGACTTTATCATTTACCGAATAATCTCAGTTTGGAACATAAATATTGTTTTTCTTCTAGAGTTTTCTTAAAACGAATTATTAAGATTATATGATTTATCAGTTTGTTCATTACTAACATTATATCAATTATCAGTTGATACATTATTAACATTAATGAATATCAGTTTTATAATTTGCTAAGTAATCTCCATTAGCGTTTTATTATACGTATTTTGGGGTTTATAACTTTTCCATTAAAATTTTTGTTTTTTTTTTTTTTGTAAAACAAACGTCTTCAGTAATTATATAAAATCTTTCCCAAAATAAGACAAATTTCTCAAATTCGATGAATTTCACCTCCCACATAAAATCTATTCATTGTACTCTGTAATATTTCAATTTCCAGCCTGCATTAGGCATGTCCAAGCAAATATTCAATGCTTTATTAATCTACAATTTGTTAATTTATTTGTTCTTTCTAAATAAATGATCTCTTCTTTCTTTCTGTGTTTCTCATTGCCTTCTGTTCCTCCTTTCTAAGGAAATCTTAATATTTTTTGGAATTTTAAGTCTACGCCCTCTGAGGGCTTGTTCCATATGAATGGGGTTCATCTTTTGAATAATAATAATAATAATAATAATAATAATAATAATAATAATAATAATAATAATAATAATAATAATAATAATAATGAAGTTTATTTATCACTAACAGAGGTCGAAAACACTATATAAGTTTCAGTCACTCTCTGTAATCTGATCCAAACTGTCTTAGTTGTGATAATATTCACGAAAGTAGCAGCAACTTTCGAAAGTTGTGCGCAAGCTTTCATTTCAAGGAATTTACAACTAGTGACAAGAAGGCCGTTTGTTTTGTTCTTGGGGATTAAGCTGGTCTTGAGCCGGCAGCAGAGGCTTACGTGCAGATGAGCAGCCTGAATTATTATCATCATTATTATTCAGACGATGAACCCTATTCATATGGAACAAGCCCACCACAAGGGGCCGTTGACTCGAAACTCAATCTTCCAAAGAATATGGTGTTTATTAGAAAGGAGTAACAGAAGGTAATTGGGAATACAGAAAGGTTGGGGAACGGTTTGTAATCAAATAAACAAGCGTGAAGGAATAGTTCATTACATAACATTTAACAAAAAATGGAAGTCAAAACCTGTTAGGTCATTCAGAAACTAAAACCTAACAGGTCATTCAGAATCTAAGATATATACCCCGGTCAACACAAAAGACAGATCATAAGACTGCAGAAAAGTAGCGTGGGATGAAATGCGACGACCTCCCCGAAATAACGAGACAATTTCGATCTATTTTCCTTTTTGTCCCATTAATTCCAGTAACTCCCCACCCCTTGTGGCTGACTGGGATAGCTAGCCTTCTTCTCTTTTTCCTTCTTCTTCTCCCTCCTCTATTTCTTCTTCCTGCTATCCGCTAAATGATCGCACATATTGGCCATTTCCCATGGCACTTGGTCCGGAAATGAGCTCCATTCATCGATCTTTATGGCCTCATATTTTCTTTTCCCCAGTCAAATTGACTTCGGAAATTTAGCCTCATAACTGGGGAAGTTGTGGGGAAGGAAACGTTACTCACCCCCGCCCCCTTTTAACAAAGAGAGTTGGGGAAGTTTCTGTTCCCGAAGTTTTTCAATATCATTGACAACATCTGTCAGTGATACTGTCATTAAGTCAGTGTGCTTTCGCGATTTGGAGTTTCTGGGTGTCATGGAGACTAAGCATAAATCAGTCATTAGTTTATGAGATTCTTTTACACACTGGTTGACTGAAATACTTTTTCCTATTGTATTAGATACTGGCAAAGTTACAGTAAAGTTAAAAATAGTAAATGGTTCAAGAAAACATTGTGAATAAATAGTTTTTCTCATGTCAAGCTTTGTAAGTCATTCGGTAATCACTCACAATCTAGGTGTTAAGATAGGTATGAAGTACGTGTTTATTATTATTATTATTATTATTATTATTATTATTATTATTATTATTATTATTATTATTATTATTATTATTATTATTATTATTATTATTTTCTCATAATAATAATAATAAAAATAATAATAATAATAACTCCACTCTCTTGTTTTCATATGATCCCGACATTCAACTCATTATTATTATTATTATTATTATTATTATTATTATTATTATTATTATTATTATTATTATTATTATTATTATTATTATTAAGGCAATCCCCCGCTGCGGAGAATAGAACCCCATCGTAAAAGCAAATAATAAATCACAGAGATAAGAAAGACGACAAGAGGAAATATCCTCTGATATACGAGTTCTTGAGGCCTCGGTAAATCACGAAAATAATTTTAATGCTGAGGAAACAAAGCAAACTTGTCTCAGTCGACCGCGAATTATATACGATTTGAAGGAATTACAACGTTTCGCTGCTGCAGTTAAGGGTATATGACATCTCAAACATTTCTGTAGGACTTTTTAGTTGTCTGTAAGAGAAAACTAGCGAGATGATGTTCGTCTGTCCGTCCGCGCTTTTTCTGTCCTGGCTCAGATCTTAGGAACTACCGAGGCTAGAGGGCTGCAAATTGGTATGTTGATCATCCACCCTCCAATCATCGGACATACCAGATTGCAGTCCTCTAGCCTCAGTAGTTTTTATTTTATTTAAGGTTAAAGTTAGCCATGATCGTGCGTCTGGCAGGCACCGCTATAGGTGCCAAAATACAGGCCACCACCGGGCCGTGGCTGAAAGTCTCATGGGCCGCGGCTGAGAGTTTCATACAGCATTATACGCTGTACAGAAAACTCGATTACGCCAAAGACACTTCGGCGCATTTTTTACTTGTTTTTATTTATGTTTGTGCAAGCATAATCACGTGAACCCCTGCTCACTTAAAATGATTTTTAGCATTTAAATTCCCCCTTTCTATTTTTAATTATGACTTCAAAAACATTCTCGCATTTACTCTTTGAATTCATATTTGATTAACTTCCATCTTTCCCCCTGTCCTCCACATTAAAAAAAAAAATCTTTAAAATGAATGACTTCGGAGAGAGCATCTCTTACCTGCCTCATCCTCCCGTCACATTAACCTCAAATATTAGTGCATTTCTCATCTTTTGATCTGACTTAATACTTTATTTGATCAGTTTTCTCTTCGTTAAAAAAACTTATTGTTTTATTATCACATCAATATCGTGTTATCCTTGTGCGTCCAAGATAATCATTAGGTTTTGTCTTGTATATTAATCTCATCTAATTTTTTACCCGTCTCCATCCTACATGATACTCTCACTCTTTTTATCAAACAAAGTGAGAAATAATATATATTAAATGTGGCAATTGATATGTGCGTATGTATATATATATATATATATATATATATATATATATATATATATATATATATATATATATATATATATATGTATGTATATATATACACACACACAAGACAACAATTGGCCCTTGTATGTCATTTTAGACAAAAAGTAAGCTTGGGATGAAATATGAAATTATGACGAGAGAATTTGAAGATATGTATCTATGAACACAGCAATCATGTCCAAGAAGAGACCCAGAATATGATGTAATCTCGCAACTTGTCTATTTTCAAGACATATCTTCTCCAATGAACGTCCCCAAAATACAACACAAAAGAAGACAAGGAAGCTTTCTTTCCTATTCAGAAACCAGATACATTCTGTCTCCTCCGAATCAGCCTCGACAACGCAATAAAACCTCTAAATATAAAACGGCTCGAGATCAAATATCCTTTTAAAACTGGTCGAGAAAGAATAAACTCTTAGACCTTTAAATATTTTAACCGGTCGAAAAAGAATAATCTCTCGGACATATATAAGACTTACTAAAAACAGAAAACGGCGCTGCTCCGTATTCTCTGACCTGTTCATCCACAATTCTACGTCAGTTTATGCTTTGTTTGTGTGACCTGGGTCACGAAGGGTCAGGATTCGATTTGCGTCGGGGCTATAAGATTCCTTTGGGTGTGAATTCAATCTCTCGCGTGTGTCAGCAACTGCAATTTACGACGGCGGCAAAATATTTGAATGTATCTCCTCAGAATCCTTCAAAGAATTCCTTCTTTCTATTTTTACGTGTTCTCCGACGTTTATTGTTGTCATTGTTGGTATAATAATAATAATAATAATAATAATAATAATAATAATAATAATAATAATAATAATAATAATAATAATAATAACAATATAAAATATTTGAATATACTTTCTCAAAATCCTCCATAAATTTTATTCACTTTGTTAATGTCCTTTAGATTTTATTACTGCCATTACCATTACTAATAATAATAATAATAATAATAATAATAATAATAATAATAATAATAATAATAATAATAATAATCATAATAATAAAAATATTTGAATATACTTCCCCAAGATCGTCCAAAAATTTTATTTCACTTTCTTAGATGTCCTTTAAATTTTATTATTAGCAATAATAATAATAATAATAATAATAATAATAATAATAATAATAATAATAATAATAATATCCCGTTTGATATCCGATCCACCATACTTCGGCAATAGCTTACATCCAAGAGGAATTGTGATTGATAAATGCTTCGCCCCCAGGGGGATTCGAACCGCTGCCTAGTTTAGAAACAACGATGTACATTGACTTTTGAATATTGAGCCTTGAAGAAAGTTGATTTCCGAAGGACAGTGAACTCGATATTAAACGATATATGTGACTTGGTATGTGTAAATATGAAAAAATGTCACGCCCTATATGACAAGAATTCACACACATAGGCTACATACACATGCATATATATACATATAAAAATTAATATGATCAAAATTTCAACGTTTCTTCCTTTTCTTCCTTATCATTGGCACTGTTTCGGAAAATCTCTGTTCCCAGTCCCATCATCACAAAGACAAATCCCGTAGGTGGGTAGTGCCGCCAGTGCACCTCATGCGGTGCACTGTAGGCATTAGTTAAGGTTCCTTGCACCGTGCCTTCGGCCCCTACCTGCAACCCCTTGCATTCCCTTTACTGTACCTCCTTTCATATTCTCTTTCTTCCATCTTACTTTCCACCCTCTCCTAACAACGGATTCATAATGCGAGATTTTCCTCCTGTTACACCTTTCAAACTTTTTACTGTCAATTTCCGTTTCAGCGCTGAATGACTTCATAGGTCCCAGTGCTTGGCCTTTGGCCTAAATTCTATATTCAGTTCAATTCACACAGACAAATGAAAAAACTACTTTGAAAGACCCCAACAAAAACGCACATTTTACTGTCAACATTAAGCATAAACTTAGTTTTGAGTTTATCCTTTGCTGAAAATCAAAGGTCTCACATTCGTCACACAAAAAAAAATTCACCTTGTATTTTAATTATTTATTCATATCTTTATCCCTTTATCCATCAATTTCTCAACCTATCTTTTTTTTTTGTTTTCCGGTAACTGATCTCTCCTTTCTGTACTTCCTATTATCTTCTCTAATTTCATTCAGTTGAACACCATATTCTTTGCAAGCTTGAATTTCATTCAATGGCCCCTTTGGTGGGCTTCTTCCATATGAATGGGTTTCATCTTTTGAATAATAATAATAATAATAATAATAATAATAATAATAATAATAATAATAATAATAAATGTAAACCAGGTCAGTATCTGCAGCTATTTAAAGAACGCATTCGCCAGCAAATGTCAATTTTCTCAGCAAGATGCAAAGGACGCCAAAGTGGATATTTCTGGGGGTTAGCTGGAACATACATCATGCCTGCATATTGCTTCTGCATTTTGCGTCTTCTCCTGCTTTACAAATTGCCCGCATTTACATGAAGGCCTTCGCTCTTGGCCTCGGCCTTTTTTTGCGAATTCTCCCGGTCTGCAAAGGAGCCAGAGTGTCTGCGTTTGTATTTTTAGTTTTCTGTGAAAGAAAACTATTGTGCCGGCTTTGTTTGTCCGTCCGTACTTTTTTCTGTCCCCAATTTTTTTTGTCCGCACTTCTTTCTGTCCGCACTTTTTCTGTCCGTCCTCAGATCGTAAAAACTACTGGGGCTAGACGGCTGCTAACTGGTATGTTGATCATCCACCTTCCAGTCATCAAGCATACCAAATTGCAGCCATCTAGCCTCAGTAGTTTTTATTTTATTTATGGTTAAATTCGGCGCAATCGAGTTTTCTGTACAGCCACAGGGTATAATCAAGGCCACCGAAAATACATCTATCTTTCAGTGGTCTTGGTATAATGCTGTATGAGCCGCGGCCTATGAATCGTTAACCATGGCCCGGCGGTGCCCTATCGCATATCGTTGCCAGAAGCACGATCATGGCTGAATTTAACTATAAATAAAATAAAAACTACCGAGACTAGATGGCTGCAATTTGGTATGTTTGATGATTGGAAGATGGATGATCAACATACCAACTTGCAGCCCTCTAGCCTCAGTAGTTTTTAAGATCTGAGGGCGGACAGAAAAAGTGCGGACAGAAAAAAGAGCGGACAGAATAAAGTGCAGACGGACAGACAAAGCCGGCAGAATATTTTCTTTTATAGAACACTAAAACTGCATCCCACGTATGAATTGAAAGTTCCCTTCGTGTTCTTTCAACCGCTAAAATCTTCAAAGAAATGTGGGAAGCATAATAATAGAGTATCACCAACAAAGACTGGAGAGTTAAAATGACTGATTTCTGCCTGATTACCAGAACCTCCTAGGCTAAGGGTAAACATTCTACATTTTCCCAGCAAAAATCACAAAAAAATATATCATTGGGATAAATACTCCTTACGTAGTAATTAACAATGTTAACAGATAAATACTCCTTACGTAGCAATTAACAATGTTAACAATGTTGATTTTAAAGGGATAAGGCCCAAGAACAACAGATGCTGTGACATGTGTTCACTTACATTTGAATAAAAAAATTAACATCTGAAAATCTCTCCCATAAAAGATTTTGCCCGAAATAATTTATCTAGCGATACCTAAAGCAAATCGTAATGCTTTAACTGTTCTTTGAATGCTTCTCAAAAATGCATGTATCTGACAAAGCTTCAACGCAATACACACGGAATAACGTCTTCTACATTTTTATTAAAATGGCGAAACAGGTCATTACAACGATAATAACAAAGTTTATCAGTACCCTCTCAAGAGTGAATCCTTTCCATATAGGGTCAAAGACAACTTCCGAACACAATTGGATCCCACGCCCAACTCACAGTTAAAACAATGAGTGGTTTGTATTATTATTATTATTATTATTATTATTATTATTATTATTATTATTATTATTATTATTATTATTATTATTATTATTGAGAATTAAAAGCCACAGTAGTGTTAAAAATATTTATGTACAGAGTCAAAAACGTTTTTTACTGTGTACATAAATATTTTTAACACACTACTGTGGCTTTTAGTTCTCAATAATAATAATAATAATAATAATAATAATAATAATAATAATAATAATAATAATAATAATAATAATAATAATACAAACTACTTATTGTTTTTAACTGTTTAGTTCTCGATATTATATAGCCTCGTTACAGGGTCGCCTTGTTTCATTATTATTATTATTATTATTATTATTATTATTATTATTATTATTATTATTATTATTATTATTCAGAAGATGAACCCTATCCATATGGAACTAGGCAGCAGGGACCACTGACTTGAAATTCAAGCTTCCAAAGAAATATGGTGTTCATTAGAAAGAAGCAACAGCAGGCAATGGGAAATACAGAAAGAAGAGATCACTTACTAAATAATGAAAAAAATAAATGAACACTTCATTAAACAAATAGAAAAAATGTAAGTAAATTACTGAAATACATGAACTGTAAAGGAGAAAGTACTACATGATTTTGTAATAGAAAGATATATAATGTAATGTATTATTCAGAGGGTACCAACGTTATAACTTGATTACAACCTAACATTAAGATGTGAAATTAACCAATATTCATACGTAAAAATTTTATTCGGCATTTCCTAAATGAACGGTGTGTAAATATATGACAAGGAAAACGTTTTATAAAAATAAACTAATTAAAAAAAGTGTATGAAAGGAGCTGTAAAAAATATCAGAGTCCTCATTTAGCGGACCCAACCTCGTTTTATTAGAAAAATTTCCGCATAAATATTCCGAGAGACGGGAACTACAGTGAAATATTCGAGGTGGATATAGTCATTCGTTAGCTTATCGCTCTCTCTCTCTCTAAAACTCTTTCTCTCTCCGTTTCCTTCTCTTTGGCTTATCGTCCATCTCTCCCGCTCTTCGACTTATCGCTCCTCTCTCTCTCTCTCTCTCTCTCTCTCTCTCTCTCTCCAAAAATCCAAAGAATGATTTTCACTGGCAAAGTACCTGAACTAAGTTCTTTTCCAGTCTGAAATTTTGTCTGGGAATATTTCGCAGTGAGAAAAAAAGTATATATGAGTATATATATATATATATATATATATATATATATATATATATATATATATATATATATATATATATATATATATATATATATATATATATATATATTGTAGGTGTGATAACACAGTCTCCATATCTACATAATCAGGCAATATGATAAAGACATGTCAAAATGTTATCATTATTATTATTATTAACCAAACAAAAATTTCTTTCAGTTTTCTTCTGAAGATGGAAAGAGAAACCCACAAGTTTCCTTTGTATAACTTGTTTACTTGTAAATATTTACATGATACTTTTAAACTCGAGTACTTTCAGGTCCTAACTGTGACCCTTTTACAAGAGATGAGGTAGTCAGGCTGGTTCAAGGCCCAGCAGTCTTCTGGAACTTCTTCTCCCTGTGCTGTCATTTATATGATGGCTGTCCTGGTTTCCATTCTCTTGAGAGTTGTTAATCTCCTCCTGTCGGTCTGATATCCTGATCTGATGGTCAGTGGTATTAAACCTTGTGGTATGTGCGTAGTCACCATCGGTCTGTTGGGCAGGAGACCTAACCTCCAGGTCAGAAGGGTCGATTTTAGCTTCTTTTAATATTAAAGATCGGCTTATGGGATCTTCTGAGGTAAATCCTTTGTTTCCTTCTATCACTTTAATCTGTCTAATGAGTGCCCCTTCCACTACCCTCCTATGACTGATGTTATTGCTTTTGT
Organism: Macrobrachium rosenbergii; assembly: GCF_040412425.1. Taxonomy (NCBI): domain Eukaryota; kingdom Metazoa; phylum Arthropoda; class Malacostraca; order Decapoda; family Palaemonidae; genus Macrobrachium; species Macrobrachium rosenbergii. The sequence continues at coordinate 2,985,548 of NC_089799.1, forward strand.
ATTCTGACCTGGAGGTTAGGTCTCCTGCCCAACAGACCGATGGTGACTACTCACATACCACAAGGGTTAATACCACTGACCATCAGATCAGGATATCAGACCGACAGGAGGAGATTAACAACTCTCAAGAGAATGGAAACCAGGACAGCCATCATATAAATGACAGCACAGGGAGAAGAAGTTCCAGAAGATTGCTGGGCCTTGAACCAGCCTGACTACCTCATCTCTTGAAAAAGGGTCACAGTTAGGACCTGAAAGTACTCGAGATTAAAAGTAATAAATGTAAATATTTACAAGTAAACAAGTTATACACAGGAATCTTGTGGGTTTCTCTTTCCATTATTATTATTATTATTATTATTATTATTCAAAATGTTTCGTTATATTTGGCGTGTACTCCTATGCAAGCATGTATATATAAGTTCAAGCGTCCAAGCGGAGTTATCGACGAAAGGCTCCTCAAAAAACTTAAAAAAAAAAACTTCTCGAAAACTTCGTGAGTGGAATTGGAACACACACGCCCGCTTCTCTCTCTCTCTCTCTCTCTCTCTCTCTCTCTCTCTCTCTCTCTCTCTCTCTCTCTCTCTCTCTCCTTTCGCAACAGCTAACGACTTTTCTTCAGTCCGGCATCGGAGAGCCTTTCGTCTTTTTCCGTGGCGAGAAAAGAAATTTTATGTTCTTGCTATTATGTCCTCATCAATCTTTTTCGTTTTCCGAAAACGCGAAGGCTTCAACTCACTCTTACGAAAGTTATCACCTCTCTCTCTCTCTCTCTCTCTCTCTCTCTCTCTCTCTCTCTCTCTCTCTCATACACACATACACACTTTCGCTCATTCACACGGACCAGTCAATCTTAATTTAAAATATTTCTGAAATTAACCATGTAGCTAAATCAGAGAGAGAGAGAGAGAGAGAGAGAGAGAGAGAGAGAGAGAGAGAGAGAGAGAGAGAGAGAGAGTTAAAAATTTTCTACATTTATCGATATCGGTGAAACAGAGAGAGAGAGAGAGAGTTAAAAATTTTCTGCAGTTATCGATATCGGTGAAACAGAGAGAGAGAGAGAGAGAGAGAGAGAGAGAGAGAGAGAGAGAGAGAGAGTTAAAAATTTTCTACATTTATCGATATCGGTGAAACACAGAGAGAGGGTTAAAAATTTTCTGCAGTTATCGATATCGGTGAAACAGAGAGAGAGAGAGAGAGAGAGAGAGAGAGAGAGAGAGAGAGAGAGAGAGAGAGAGAGTCAAACTTTAAGTACTGTTATCGGTAAAAGAGAGAGAGAGAGAGAGAGAGAGAGAGAGAGAGAGAGAGAGAGAGATGAAATTTTTATACAAGCATCTATATCATTTACAGTCTGACACTTGATGTCATATTTCATCTGTAAAATCCTGGGAGCGAGCGGAGCTGGAAACGTTTTGGAAAAGGAATTTTTTCATTGAGATTTAAATATAAAATAACACATTGTCATCAAGTTTTTTTTTTTAAGATTTTTAGAGCATTTGGTAATCTGAAAGGATTTTCATTATTTAATTTGAATCTAAGTTTCCAGTTTGGATAAAATGGATAATTTATACAAGAGATAAAATTTGGAAACCATTTTACCTCCTACAATATGATTTTAACATAAAATAAAACATTAAAAAGTGAAGCTTTTTGAAGATTTATAAACAATTTGGTGATCTGAAAGGATGTTCATTATTTAATTTGAATCTAAGTTTCCAACTGGATACAATGGATAATTTATATAAATGTTAAAATTTAGAAACCCATTTACCTCCTAGAATATGACATTAAACATATAATAAAACATTAAAAAGTCAAGTTTTTTGAAGATTAATAAACAATTTCATGACCTGAAAGGAATTTCATGAGAAAAGTTTTTATCTAAGTGTCGAATAAGAAAAAAATGTATAATTTCTATAAGAGTTACAATTTTAGAACCCATTCACCTTCTACAATATGATTTTAAATATAAAATAAAAAGTTAAAACACCAAGTTTTTTGAAGATTTATAAACAATCTAATGACCTGAAAGTATTTTCATTATTTAATTTTTATCTCAATTTAAAGTAGAAAAAATTTATAATTTTCATAATAGCTAATTTTCAGAAACCTGTGTACCTTCTAGAATATGATTTTAAATAAAAGAAATAATTAAACAATCAAGTTAATTTAAAGGTTAAAAAACAATTTGATGACCTGCAAGATTTTCATTATTTAATTTTTATCCAAATTTCCAGTATGAAAAAATGTATAATTTTTACAATAGCTAAACTTCAGAAACCCACGTACCTCCTAGAATATGATTTTATATATAAAATTAAACGTCAGAGATTTATAAACAATTTGATTTCCATGATTTAACTTTTATGTAAGCTCCCAACTTAATAAAATGTAAATTCATGTAAGATTTAAAATTCAGAAACCTGTGTACCTCCTAAAATATTCGTTTAAAAATATAGAGCTATGTGCAATGCAAATGAAGGTAGTCCCAGGTACGCATATAAGTCACGAAAAGAGCAATAAATATGAATAACTCCAGGAAATTCAATTATCTCAGGGCAGAAGTACTTCCCGGAAATAATGAAACACCACCTGAATTATATCTTGAATATTTACCCGCTTCTCTTTACGTTATCTTTTCTCTTTGTATTTTGGAATAATTATTATTTCATTACGATTAGGTAATTGAAAACTAGCATGGAGCAGTTGAAAATTATAAAACCCAGTAAATCAGTAACTGATAAAATCACTAAAAATGGTGACTGTTTATATAAAAATATAGGGTTTTTAGTATGCTATAAAATAGTATGTGATTTCTATGAAAAATTAAACATTAATTGGATTTTATATATATATATATATATATATATATATATATATATATATATATATACTGTATATATACATACATACATACATATATATATATATATATATATATATATATATATATATATATATATATATATATATATATATAATATATATATACATATATATATAATATATATATATATATATATATATATATATATATATATATATATATATATATATATATATATATATATACTGTATATATACATACATATATATATATATATATATATATATATATATATATATATATATATATTGAAAACAGTATAACTAAAGAAATCCAATAATAAAATGAAAAAATGTGCAAAAATATCATTCAGGGTTAGCTATCACTGAACACCCAAACATAATGTAACAGGAACAATAATGATTGCCTGTATTCTGTTCCCATTTCTGTTCCTTTTTCCGTTCCTTTTCTGTTCCTTCCATTAACCAGTGACGGCTAGGGAATGCCTGCCACGGCGTGCAATTCCAATGCTTCAGTCTATTAAAATCACAATTACCCGCCCAGGCTGTCAATTAAGTGGGCGTGGCCCCTTTGGAGACTGTGGCGCAATTTGCTTTATTACTGTAGTACTTTTTTTTTGTGTCAGAATTGACCAACAGATGGCGAGCGCACTATCTGACGCTTTTGTTTTGAGGGACGGTATTGCCTGACTTACACAAAATGAACTATGCCATTTTAAGATAAAATGAATCATGCCCAAAAATCCTCTGTTTCATTGTAAAAAGCAAATAAATTTAATAATAAAGAATAATAGTTGATAAAGAAATATTGACAACGCTTTTGGGGGAGCTGAATGCATGCAAATTTGCGTTCTTTTTGAATAGACTGCTTGAAAAAAAGTCTTATTATTATTATTATTATTATTATTATTATTATTATTATTATTATTATTATTATTATTATTGTGTACCCTGCTAGGGAAAAGGAGGAAACAAGGTACACTATACATAGTTCTCTCAAAGTGTTGTTATTTTATTATTATTATTATTATTATTATTATTATTATTATTATTATTATTATTATTATTATTAGCAAGAGCAAAACTAACAGCAAATACATCAATAAAAAAAACCTAAATCAGCATTCCAATTGCAACGTAAAAATAAACAATAAAAAAAGTGGGAGAATAAATATATATGTAAAAAAATGGTCATAATCTATTGTAAAGAAAGAGAGAAAAATCAGTTCATAATGACGAGGATAATGAATGGTTCCTGCAAAGAAAAATAATCCATTTAAAGAAAAATCATTCATTTATTTTTCGAAAAATATGTATTTTTCAGTGAATGAACGGGAACTAACGATATTCATCACAATCATTACAGGAAATTCCAGGGACATATATTTCGTTTTCTGTCATGTTGTTGCAATAATGATGACATGTTTATATATTTGACAAACTCTTCTTTACTCTCTCTCTCTCTCTCTCTCTCTCTCTCTCTCTCTCTCTCTCTCTCTCTCTCTCTCTCTCTCGCTCTATAATAATCATTCCAATTTAAAACCCTTTTTTCCCCTCCCATTATACATCTTTCTAATACTATTTTAACGTGAAAACCTCCTTCCATTCTGGCCCTGGTTCTAAACTGGGCGAGAAAAGATATTGAATCCTGGGGAACATTAAATCTTAATGCAAAGTACCTTCCGCATAGCCGGTTATTGGCAGCTGGGAGGGAAATGACGTCAAGTTTGCGATATTTTGTCTGCGAATTCCCGCCGGTCTGGGAATGTACGACCGCTGGGCAGTGACAGTTATTTTGGGCATTTTAAAATATGACACTTTTAAGGCTTTTAAAGTCAACTGACATCAGGAAAATGCTCAAGGAAGAAGGTCTCTCGGTTGGCTGATTATTTTCACCGTTATTGGCTCATAGTGATATTTAGAACGAAAGAAATATGAAACGATTTAACAGGTACGAAAGGGGCTTTTGAAATGAAATAATCTGGAAAACATCATATAAGAAATGAGAACATTAGAGTTGAATGCAGTATGATCTACTAGTGTAGATATATTATGGAATTTTATGAGATTCCAGGTATCTGCAATATACCACACCAGATTAAAGATTCCTGGAGCCACAGCTATCTGATTTTTTTCTGAAATGCTTTACATTACAATAACATGACAAGTAAAAAATGTGCCGAAGTTTCTTCGGCGCAGTCGAGTTTTCAGTACAGCGCATATGCTGTAAGAAACTCTCAGCCACGGCCCATGAAAATCTCAGCCGTGACCCATGAAACTTTCAGCCAAGGCCCGGTAATGGCCTGTGTTGGTGGCACCTACAGCGGTGCCAGACACACGATCATGGCTAACTTTAACCTTAAATCAAATAAAAACTGCTGAGGCTAGAGGGCTGCAATTTGGTATGTTTGATGATTGAAGGGTGGATATTCAACACACCAATTTGCAGCCCTCTAGCCTCGGTAGTTTTTAAGATCTGAGGGCGGACAGAAAAAGTGCGGACGGACAGACAAATAGCCAACTAAAACCTCACGTATTACAAATATTACAACGGTCAATTTAAACCGGTCAAAACCGTATGCAATATGTGTCAACTGCATTTTGTTGTTCATTTGAAGTATAAGATTGTGTGTAAAAGATTTATATTCTGCTTTCAGCGTTGAGGGTCGTGAATGTATGGCATTATTTGGGAAAATTTTCAACACCTTAACAGCATAAAGCTCTCCCTACATGTTCTCTCTATTAAGAACATATTCTATTTAAGAAAACCACTTGGAAAACAAATCAGCACACCAATTTGGCTTCCATTCTGAATTTCTTCTTTTCTAGTATTCCTGAATATGGAGGAATAGTTCTCAAATCAAATAGGCCACTTCTGTAGGGTGCAAATTATGACGAGAATGCAGAACACTTTCTGCGAAGCCACGAAGATCGGTTTCTGGGAATCCTTCCCATTACCTAAGTCAGGTACCATGAATGGACTGACCTTAAATAGTGGTCGTGTAAGAATGGACTCGGCCCCTACAAGGATTCTAGGATTTTCAAAATGACAACCCTCTCTCTCTCTCTCTCTCTCTCTCTCTCTCTCTCTCTCTCTCTCTCTCTCTCTCTCTCTCTCTCTCTCTCTCTCTCTCTCTCTATATATATATATATATATATATATATATATATATATATATATATATATATATATATATATATATATATATATATATATATATATATATATATATTATACATGTGTGTCTTAAGTTTTCACAGTACAGACAGATTTGACCTGGGTCACCAAAAACTCGAGAATTAATTATGCAAAATAGGCATCAAATATCATCTCATTACATCGTCTACAAAACGGTTCACTACTGTACACGGTTAAATAGGTGCATCTTTCTATAAACTAATTTTTACGGTCATTGAACTCACGCCCTCATTCTAGAAAATCAAAAAAGGCAAAAGCAATGATGGCCATTCTTTGATCTAAAGTGTCAAAAATTCTAATTTTTTTTAATCCACAGTTTAATCAATTCCTTTTGCATTATTGCTTGAGGACAGAGGTATGACATCATATGGGATGGTACTTGCACAAACAATTCGCTATTTCTGTAGTTTTATCGTTATGGCGATAGCATGCATGAATCAAAAGATATTCTTTATTTTGGAATGAATAGGGAAAGGTTAATTGCATTCATGAGTTGTCTTCCAAATGTTTTCATTTTAAAAATACGCTTTCCGGTTGAGAAAAAAAAACGGTGAAAATTACGAACAGTGAAAAGTACAATGGTTATGTCTTTAATTCCTCTAGTAATTTTCTCAACTGTTCAAATACTCATAATTCCTCTTGCTCCGTCCCTGTTTATTTCCACGGCCTTCCTTATATAACATATACGAGTATACCCTTAGTAGCTAGTGTTTTGATTGCACATTAGTATGACATTTAGAGCTACAATTTTCCTGGTCCTACCTGCCTTATGATGAGTGGTTTTAGTTTTCTGAAAACAAAACTATTGTGCCGGCTTCGTCTGTCTGTCCGCACTTTATTCTGTCCGCATTTTTTTATGTCCGCACTTTTTCTGTCCGCACTTTTTTTTTCTGTCCGCACTCAGATCTTAAAAACTACTGAGGCTAGAGGGCTGCAAATTGGTATGGTGATCATCCACCCTCCAATCATCAAACAAGCCAAATTGCGTTCCTCTAGCCTCAGTAGTTTTAATCTATTTAAGGTTAAAGTTAGCCATAATCGTGCGTCTGGAAACGATATAGGCCAGGCCACCACAGGGCCGTGGTTAAAGTTTCATGGGCCGCGGCTCATACAACATTATACCGAGACCACCGAAAGATAGATCTATTTTCGGTGGCCTTGATTATACGCTGTACAAAAAACTCGATTGCGCGGAAGAAACTTCGGCGCATTTTTTACTTGTTTATGGTTAATTTCGGTAGTAAGACTTAAACAGACATTCCACATAAAAAAAGGAGACTTTCAATATTTGGTTCTACCAACCTTACGTTGAAACTTTCACTATCATTTCAGTATTGAAGACTATCTATAATGGGAGTCAGAGCCGATGAAACACGGTTTTTCGGCAATACCTTTTTATCAAAGCACCGGATGAAAGCAAACGTTGGCAAGAGTATATTTTATAACCCTACCTAATTTTTGCAGGTATTATTTAGTACCTGAGTTCAATAGTTCTGGTACTTATCAGAGTAAAAGTGTGTTTCCTATGCCAGAGCCATCAAAATCGCAGGTAAGGGTTTTGAACACAATAATGACGTTAACCTATGACGTCATGAGGCTCCACCCACAGTGAAGAGAAGTTTACATATGGGGAAAACGTCTCTTCACTGTGGTTCTGCCCACTTGCTGATGACATGTTCACTAATTAATATCAGTACTCATCCTAAGTTTCACCGATATCAATGATGGCGAGCATTCTCAATAATTTTATTATCTTTATTATTATTTTGTGAAGGTTTCATCGCAACTTCCACAGCAGTTGTTGGGACTACGTTGTTAGCTTTGAATTCTTCCATTTTCTTGATATTCATATTGTTTCTAAATTACAAATAATTCAATGTATGTAATTCATCCACATAACGAACCAGTCTATAGATCATTTGTTAGATCTACATCTATTCAGGGCGGGAATACAAAAAGACCATCCATTTTGTTTTACCTTAAGTTTCGACACTATAGCCTTCTGATTGCAGCAAGTCAGGAGAGGTCACTGGAAGTACAGTAGAATTCAAATGGAAAGCAATGAGACCTCATTTCCCGCAAATGTTAGAGGTGTAAAGGTCAACGCCATTGTTTTATTTCATTTAATGTAACCCACTGCTATTTATATCATACAGCACCCTAAACAGCGCCCGTATGGCCTACTCGCTGCAAATAAAAGATAATGGTAGGAGTCAAGATTCTGAGGGCAAGCTATTAATTACCTACTTAATATCAATCAAATGTAACACGATTTACATTGATATGCATGGAAAGGAAAATATATTGGAATCAGTTTGGGTGAGGAAGATATTGTTGTAATCATTGTGTTTTAATGTTCTAGATATACAAATAAAACGTCTAACACTATACATAATTTATTTACAACTTGTCTTCATCGTCAATCTCGAGGAAGAGGTCGGGATTGTCTAACAACAGCTCATGCCCACGTTTCTGGGGTGGCCAAGTAACTATTGCCCACTATAGAAATAATTACATATTCACGCTATTGTAAATCTTGCCAATACAAAGAGCAAGCTGTAGCACAAATGCAGTCTTCACGGGGACAATTCCATATCCTGCTGGCCATTATCGAATTTGTTGAAGTAGACTCATATCCATTCACCGCCTACCTGGTGGAAGCCTCATGACGTCATATTACGTTTACGTAACGAATTGTTTTAGGATCCTTGTCTGTAATTTTCTCGGTTCCGGCATCGGCGACTTCATTTTGCTCTATAAATATCAAAACTATCGAACTTTAGTACTAAATAACACTTGCAAAAATTAGGTAGGGTTACAAAATATACACTTGCCAACTTTCACCTTTATCCGGTGCTTTGGTAAAAAGTTGTTGCCGAAAAACCGTGTTTCATCGGATCTGAACCCCTTAGTTTCGGAATATAAATTACAGTTCCAATTCAAATCAATATATATGGCGATGAGCAGTTTTATCAATAATCATTTTTGTGAACACATCCACATTACTCTACAAACATCATTATGAAATATCATTAAGGATAGCATTTGATTATTCAGTCATTTTGCACTGTCAAGCTCTCTCTCTCTCTCTCTCTCTCTCTCTCTCTCTCTCTCTCTCTCTCTCTCTCTCTCTCTCTCTCATCTACAAGCTTAAACAAAAGTTACATAGACCAGGGGTTTTAGATTTATTAAGTCTCTCTCTCTCTCTCTCTCTCTCTCTCTCTCTCTCTCTCTCTCTCTCTCTCTCTCTCTCTCATCTACAAGCTTAAACAAAAGTTACGTGGAACATGACTTTTAGATCTAATAACTCTCTCTTTTCGTCTGTTCCATCTCTCTCTCTCTCATTTCCAGATACATCCGTCTCTCCCTTTACCTTCTTCATTTTTCTGAGTTCCCATGCCAACTCCACCCTCTTGTGTACCTTCTTCCTTTCAAGAAAGTCGAGGATATTATCCGATTTATTATGAGCTAATTTGGGAAGGTCAATCCACGGAGTGACTTTTCCAAAAGAGAGAGAGAGAGAGAGAGAGAGAGAGAGAGAGAGAGAGAGAAGAGACGGGATCACGTCAGTTGAAAGGCACTAAGAGGTATGGTAGCTGAGATGAGGCTGGCAGGTATTCAAGATTGAGTCATTCCAAGAATGGAAGAGTGAAAATTAAGTTTTGCGAGATTATCTCGTAAATTATATCATAATCTATTATTCCATAGATTATTTCATAATCTGTTTAATAGATTATCTAATAATCTATTATTTCATAGATTATTTCATAGGTTATTTAATAATCTATTATTTCATAGATTATTTCACAATAGATTATAAAGTAATAATAGATCATAATAGATTATAAAATAAGTTATGAAATAATAGATTATGAAATCGATTATTTCATAAGCTATTTTTTCATAGATTACTCTATAACCTATTTCCTAAATTATTTCATAAATTATCTCATAATCTATTCCATAGATTATTTCATAATTTATTATTTCATAGATTACTTCATAATCTGTTTCATATATTATTCCATACTAAAACTGGAATAAAAGGCGGTAACTAAAGCTAAAATAATGAAGAAAAAGAAGACGGTTTAGAAAATAAGAGAAAAGTCTAGGGCACTGAATTTTTCGCCCATTTGTTGATCATCTACACATTTTCTCACTAATGACGACACTCGTCTTCAATCTGGGCACTTTTCACCCTAATATCTTCTAAAAGACAGGACAAACTAAGACATAAAATTTGAATAAAAAATAAATTAAAATAAAAATAGAAATAAAAAATAAGAATAAAAAATATATTGATTATACAGACTTTTTTCAAAATGGCACCACTCTAATCTTCACCTTGGGTTCTTGTCACCCCCACTATCTCTTCTAAAATATAAAACAAAATAAAAATGAAAATAAAAATGAAGATAAAAATAATAAATGAAAATAAAAATAATAAAGATTTAAATATATATTGCTTATAGACTTTTTTTTTCAAAATGACACCACTATAATCTTTAACTTGGCTACTTTTCACTCCATCATTTCGTCTAAAAGAAAGGACAAAATAAAAAAATAAAAATAAAAATGAAGAATAAGCAATAACAAAAATAAAATAAAAATGAAAATGAAAATAAAATTTAAAAAAATATATATTGATCATACACACTTTTTTCAACCCCATCGTCTCTCCTAAAAGACAGGACAAAATAAAAAACATAAAAATAAAAATGAAGAATAAGCAATAACAAAAATAAAATAAAAATGAAAATGAAAATAAAATTTTAAAAAACATATATTGATCATACACACTTTTTTCAACCCCACCATCTCTCCTAAAAGACAGGACAAAATAAAAACAAAAATAAAGAATTAGTAATAGTAAAAATAAAGAAGATAAAAATAAAAATGGAAACAGAGAGTGTCAGAGCAAGAGCAGGATAAATAAACTCGTTCTATTGTCGACCCTTGCAAACGTTCCCCAGCCATGTTGACACGGTCCTTTCACCCTGTACCATTATCTTTACCAATCTCGGCTTTCTTTATTGCTTTCCAACCCCCATACCCGCGTTCTCGGCCTACGCTCTCTCTCTCTCTCTCTCTCTCTCTCTCTCTCTCTCTCTCTCTCTCTCTCTGTGTGTCTCCAGTCATTTGGACCCTACTGTCTTTGGCTTTTCTCTTATATTTTCAAAGATTTCTTCGTCTTTACCATTTTTTTTTTTTGGCAGACGTCTTTTATAACGGTTTTAGTGTGAAAAAATCTATGAGGTAGATAATGAAATAATCTATGATATAATAGAATATGAGTAGAAGTAATCTATGAAATAATAGATTATGAAGTAATCTATGAAATAAATTATGAAGTAATCTATGAAATAGATTATGAAACAATGTATCTATTAAACAGATTATGAAATAATCTACGAAACAGATTATGAAACAATCTATCAAATAGATTATGAAACAATCTATGAAATAGATTATGGAATAATCTCAGCAATAATCTTGCAAAACTTTATTTTCTTTCTTCGAATTATTTAATCTTGAATACCTGTCATCCTCATCTCAGCTATCTCGTCTCCCATTGCCTGCCAACTCTCTCTCTCTCTCTCTCTCTCTCTCTCTCTCTCTCTCTCTCTCTCTCTCTCTCTCTCTCTCTCTCTCTCTCAGGGAAGAATTCACCCTGAGAATTGACCTTTCGAATCTAACCTTAAATTATTCAGATAATACGTACGGATCTTCTTGAAATGAAAGAAGATGCACGAGAAGGTGGAATTGATAAAGGAACTCGGAAGGGGAAAAAAAATAAAAGAGAGAGAGAGAGAACTTCACGGTGCTTAATGACGGAATAATCAAATGCTATCTCGAATGATGTTTCTTAATGATATTTTTAGAAACTGTGGATGTTTGAACAAAAACGATTATTGATAAAAATATTCTCAGTCTTTTCATTAGTTTGAATATCAGTCAAACTTTAAACTGACTATTGATTTGACTATTGTCTACAACATTGTACCTCTGCAAGCTGAATTAATTCATATATTAAACCTTCAGAAATTACTACCTCTCTTTGAAGATAAGAAAAAATCGAAATAAGCTAATTTTAATACTGACTTTCCATGACAGCAAACTATGACCCCCAATTACACGAGGTCGCAGGAACCTGTAAACGCAGGAATTCGTGGACACTGGAAGGTGCGAGAGAGGGAATGAAGGAGAGAGACAGACAGTCAGTCAGTCAGTCACTCAGCCAGTCAGTCTACATATTTGATCCCAGCTGAAATTAATCGTAGTTGAAATTGAAACCGCCCGAACACTTTGATCTCGGCAACTGCGCGATGGGTTTCCAGGGGGGAACAATTCATATGTGCGGTTATTACGAAAAGGTAAAAGATATTATTATTATTATTATTTTATTATTATTATTATTATTATTATTATTATTATCATTATTATTATTATTATTATTCGGAAGATGAACCCTATTCATATGGAGCAAACCCACCATATGTGTGGTTATTACGAAAAGATAAAAGATATTATTATTATTATTATTATTATTATTATTATTATTATTATTATTATTATTATTATTATTATTATTATCCGGAAGATGAACCCTCTTACATATGGAACAAACCCACCATATATGCGGTTATTACGAATGGTGAACGATATTATTATTATTATTATTATTATTATTATTATTATTATTATTATTATTATTATTATTATTATTATTATTATTATTATTATTATTCAAAAGATGAATCCTATTCATACGGAACAAGCCCACCATATATGCGGTTATTGCTAGAATTAAAAGATATTATTATTATTATTATTATTATTATTATTATTATTATTATTATTATTATTATTATTATTATTATTATTCAGAAGATGAACCCTATTCATATGGAACAAGCCCACCACAGGGGCCACTGACTTGAAATTCAAGCTTCCAAAGAATGTTATGGTGTTCATTAGAAAGAAGTAACATGAAGTAAATGGAAATACAAAAAGAAGAGATCAGTCTTATTAAAAAAGAAAAAAATAAACAAATTATTATTAAAGAGACAGAAATGTAAGCAAATGATTAAGTCTGCAAGAACTGTTATAGGGTATCTACTCCATTATTGTCGGAACTCTGACATACAAAATATGATGGAGAGAGGGATAAATCGAGAACGCAGCCACTGACGAGGTCCACTAAATAAGGTAATTATAAGACCTATGATTATGGGAAGAAAGGTATTAATCCCCGGAGGAAGAATTAGAAGCTAAGAAGAACAAGGATTATCCATGAGACTCTTGACAACAACTTTATACTTACAAAATATATACTAACAAAAAATTGAGCCGCAGATATCTTTAATCATCGAATTCACTGTACCATAGGAATAACTTTCACCCAAAAGGGAATTATAACTGATAAGCTATTCCGCAATTCCTGGAGAGGGCAGAATCACTTATCAATTAGAATTCCCTTTACGAGTAAGTATTTCCAAGGTATTTTGAATTCGATATTTCTGATTATAAAAAAAGTCACTATTCTCCTTGCATTTTAAGACATTTTTATCAATTTGTTAACTTACTTTGTTTTTTTAATAAGTGGGATCTCTTCTTTCTGTATTCCCCTTTACCTCCTCTTACTTCTTCCTAATGAACACCATATTCTTTGGAAGCTTGAATTTCAAGCCAATGGCATCTGTGGGCTAGTTCCATATGAATAGGTATCATCTCCTGAATAATAATAATAATAATAATAATAATAATAATAATAATAATAATAATAATAATAATAATAATAATAATAACGTGTGAATAACAGACAAAACTCTTTAACATTTGCTAAATATCAGAATGATACTTACAACTGTTTTTTGAGGATCACTTTATTTAAAAATGCACTTACGTCTGAAAATTGATTAGCAACTAAAACAAAGGGATCATCATTATTAACTATAATAGTTTTGAGTTTCCGACTGTCTTCATTTCAAGACTTGAAAAGTACGGTTATTTGTATGATCATCTTGCACGATTTTGTATAATCAGTTCAAAATGATAAGACGAAACCTAACGTTGAAGGAACATATAAAAGACAAGAGGAATATTAAATTT
>NC_089799.1:3002205-3032205 GCF_040412425.1 Macrobrachium rosenbergii
CAGAGACCTAATGGCTCTGTTTCGCCTCAAGCGAGTACTTATCTTCTTACCTGGTCGTTGTTTGGGAAAGGGTATAGATCTGATATGTGTGCGGGCGTGTGTTGGTGTGATGTCGCATAATTTAGAAATGGATATGTATATACATATATAAATATAAATATAAATATAAATATAAATATAAATATATATAAATATATATATATATATATATATATATATATATATATATATATATATATATATATATATTCATATGTATGTATATGTAACATTTGTGTTACACACGTATACGTATATGTGTATGCATATGTGTGTATATATATATATCTTCTTCTTCTTCTTCTTCTTTTAACGTGCTTTTTTCCCATTTTTGTATGGGGTAAGCACGATGCCTTCTTTTGAAGGACTTTTGATTTGGCTTTGGGGTAGATCGTAGTCTCGATCGGCTGCCCTGCCTGATATCGCTTAGACCCCGGTAGCGTATGGTAGATGTATCATACCAGACCCAACGCCCTTTCTCCCAGCAGCGAGTTGTTGCTTATATATATAATATATATATATATATATATATATATATATATATATATATATATATATATATATATATATATATATATATATATATATATATATATATATATATATATATTTGTAACCTAAGTGTTATCATGAAGATCATGATAACAAGAACTAAATATTTTTCGTGTGAAATATAAGTTTTTCACTTGTTGAAATATGATATTTTACATATGAAATATATACGAGTTGAATAACCTTTTGCTCTTAAATTCTGTTGACACGAGAAACAGACTTCATTAACAGAACCCAGAGCAGAAGAATTTTAACCACTGATTAGGGCCACGTCCCGAAAGTAAACAATTTACCCTATATTTCTTCAAAACATCAACCAAATTGAGATCTGTAGGGTAAAATCGCCCTGAAATATTATGAGAAATTGGATGAAAAGACCATATTACAATTAGAGTTTAATACAACTTTTGCACATTTTGGTGTACAGTACGCTGCAAAGTTTGAAAGGAAGTACCATATGTTAAAAGTCATCAAGTCAAACAATAAATTAAAATTAAAAAAATGAAAATTCTCTTTTATGAATTCATGAAAAATCTAACTCGACCAATACAGTGGACGCCACTCTAAATACAAGATAAAATTAAGAGGTAGGGTTCATTCGGTATATGATTTCTGTTATCTGAAATATCAGAGCAACAATGATTTAACAAGTATCACAGACAATACACACGAACTCCCATACAGAGATTGTATCCAAAAGACGAACCCTATTCATATGGAAAAAGCCCACCACAGGGGGCCACTGACTTAAAATTCAATCTTCCAAAGAATTCTCCAAGCCTTGATAATGAAGGCTAAGCCATAACAAAAACACCAACAAACGAATCACAGAAATCCCCCAAATAACAGGTGGGAGGTTAAACATTCAATTAGGACCACACACACACACACACACAAACAGAGTAATTAGCCTTTTTAGTACACCACCACCACCACCGCAGCGCGTCAAAATCATTGCCCAGTCGTCACGATTCTGCCATTAACCCCTTAATTGGCTGGCGTAATCAGCTGATACAGCGCACCACCCGGTAATTGTGTCCTTTGCAATGCATATCGCCGACGGACCGGGGTTATCGTCGTCAATTATAGGCTCTGCGCCATAATGCCACGAATTCCACGTCGTTCTGATTCCACAGGAGTTGGTTAAGTATCAAATAAAAAAGAGGTGGGAAGATTGTTTGAGCCCTCAAGCACGGAATTCCCAAGGCGGAGGGATATCGAAATAAGAACATACTTTTCGTTCTCACCTTCTGCTGCAATCTCTCTCTCTCTCTCTCTCTCTCTCTCTCTCTCTCTCTCTCTCTCTCTCTCTCTCTCTTAGTGGGTGTATCTATGCAGGGTCTACGATTTAGTAGTGACTATTTTCTTGTTATTGGGGAGCTCTCGATGTAAGAGTAAATAGTTTAATTAAGATATAAAAGTAAATATATAAATTTTTATATATATATATGTATGTAGATATATAAATAAATATAATTATATATACTAATATCTATCTGTATATATGTGCGTAATATATATATACATATATATATATGTATATGTATATATATACACGTACTGTATATTTATACATACATACATACATACATATATATATATATATATATATATATATATATATATATATATATATATATATATATATATATTAGTTTACAATTAGGTGATATCATAATGCCTTAATTAGTAAAGTGAAGGCTCGTATGGACAGTGCCATTCAAAGCTTGGACTGAAAGATTCTGATATATATATATATATATATATATATATATATATATATATATATATATATATATATATATATATATATATATATATATATATATATATATATATATAAATATATATATATATATATATATATATATATATATATATATATATATATATATATATATATATATATATTGAATCTTTCAGTCCAAGCTTTGAATGGCACCGTCAATATAAGCCTTCATTTATTAATTAAGGTAATATGATATCGCCTAATCATAAACTATAATTCCCAAAGGTTATTAAAAAGGCCAGTCTAGATTTCAGAGCCTTCTGGCAAAATGTTTAGAGAAATTTGATACCATAATAGAACATTTCATCTTGCTCTTAGTTTCCTGTAAAAGAAAACTATTGTGCCGGCTTTGTTTGTCCGTCCGCATTTTTTTCTGTCCGCCCTTATATCTGAAAAACTACTGAGGCTAGAGGGCTGCAAATTGGTATGTTGATCATCCACCATCCAATCATCAAACATACCAAATTGCAGCCCTCTAGCCTCAGTAGTTTATTTTTTTTCAATTTTAGTTAAAGTTAAAGTTAGCCATAATCGTGCTTTTGGCAACAATATAGGATAGGCTACTATCGGGCCGTTGGTAAAGTATATGGGCCGCGGCTCATACAGCATTATACTGAGACCACCGAGAGATAGATCTATTTTCGGTGGCCATGATTATACGATGTAGCAGCTGTACAGAAAACTCAACTGCGCCGAAAAAAACTTCGGCGCATTTTTTACTTGTTTGTTTATCCAGAGATTCCATAAAATTATGATACATTTTCGATTTATAATAAACCGAGAAATATTTTCTCCAAGCCAAAGCATGAATCACTCATGCAGAAGAAAAGCATTCAATCTGTGATATATTTTCCAAGAAAATATGTTTAAAGGTGCACAGAGAGAGAGAGAGAGAGAGAGAGAGAGAGAGAGAGAGAGAGAGAGAGAGAGAGAGAGAGAGCCCATTGAATATTTCCGTTCTGGGAGATTGGAGTTACCTCTCCATGGACCTCTATATATAAATGTGGTCGAGTGATTTTGACATATATTCTCTCTCTCTCTCTCTCTCTCTCTCTCTCTCTCTCTCTCTCTCTCTCTCTCCATCCATCTCTCTTTCATAAATCCATACTCTCTCTCCACCTCACACATTTTCATTTTATGAGGTGCTAATCATTGACATTTGATTATCATATACGTATATTCTCTCTCTCCCTCTCTCTTTCTCTTTACCCCCTTTATACCTCTCTCTTTCTTTCCCCCAGCTCCCCCACAAACTCAAGCTCTCTCTCTCTCTCTCTCTCTCTCTCTCTCTCTCTCTCTCTCTCTCTCTCTCTCCCTTCGAACGCATTAATTTTTTTGATGACTGAATACGAAACGCTTTCAGTTTCATTACTGACAAGAGTGTCAAATATTAATTCACATAAGACACTCACTTGAAGCCTCCTCCCACATTCCCCCTCTGCTAAATATCCTCCATTCTCATTTCAGTTCCTCCCCTGTTTCCGTTTTTATCTGAATTTTCTCCCCTTCCCTCGTTCATGGGCGGGCGTTTTTTTTATTCCCTCTCCCCGCTTTTCCATTTAGCAGCAATTTGTGCCGATGCTTGATACAGCTTTGGAATACCAAGCATTATTTGCATTATGTGAGAGAGAGAGAGAGAGAGAGAGAGAGAGAGAGAGAGAGAGAGAGAGAGAGAGAGAGAGAGAGAGGAACAATTTGTTCCGATGCTTGATACAGCTTTTATACCAAGCAATACTTGGATTATGTTAAAAGAGAGAGAGAGAGAGAGAGAGAGAGAGAGAGAGAGAGAGAGAGACAATTTGTTCCGATGCTTGATACAGCTTTGGTACCAAGTATTATTTGCATTATGAGAGAGAGAGAGAGAGAGAGAGAGAGAGAGAGAGAAGAGAGAGAGAGAGAGAGAGAGAGAGAGAAATAATTGCTTAAAAAGGGTGAAAGATACTTTGCCAATATTACTTGAATGTTGGAATAATTTTTATCCAGGGTAGGACAGCTAAAACGGCTCCATTTAGGAAGTACTCAGCTGGACGAGTTGTGGAAAATTCATCATTACACGAAAGTAGCTGTCATTAGTGTTCCTATTCTTTCTTTTTCTCTTATTTCAATAAAAAAATTTCTTTTTAAATTTTGTTCAATAAAAAAAGGACATTTCCAAAAATTTCCAAAAATAAAAATTGTTATACTGTAGAGTTTTTGAATTCCATGGACGAATATATCCATACACACACAGATATGTATGTATTATACACATGTCTACTCTATATGTATATTTAGATACATACACATATACGCCTATATATCTATGAATGTACGTATGTACACACACACATATACATATACATAATACTGTATATACAGTATATATACAGTATGTGCATGTATATACATGATGTATGTATGTATGTAAATATATATATATATATATATATATATAGTAATATATATATATATATATATATATATATATATATATATATATATATATATATATATATATATATATATATATATATATGTATATATATATATATATATATATATATATATATATATATATATATATATATATATATATATATATACATATCAAACAAAAACATATGTCTTTATCTGTTCTGCCATTTACTTCTCTAAAAATCTCGTTGCAAATTTACCCTGAAACGACAGTACGGAGGAATATTATACTCGTTGAACGGAAATGTTCCAAAATTTATGTGGGTTAAAGAGGGCATAAAAATGTAACACGAGCGCCATTTCGTTTCACACCTGTGTGAGAATAACACCTGTTCGAGAACAACGCCACCTGCACAGACAGACAGACAGACAGACATAAACTCAAACTGCATGGAAATACCCAATTTGTATACGCGCCATTTGTATTCACATATTGGATTATTTCTGTACCTGTTAAATTTATGTTTTGTGAGAGAGAGAGAGAGAGAGAGAGAGAGAGAGAGAGAGAGAGAGAGAGAGAGAGAGAGAGAGAGAGAGATCACATATTCGATTATGTCAATTATTGCAAAATATATATTTCTGTGTGGAGAGAGAGAGAGAGAGAGAGAGAGAGAGAGAGAGAGAGAGAGATCACATATTGGATTATGTCAATTATTGCAAAATATATACTTCTGTGTGGAGAGAGAGAGAGAGAGAGAGAGAGAGAGAGAGAGAGAGAGAGAGAGAGAGGTCATATATTAGATTATTTCTACTCTTGCAAATCATATGTTTTAGTGTTGAGAGAGAGAGAGAGAGAGAGAGAGAGAGAGAGAGAGAGAGAGAGAGAGAGAGAGAGAGAATGTAGGAGCGTAATCTCATTTCCAGCTGCTGCACCAAATAAATGCTGAAAAGAACAATGACTCCCATAAGAAGAAAAAATGGTTACCACGAATCTAATCAACTTCAATTACACGTCTTTGTACAGAAACTAACTGTACATAGATGACAGCTATTTTCCAGCTATTCACTGAATCTGTGGCCTTTCGCCTTTAATTCAATTCTGATAACTAGAAAGAGAACAGCTTTAGGTCGGGCGAAAATATCACAAAGAAGCCTTGTCAGCGTTTCATAGATGTATGTACATATTACGTTTATATGATCCCGGACAAATGGAAACTCGGCTCACAATTCTTGGCGAGCGGGGTCTCCCTTAGCGCGCTCTTATCATGACAGGAAAAGAAAATTAATATGCTCACTGGTTTCCGGGTTTTATATTTAGGTTCCAGAGTCTCGGGAATTCTTTTCCGTTGAATATGAAATGAAACGAAGCCAAATAAAAAGAGAACAAGGCGATATTTTTCATCTCATTTAAGATCGATGGGCCGCGTGTTTCATTTTCTACCGAAGTGACGTGAATTGAATTTTTGATGCTTCTCAATAGACGTCGTAAGCTTTCACTTAGTAACGAGTTTTTATTTTTAAATATTTTTATTGTCATATTGTGTTACAAGTAAAAGAAAACTATACACAAAGAAGCAATTGTAGACGATAAATTCATAAAAAAATAGCTCCTAATCTTAGGCAATACAGAGACAAAATCTTTAAGCTAAGCGAAATTAATCTAAGAGAAACTTAAATCATACTTAGAGTGCCAATGGAAACTATCACCATTATATCCATAGGAAGATTTCAGTGCCAAAAGGAATATTGGAATAAGAATTACTAGCTCAGTTGACCCCAGGTATGACGACAGCAAATAGAAATTATATTACTTACCCAAAGAATGTGTTTGAAATTTATCTTTCATTAAATGAACTAGTTATTTCTAAAAAATATATCAAACTAAAACCTTAAATCTAATAAAAAAGGAAATATATAATAAATACCAGGTGTTATACGCTAAATACTCTAGAGAATAAGGATAAATTTATTAAAATGTTGAAAACTGACATTCAAAGCGCATATACCGATATTCTACGTCGATTGTAGATTTAAACTTACTGCATTTCCTAGGACACTTATTTTGGTTGTATTTTATCGTAGTGCGCTCAAAAATTGAATTCACTAAAACAGAAGGCCGCCCAAAAGCCTCATATCTATATTGCGACGACAGAAAAATCACCAAAAATATAATAATAAAGATAAACCAATATTGTTTTGCGGGCTTCCAAACTAAGGTATATTGCCTTTTGCATGATATATGAATGTAGGTTATGACAGCTATTGCACAATAAATTGCTAAAAAAGTGCGAATATTTCAGGCAATTTTGTGCAAAAAAGGAGAGAGAGAGAGAGAGAGAGAGAGAGAGAGAGAGAGAGAGAGAGAGAGAGAGAGAGAGAGAGAGAGAGAGTCTTGCATACATGTGTACCTCTGACATAATTATCCAATTCTATACATAAATGACATTTATGAACATTGCAAACACACACACACATACACACAAATCCACATACATACAGATGCATATGACAGTTATTGCACGATTAATTGCTAAAAAAAGTATGTGAATATTTCAGACAATTTTGTACAAAACAGAGGAAGAGAGAGACAGACAAGCAGAGACAGAGAGAGAGAGTCTTGCGTACCTATTCACATGTGCTATAGTTATCCATTACTAAATTAATGACATTTATAAAAATTACACACACACACATCCACATTCACAAACATACATACACACATATCAAGTAGAAAGCCTCATACTTAAACAACTGAGGTGCTTTATAAACTCTCTCAGGACCTTATACCATCTGCTATGAGAAGTAACTGAAATGTTGATTCTACTGAAAACTTAAGTTTGCAGGCACTGAAAAACTTCATAGCTGAGAAATCTAACAGCTTTTCGTTAGTGATGATTTGTATTCGACAAAAAGTGACAAAATTTCGTGGTTCCAGGAAAGAGACTGTTCTTTCGTACTGAAACGCCTTTCCTTTTAACAGGCTTATTCAATTTGAGTGAGTTTATTTTGTTCTTCGGCATAATAGGAATGACAGACATGTCTGTTTGGGTAAGGATATGTATCTTGCACATGAGATACATATCGTAGTGCATCCGCTCCCGCTCTCTCTCTCTCTCTCTCTCTCTCTCTCTCTCTCTCTGAGGCCCTCAGAAATTTCGACAAATAAATGAATAAAAAACATTCCTTATCTCTCTCTCTCTCTCTCTCTCTCTCTCTCTCTCTCTCTCTCTCTCTCTCTCTCTCTCTCTCTCTCTCAGGCTCTTAGATATTTCGACGAAGATAAAATAAATGCATCTCTCTCTCTCTCTCTCTCTCTCTCTCTCTCTCTTGTCTATCTATCTATCTATCTATCTTCGAGGCCCTTAGATATTCCGGCAAAGAATTAGATAAAAAACTCTCTCTCTCTCTTTCTGAGGCCCTCAGATATTTCGACAGAGAAATGGATAAAAAACATACTTTTCTCTCTCTCTCTCTCTCTCTCTCTCTCTCTCTCTGAGGCCCTTGGATATTTCGACGAAGATTAAATAAAAGCATACTTCTCTCTCTCTCTCTCTCTCTCTCTCTCTCTCTCTCTCTCTCTCTCTCTCTCTCTCTCTCTCTCTACCTTCGAGGTCCTTAGATATTCCGGCAAAGAGTTAGATAAAAAAACTCTCTCTCTCTCTCTCTCTCTCTCTCTCTCTCTCTCTCTCTCTCTCTCTCTCTCTCTCTCCTGGAGGCCCTTATATTTCGCCAATAAAAAACATTCCTTCGCTCTCTCTCTCTATCTGTTGCCAAAGAAATAAATGAAAAAGCATCTCTCTCTCTCTCTCTCTCTCTCTCTCTCTCTCTCTCTCTCTCTCTCTCTCTCTCTCTCTCTCTCTCTCTCTATTTCCGTTTCATTCTGATATCCATCGCTCTCCTATGTTTTTTTAAACCCAGCGACATTTTTGCCGTCGAAACCTCATTGAAAACTTGTTTCTTCTTCATCAAAGACGGCGAGAGCGTTCGGCGGAAATTGAATTGTGATGGTGAATCTTTACATATATATAAAAAGGAAAGACAAAGCTTCGTATTTTTTTTGTTTTTGTTTTATGGGGAGGTTGCAAAGCAAAAAATGGTCTTTATTGAAATGTTTAGAATTTTTAATTTTTCGCTTTGCTCTTCTTTGAACTGAGGTTTGGTAGTTTGTGTGTGAGCGCATGTCTTTGTGATGTATATTAATATTCGTTTTACTTCTATGCGTTTTACTGTAGCTGTAATACATGAACGCATATATATGTATAATATATGTATACATATATATATGTATATATACATAAACACATATTATATATACATATATTCATAGATATACATACAACAGTTTTTATTTTATTTACGGTTAAATTTAGCCATAATCGTGCTTCTGGCAATGACATCGGATATGCCACCACTAGTCGTGATTAAAGTTTCGTGGACTGCTGTTCATACAGCATTATACCGAGACCACCGAAAGATAGATCTATTTTCTGTGGCCTTGATTATATTCTGTAGCGGCTGTACAGAAAACTCGAAAGCGCCGAAGAAACTAGGACACCGGCTGACAGGAATTTGTCTCGAGCGGGTCATAATTTGGCAAAATGTGAATTCGTTTAAGAAAAATGTGAATGCATTTTTCGACGGAGAGTAAATATCGATATGAGAGAGATATTGGCTGATTGTCGGTAAATAAGGAAAAGATCATGATATTTTCGCCAACGCTGACGATATTTTGACAGCCTGGTGAATATTTTAAGCGGATATTCAAACGGGACGTCCAATACGGGTCTGAAATCGACCGTCATCTTTGACGCATGCGCGTTTGCAAATGACGCGACGCCGTCGAGCAATAGATTTCCTATAAGGGATGATATTGTTAAGGAAAGAAGGAAGAATCACTTTCCTCACCACCGTTCTCTCACTATCAGCTCTGTGGCTGAATGGAATAAAGAATGGAATACAGAATTTAGGCCAAAGGCCTACCGCTGGGACCTATGAAGTCATTCAGCGCTGAAACGGAAATTGAGAGTAGAAAGGTTTGAAAGGTGTAATGAAACAATTGTTAGGAGAGAGTGGATAGCAAGATGGAGGGAAGAGAATAAGAAAGGAGGTACAGTAAACGGAATGATAGGGGTTGCAGCTAGGGACCGAAGGGACGCTGCAAGAACCTTAGCAATGCCTACAGTGCACCGCGTGAGGTGCACTGACGTATGAAAAGGGAGGAATATAGCTTGACGTATCTTTTGGGATAAATATCCAGTGATTAGAACGAGATGAATCCCAGTTCAATTTTACGAAAGACTGAGGCTAAGTCGATGTAAATTACCTTGTCGTGAATGTCCTCATGGTTTTCAATTTGGGGGATACTATGAGCATAAAACAAATTGAAATGAGGATCGCGACGATGTTCCAGTTCGTCAACTGTATTTAAGCCTAGGAATTACTGTCAGATACACGCAACATTAACTAAAATTAACAAAAAAAACCAAGAGATTCTCTCTCTCTCTCCATGAAGTTATTTACAAGCTCGTGAACTGTATTTAAGCCTAGAAATTAACTAAAATTAACCAAAAAACAAGTGAATCTCTCTCTCTCTCTCTCTCTCTCTCTCTCTCTCTCTCTCTCTCTCTCTCTCTCTCTCTCTCTCTCTTCATGAAGGAATTTACCTGTTCATCAACTGTACTTAGGTCTAGAAACTACTCTCTTCATGAAGGAATTTACCTGTTCATCAACTGTACTTAGGTCTAGAAACTACTGTCAGATACACGCGACATTAACTAAAATTAGCCAAAAAACAAGTGAATCTCTCTCTCTCTCTCTCTCTCTCTCTCTCTCTCTCTCTCTCTCTCTCTCTCTCTCTCTCTCTCTCTCTCCTCATGAAGGTATTTATCAGTTCGTCAACTGCATTTAAGCCTAGGATTTACTGTTAGATACACGCAACATTAACTAAAATCAACCAAAAAACAAGTGAATGTATCTCTCTCTCTCTCTCTCTCTCTCTCTCTCTCTCTCTCTCTCTCTCTCTCTCTCTGCTTTAAACGGGGTACGAGGTACTCTAAACAGTAAAATATCAGGAATAGCGTTATAGCCATAGATTGCGTCAGGAATATTGGCTCTCAATGAAGAAACGAAATGTGGCGTGGAATAAAATGGAACGCCTTTAGGGAAAAGGAAAAGAGTTTTAACCAATGTTTATTCTCATTGCTTTTTAAATCAAACACACACACATGTATACACATACATAACATTATATATATATATATATATATATATATATATATATATATATATATATATATATATATATATATATATATATATATATATATATATATATATATATATATATATATATATATATATATATATATATATATATATATATATATATATATATATATATATATATATATATATATATATATATATATATATATATATATATATATATATATATATATATATATATATAAAGTCTCATTCACATATATGTAGGGAAGGCCAAGAACTCTCCAGCTTTGAATTTGATGGCAAGAAGACCTGAACAGCTCAGTCAACCATCACGTCTGCGACGCCTGCGCTGTATCTGTGACAGTGTTAAAATTTAATACTGACAGCTTGGATAAAAGATGAATGGTGAATTTTATGCAGACTTTCTTGAATGCTGGCTCATATTGGGATTTTGAACTGGTTATTATTGAAAAGGAGCAGCCATGACTATTTTTTAGAACAGAAACGCAAGGGCAAACGGATATATTTCAAATGAATCTTAGCATAAAAGTAGTAATTCAAAAAGGAGAAAATTTTCCTACAAAGCCCTGGCTAATGTTTTTACGCTCATGTTGTTGAAAACAGAAACTGACTATCAATCTCCACTATCCCGAGTTCGCATAATAACAACGTGAGGAGATAAACCTGAAAATAAAACCTGGACTGGAATATAAAATTTAGGCCAAAGCCCAAGCGCTAAGACCTATGAGGTTATTCAGCGCTGGAAGTGACATTGATTGCAAAAATGTTTGCAAGGTGCAACAGGAGAAAAACCTTGCAGTTGCACCATGAATCAATTATTAGGAGAGGGTGGAAAGTAAGATGGAAGAAAGGGAATGCGAACGGAGGTAAAGCAAAAGGAATGAAAAGGGCTGCAGCTGGGGGCCGAAGGGACAATGCAAGGAACTTTCAGTAGTGCATACAGTGCATCGCGTGAGGTGCACTGACGGCACGACCCCCGTACAGGGTTAAAAAGAAGACTTAGACTTTCAATAAGCAATATCACGACGACACACCTTTCAAAAACATCACGCCAAAGGAGGTGATATCACTTAAAAGCAAAAAAAAAAAAAAAAAAAAAAAAGAAAAAAAAAAGATGAAAAGGCAAAGCGAACTGCGTTTTCCTGAAAAATGTCTGCCCCATAAACGTATTTGCGCCTTTTCCGGCTTAAAGCTGGACTGCTCCGAGATTTGTCATGCTTTACCCGGAGTTTCCAGGAAATGCTGAGTTGCAATGCGCTATAAAACGCGTGACGCTTGCATTCCTGGGCCGTGCATGTTTGTTAGACAGCCTACCGTAAGCCAGGAGTTTCCGAGAATTGGAAAGTGCATGGGATCGCAAAATGAATTGCTAAGAAGAGGAATTTTTTTTTTTAGTGCGGTTAGGTAACTTTCTAAATAAAAAACTATCATGTATAAATTTTCATTTTCATTTTCGTAACACTACCAGAGCTATAATTATCAGTTATTATTTGTGCATAAACTGCCATCCGCGGGATAGTAAAATGAACCTATAAGAAAAGGAATTTTTTTTGGTACTGTTAGGTAGCCTTCTAAATAAAAAATCTCACGTATAAATTTTCATTTTCATTTCTGTAACATTACCAGTGCTATAACCATCATTGTTATTATTTGTATATAAACTACCACCTGCGGGATAGTAAAATGAACCTAAAAGAAAAGGATATTTTTTTCTAGTACGGTTAGTTAACCTTCTGAAAAAAATTTTCATATAAATTGTCATTTTCATTTTATTTATAACACTACCAAGACCATACTTATCATTTGATTGTGTATAAATCTGATTATGTATATATTTGATTATGTATAAATTTTCATGAAGAAACTTCATTTTTGTAATACTCAAATGCTGAATACAGCTAGATATCTTTCTGATAGTAAAATAAATCTATAACAAGAAGGCAATATTTTTATGCGTTTTTAAATATAGTTAGATAACCTTCTGAATAAAAAAATCTCGTATAAATTTTCATTTTCACTGTCTTTTTTAACACTAGCAGAATTACAATTATCATTGTTATTATGTATAAATTTTCATGAAGAAATTAATATTCTGTAGCACTTAAAAACTATAATTATTATATCAAGACCATTAACATCACCGTTGTCGTTATAATCGTTGAAATAATTCTACCAATGATGATTACTGAACTAACAACTATTGTAGAAATATCTTATTAATAAATTGTCATAAAAAACTATAATTATCTTCATCATTAACATCACAGCTGTTATCATCGTAAAAGAGTAAAAAATGCGCCGAAGTTTCTTCGGCGCGATCGAGTTTTCTATACAGCGTACAATCAAGACCACAGAAAATAGATCTATCTTTCGGTGGTCTCTGTTTAATGCCGCATGAGCCGCGGCCCATGAAACTTTAACCATGACCGGTGGTGGCCTGTCCTATATCGTTGCCAGACGCACGATTATGGCTAACTTTAACCTCAAATAAAATAAAAACTACTGAGGCTATAGAGGGCTGCAATTTTGTATGTTTGATGACTGGAGGGTGGATTATCAAAATACCATTTTGCAGCTTTTAAGATCTGAGGGCGGACAGAAAAGTGCGGACAGAAAAAAGTGGGGACGGACAGACAAAGCCGGGCACAGTAGTTTTCTTTTCAGAAAACTAAAATAATCGTACGAATAACAATTACTGAAAAAACAATAACGAAAAACTCCTGATAATTGACACCTGATACGAACAAAACTCCAAAACAATAAAAAGAAAAAAAAATCTTTACCATTATATTTATTCCGAACATCAAATCTCGCCATTTCCCTTTCCACTCTTCTTTGTTCGCGTTCGTAAAATAAGCTAAGATCCCAGAGAGAGAGAGAGAGAGAGAGAGAGAGAGAGAGAGAGAGAGAGAGAGAGAGAGGGAAAAGGATAATTTATCAAATAGGGAAAGCGAATAAACACGGAGAGCAAAGGGAGGGTGAGAGTGTAATAAGAGGAATTTGGATAACAAAGCAATGCGAGGAATTTGATTTAGAGCTCTCAGAAATATGCAATTCCTCCTCATGTAGGAGAGAGAGAGAGAGAGAGAGAGAGAGAGAGAGAGAGAGAGAGAGAGAGAGAGAAATGATCATAGATCTGAATGATGAGTTGAATATGGTTTTAGTTCAGGAAAAATATAAACGTTGTGGAATATATATATATATATATATATATATATATATATATATATATATATATATATATATATATATATATATATAGTCTGCTAAGTAAAGGACCTAGTGTCGAAAGGCCTGCAGCACTCCAGTGTTTCCGTTTCCTTCGTGGATTTTATCTTTATTTATATATTCATCACGTTCCATATTTTCGTGATTCAGTTATACACACACACACACACACACACACACACACACATATATATATATATATATATATATATATATATATATATATATATATATAGATAGAGAGAGAGAGAGAGAGAGAGAGAGAGAGAGAGAGAGAGAGAGAGAGAGAGAGAGAGAATTAATATGCTCACAATCTGAATGATGAGTTGAATATGGTTTTACTTCAGGGAAAATGTAAACGCATAAAAAATGGAGAGAGAGAGAGAGAGAGAGAGAGAGAGAGAGAGAGAGAGAGAGAGAGAGAGAGAGAGAGAGAGAGAGAGAACGTTTACTCAATCGCATCATACAATTAAAAGTCAAGCTTCCTTTTTGTTCACATAGTTCTGCACGTTATTCAACTGAGAGAGAGAGAGAGAGAGAGAGAGAGAGAGAGAGAGAGAGAGAGAGAGAGAGAGAGAGAGAGAGAGAGATGATGCTCATAGATCTGAATGATGATTTGAATGCTTCCCTTCGACAAGACAACTGACAAGATATTATTATCGTATAAATTTAATTTTGTTTTTTTTCCTATTCCAAAGTGAAGCCTTGTATTCCAAAGATAAGTAATTATAATATTAATATAATTTTTTTTTTCAAAATGAGGCCTTTTGTTCCTAAGAGATTTAATCCCATTATCAATATAACTGTTTTGTTCCATTCCAAAGAGAGTTAATCCTATTATCAATCTAATTATATTTTGTTTTATTCCAAAGAGAGTTAATCCTATTATCAATCCAATTTTGTTTTGTTTTATTCCAAAGAGACTTAATTTCCTCATCAATCTAACCTTGATTTGTTTAATTAAAAAGTCAGGCCTACCTTTATTTGTAGTTAGCTCTAGTTAAATGTTTACGTAAGTGGAATTACCTTTGGAACTGGGTTTGAGCGAAAATTGCACTAAATTTCAAGCTGCGGTTTTCACTGGATTTGTCTAAGTACAATGTTTAGTTATTCAAGAACTATATCCTTTTATCGGCTCCGAGAAACGTACATTTGATACTATAACAATACAATGTGATTACCTAATGATTTCCCGATGCAAAAATTTATCGTGAATGTCATGTTTCTAAGAATGGTTAGCGGAGTCACATTCTACATTGTTTAGCAGTTGCTTTCTATTTTTATTATAAAGGCTTTCACATTGGGAAGTGAAAGTTCTTCAGTCGAATCCTCAGTATTGAAATATGACACCCTACTAATATATTGACTAAATAGATACTATGAAGAGAATTTTTCCAGCTGATAATCCTTTATTTGAAAGCAATTTTCAATTCGCATTTGATTTCGATAAAGATCTTGAGATATTATTATAACAATGCTTGTTTATTTTTTCAGAGACTTTCACTCTGAGACGCGAAAGTTCTTCCGTAGGAACATGAATATTGAAATATGACACTCTACCTGTACTAGTACACTGACTAAATCAGTCCTATAAAATGCATTATACCAGTTGGTAATTCTTCAACTGAAAACAATTTTCGAGTCTTACTTAATTTCAATAAGTCTTGGGAGATAGAAGAATTAAAATAATTTAAATTCAACAACATTTCACTTGAATCTACAATGAAAAGCATCAGTTCTTTGTTCAAGATTTCAGCCCATCAAAACACTGGTAACTGCTAATCATTCTACTAGTCCCTTTTCCCTGAAAACAAAAGACTGAATAATTAATCTGACAGGCAAATGAAACAATACATATGACCCTATTTTTTTTTTTTTTTACGAAACGCATTTCAATGAAGTTGCGGCAGAGCATAAATGAATTGCCTATCGTAACAGGTATAACAACATTAATTAGATTACGTATTCAATTCGCGACATTAATCAGACGAGATAATGATTCGGAATTATTCAAATCCATCTCGTTTACGACATTTCCCGATAATGAAAAATCATAATACCCACTTATGTCGATGTTCCAAATGTTTTTCCCCCGGAATTATGGTCGGGAGATCGAGGAAGATTTTTTTTTAATTAAGGTATTCATTTTGATCAGCCGAAATTTGTTAAGGGGTCTGCTTTGGAAAAATGAAATGAAAATTATAATTGATTGAGGTCATAAACACACCACTCACTCACACTCTGTTTTGTATACATATATAATATATATATACATATAATATACGAATATATATACATATATATATATATATGTATGTATATACATATATATATATATATATATATATATATATATATATATATATATATATATATATATATATATATATATATATATATATATATATTTATATATATATAAGTATATATATTTATAGTATATAATATAAATATATATATTTATATATGTATATATTATATATATAATATATATATATATATATATATATATATATATATATATATATATTATATACATATACGGTATATATATATATCAACCAACGAGAGCATGTTCATGACATCAATCAATTATAATTTCTATATAATTTTTTCCAACAAATTTCGCTTGATAAAAATGCACACCCTGATTAAAAAAAATCTTCCTCGATCTGCCGATCAAAATTCCGGGGGAAAAACATTTGGAACATCGACATAAGTGGGTATTATGATTTTTCATTATCGGGAACTGTCATAAGCGACATGAATTTGAATAATTCGGAATCATTATCTCGTCTGAATAATGTCACGAACTGAATACGTAATCTGATTAATGTTATTAGCTGTAACGATAGGCAATTCATTTATGCTCAACCGCAACTTCATTCAAAAGCGCTTCGTATGAAAATAGGGGCACATCTATTGCTCCATTTGCCTGTCAGGTTAATCGTTTGGTCGTATGGTTCCTGGGAAAAAAGGATCAGTAGAATAATAATGATCAGTTACAAGTATTTTGATAGGATGGATTTTTTTTTATCGATGAACTGACATTTGCAGTTGAATGGTATTGCCTTATATGTGTAGAAAAGTCAAATAGCTATCAAGGTGTACATGTTCACACACACAGACATATAAATATATATATATATATATATATATATATATATATATATATATATATATATATATATATATATATATATATATATATATATATATATATATATATATATATATATATATATATATATATATATATATATATTTATATATATTATATATATATATATATATATATATATATATATATATATATATATATATATATATTATATATATATATATATATATAGATATCTTTGTATCCCAGGCAGTTAGAGATCCAGCTTCTTTTCACTCAGAGTAACTTAGGGTCCAATCAAGAACTCATCTTAAAGGAAAGCAGTTAATAATGATCGCCAAGTCACACTGCTATTCAGTCTGGTTATAAGTTATTTGAGGAAGCGTTACACCTTCTACTGTGCAGTTCCCGTAGACTTCATGATATCTCTTTGTCATCATTTTCCCTAATTTCTGCCATCTCGATTAGATTACGTAAAATCTTCAGCTGATTTTCTCGTATGTTTCACCGGTATTCAAAGCCTAATTAGCCCGTCTCGGTTGTTTTATTTTAATGAAATTTCCTATTTATTTTAGGGTATGAATTCTGCTTTCTTCACTTAAAAGAATTGTTTGAATGCATACATAAGTGCAGATTTGGCTTCTGAACTAAGAATGAGATATATATATATATATATATATATATATATATATATATATATATATATATATATATATATATATATATATATATATATATATATATATATATATATATATATATATATTTATATTTATATATATATATATGTATGTATGTATGTATAAAAATGTATTACATATGCATCATATCTGTCTAAGATATATGAGTACTTTTATAAAAGAAACTTAATATAAATGAGTACAAATTATTCACAGATTTTACAATACATGAATTGGCATCTGTTTATGTTGCTTATATCTAATATGTAGTTATTATGTAAAAATGGTACATCAAATGATTTTTTATTAATGACTCACCTCATCTGTTCTGTTATACCTTTAATTAGCAGAAAAATTAATGACGTGAATTTATTCTGAAATGAAGTGACACAGAGGCAAAACTTGTATACTTGGTGTGTGTGTGTGAGTCCATTTTGGAAAATAATCGAAAAAAGGTCGAAAAATTCAGTCTATTTTCAGATGAGCCAATCTTAGTATGAGACTCCGATAATGAGAAAAATTCCTAGAACATTTTGCTCACCCTCCAGGTGTTAATGGCTTCCGGGAAACTGATGTGAGCTTGCATTACAATTTGGCCCTTGTGAGAAGTGGTCCACACGGACCAAGAATTTGTCTCTTGAGAAAGAATGCCCATAAAACTACAGGACAACATGACAAACACACGGCGGCATCTTATCTCTAACATGTCACAAACACGTTGAAAACAAGCTGATATATCTCTCACATATCACAAACAGGTTGAAGACAAGTCAGCGACATATATATCTCTTACATATCACAAACGGGTTGAAGACAAGTCGGCGACATATATATCTCTTATATATCACAAATGGGTTGAAAACAAGTCAACGACATATTTCTTACATATCACAAACAGGTTGAAAAGACGTCAACGTTATATCTCTTGCATATCACAAACAGGCTGAAAAGAAGTCAATGACATCTCTCTTACATGTCACACACAGGTTGAAAACAAGTCGACAACATATCTCATATATCACAAACAGGTGGAAAACAAGTCAACGACATATTTCTTACGTATCACAAATGGGTTGAAAACAAGTCGACGACATATTTCTTACATGCCACAAACAAGTTAAAACAAGTCGATGACATATCTCTTACATATCACAAACAAGTTGAAAACAAGTCGATGACATATCTTTTACATATCACAAACAGGTTGAATACAAGTCGACGACATAAGCGGAGAACGAACCTTTGGTCAATTTTGGATACTCGTATGAAGTACTGGTTAGAACTACAAATACGTCATCAATTTGTATTCAACACGTTTGTGATGTGTGTGCGATAGGTCGTCAACATGTGTTTGTGACATGTTTTTGACTGTCATGCGGATGCACAGTTACACTTATCTGTATGAAAATATCCTTTAGAAAATGATGATATTTTAAATAATATCCTTACCTGTGGCATACACTATCAGAATCTTCACAAAACATAAACGCTCTCCTATGCTCCCGCGTCATATTGATAGTGATTTAGGTTGGTGACAGTGATGCTTTAAGAAATAGTTGTTCACCATGAAAGAATGTTCGAATGTAAAATCTTAGTTAACACGAACCTACGTCACATCTTCAATAATGAAATACATTATTTCCCGCTATTGCAATATATTTCTACGTAAAGGGTTCCATTTCAGTAGGCTATGCCAGATATAGTCCCCCGAACGATCAAAGAAACACACACACACACACAGAAAACTAATATGGAAGAAAAGTTGTGGCCTGACTCCCATACAAAATGATTGACTTGAAATAACTGATAACTCGGCCAAACTATTTTCGTAGCAGCAATCTGTTCGCCAAAGATATTGACAGACGAAACTGAATAAACGTCATATATCTCGCAAAACTGATACCGTTTGCCCATTAATTGATTTTGAGAGGGAGGGAAATTTGTTTGATATAGAGCAACTATTAATCTAAAATAAATATTGAAAGAGAATCCAGTAATTGTGAGGAGCTCTTCAAAAACCTTTATTTATCTTTTTTTCTAAAAGACTGGTTTATTGTCTTAGCATTACTCAAGGACTTCACAAATGGGAGTAAGATCTTGTTCTTAAATTAAAATCTCGTTCACATCAAAGGAGCGAAGGGAAAGAATGATTCAATTAAATCAGTAGTTCTAGGTTATAGATTGTTTGTATGGAATGTCTATATTTGGCAACATGATTTTGAAACTATCCTATTTTTTATTGATCTTTATTGTTTCGAAATCCCGGGAATTCATTCTGTACTTTATCTTAACCACAATACTAGAGATATCAAAGGCTAAGAATTGTACGTATGTATATATGAGGCAATCAGTCGAGAAACATGCCAAGCACCATCCTGGGTCAAAGTATTTTTTTAATTTAATTTATTATATTTTAAAAATGCACTTGGCATATTTCTCGACTGAAAAGCTCATATATGATGGTCACTTTTTACCAGATGAGTAAGTAACTGTAATAGCCACAATGCACCTTCCGTTACCAAAATAACCAAATCCAACTCTCAGCAACTAGAAACCTCCTCTACACTCAGAAGCCATCACAGCTTCAGACTGATTGCACATAATACTCCCGATGGTCTCTGGCAGTTGTCATACCTCATATTGAGGAGTGAGAGCATTTGAATCAGTGGCTGCTGCATAGAGCAGATTGCCCACCCAGTTCCAGGTCCTCCAGAGCCATTAAGCTCACAGGTCCAATATTAGGACTCCTCTCGACAAATCCACGACGACGTCTGCATTGCAATGGTACATTGCTGGGCGGGGAGGGCTGTTATTGGCAATATTCTCTATGGGGTAATTCAATTATGACTCCGTTTTCTGTGCGGACGTAATTCATACCTCCTTACGTTTTCTATTTCTTCCCGTTTTCTTTCTTTTTACTACTGCTTTGGGATATCTAGTACAGTGCAAAATTAATTCTCTCTCTCGAGCATAGCTTTTCCTGTATTATAATCATTATTTTATTGTAAAGAATTTTCGTTCTTAAATTCTGTCATTTCATATAAAGATCAACAATAACATTAACTTTTTTTATGAATGTGTTTACTCTATGTATTAGTTTAGTCTTTTTGAAATAAATAAGTGCTAAACGTCATATAATTTTGATTATATACAATTGATATTTTGAAAAATTAAGTAACCGAAACTTTTACTTGTGTTTATCAAACTCTGACAGAAGACTGTTTTATCTTGTCTTAATTTAAACTGAACTTTTAAAATGAATAGCACTACATTTCTTCGCTTTGTAAGAAGTTTTGTAAGAACTTCACAAACGAATTCCATTGTTATCGGTCTAACAATTTCATTCTCTCTCTCTCTCTCTCTCTCTCTCTCTCTCTCTCTCTCTCTCTCTCTCTCTCTCTCTCTCTCTGTCCAGACACATTTGCCTGCAATTTTTGTTAAGAAATGAGAGGAAACATTTATTCACCCAAAGCATAAATTTTAAAGGGCTTATAATCAGTGGAAGAACCACTCCTTAGCACACAAAGATATCTCTCAAAGGGATGAACTTTCATTATCTTCTCTCTCTCTCTGTATATATATGTATATGTATCTTTATATATATATATATATATATATATATATATATATATATATATATATATATGTATATATATGTATGTATTTATATATCTTTTATATATATATATATATATATATATATATATATATATATATATATATATATATATATATATATATATATATATATATTGTATATATATATATATATATATATATATATATATATATATATATATATATGTATGTATATATGTATATATTTATATATCTTTATATATATATATATATATATATATATATATATATATATATATATATATATATATATATATATACTGTATATACATACATATATATATATATATATATATATATATATATATATATATATATATATATATATATATATATATATATATATATATATATATATCTATCTTCTTCTTCTTCTTCTTTTAACGTGCTTTTTCCCATTTTTGTGTGGGGTAAGCACGATGCCTTCTTTTGAAGGACTTTTTGATTTGGCTTTGGGGTAGACCTGTGGTCTCGATCGGCTGCCCTGCCTGACATCGCTTAGACCCCGGTAGCGTATGTTTCATGTATCATACCCGACCCAACGCCCTTTCTTCCCAGCAGCGAGAAGTTGTTGCGCGGGTTGGGCGAGAGTTCGAGACGTGTGAGATGTTTGTTATGTTTTTTAGAAGGTGTTGTAGTGGCTTTGTTTTGTGTGTGTATTTAGTCTGTAACACCCATTTGCTTTTTAAGCAAACCTATCCGTTGATTACATATATAATCCCGGGATGTCTACACGGATAGCAAAGTGTCTGTCTCTCTGATCAGTCGGCTGCGGATTTGAACCCGCGCCACAGACCTCTACGAAGTCCGAAGCTGCTGCTGTAACCGACTGAGCCATAGAGGCTCTCTCTCTCTCTCTCTCTCTCTCTCTCTCTCTCTCTCTCTCTCTCTCTCTCTCTATCTCTATATATCTATATATATATATATATATATATATATATATATATATATATATATATATATATTTATATGTATTTATATATACATACATACACACACACATATATATATGTGCGTGTGTAAATATATATGTATATATATGTGTACATACGTATATGTGTGTATAATATATATATATATATATATATATATATATATATATATATATATATATATATATATATATATATATATATATATTCCATAGTAATATTTTGTATAAGACCTTCCAACCCTGTTTAGAACTGCTGCGCCTTAATTTTGAATCGCATTTTCCTCTTCCATATCAAAAATGGGAGATTTAATTTTTTATTCATTTAGGCTGTTGTGACGTCACTCCAACTCATCATGACGTCACTCCTTTTGGTCTTAATACATTTTATCTTAAATAAAAATTTCCCTGCATAAGATATGAACGGCCATATTGACTAGGTCCGGCTATTTGTTCTCTTATTTCAGAGTAATACTTTGTTGTCAGTACAGTAAATACTACAACTCTAATTTACCATCAAAAATTCTGTGTTGCATATCTGTGAACATGCCAAACTAGGTTTGTTACATGAACTGAACTGAATACAGAATTTAGGCCAAAGACCAAGCACTGGGACCTGTGAGGTCATTCAGCGCTGAAACGGAAATTGACAGTAAAAGGTCTGAAAGGGTACTGTGAATCAATTGTTAGGAAAGGGTGGAAAGTTAAATGGAAGAAAGAGAATATGAACGGAGGTAGAGTAAAAGGGACGAACGGGTTGCAGCTAGGGGCCGAAGACACGCTGCAAAGAACCTTAAGTAATGCCTACAGTGCACCGCATGAGGTGCACGGACGGCGCTTGTTACATGAAATTAAATATTTAGAATTATTCCTTTTCCCCAAAGGCTACCCTTTGAAGTAAGGGGGATTATTCTTTAAAAGCTATTAAGAGGCGCCTACGCTACGTTTAGAAAAGTGTAGGTATTGCTATTACTTTTATATTACTTTTTAGACACGTTCTCTCCACATAACGCTTGTATTTCTGATTTAATCGCCGCCCACACCCGAATTTGGGGATAAACTGATTTATAAAAGATATTTTATCTCTTTTCTTCGCTGAATAATCCCCATGCTGTAATGAAGTTGAAATGGTATTACATTTTATATTGGAAGTTTAGTTAATATATCTTAACATTTAGCGGCGTTTGTTTGTTTTTAATAAAACTTCTTATACAACATGAAGTTAAACAAAGGTGCTTTATATTCCGTGAAACCATCGATTTAATATGGGCAAGATTTACACAATTCTAATACCATTCAATGGAGTTTCTGGGCTTGAATTTTCCCAAGTGGCTTAAAAGGAAAAAACCCACACACACACACATTCATTTCTCCTAAAGTGGTGAGGCTTTGTGTGATGCCCATAAAACTTAATCTGAATATATAACAATTAGTTGTAAGAGAAGCTACCGCTTCCACAATGACACGACTGACAATAACAAGCGTATTAATTTAGCTTAGGATATGAGGGACAATCAGATCGAATTACCTGTGCCCAGGTAACAAAGGAAATCAAGTGTATAAAAATTCTCATAAGTAATACGATTAAATCCTCCGAAAAATAACTTTATTTCTTTATTATTAAAATTGTTTAACCAGACAACCCAGCTGACTATCGTCTCTCATAGGGCTGGCTACTGCGCAATGTTTTGCTGTAACTTCGTATGCTTCAAAACCATTTTTACATAATAGAATGCAGTTTTAATTACATTTACTGCAGTTTTATGAAAAAGAGACAATTTCTTATAGAAGAATCGTCTGATATTGCGAAGATAATTTGCTCATATAAAAAAAGTACGATTTATGGTATATCTGAGCAAAACCATAAGGAATTGGTTGGCATAGCTTATAATGGAAGTCAATGATTAGAATTGTATTTAATATTCTGACCTTCTTTCCATTTCACAAAATGTATAAGACGGAAATGAGAGCATATAGAAGGCACATTCTCTACAGAAGGAAATATAAGAAGGCTTTATAGCATTTTATCTCAAAATAATTTTCCCTGATTTTCACGTAATTATGAAACGGATTTCCTTTCTCGCTTCACTTTCTTCTCAATAAAATTTTCTATAAATAGCACCAGATTCCCGCGTCATTTGGCTTGACGAAAACTATTCTTTTCCTTTCTCTCTAGACTTTCTCCTTGGTAAAAAATCTATACCACCAAATCTTTGGATCACTTTGCTGGACGAAAACTGCACTTTTTTCTTCCCTTTCTCTCTAGACTTTCTCCTTAAAATTCCTGAGTCACTTGGCTATACGAAAACTACTTATTTTGCTTTCTCTCCAGACTTTCTCCTCGACAAAACATTCTATAAATATCACCAAATCTTTGGGTCATCTACCTATACGAAAAGGGAGTTTTTTCCTGCCTCTCCAGACTTTCTCCTTAACATAACTTTCTATAAATAACATCAAATCCTTGGGTCATTTACCCATACGAAAAGGGCGTTTTCCTGCCTCTCTAGACTTTCTCCTTAACATAACTTTCTATAAATAACATCAAATCCTTGGGTCATTTACCCATACGAAAAGGACGTTTTCCTGCCTCTCTAGACTTTCTCCTTAACAAAACTTTCTATAAATAACATCAAATCCTTGGGTCATTTACCCATACGAAAAGGGCGTTTTCCTGCCTCTCTAGACTGTCTCCTTAACAAAACTTTCTATAAATAACATCAAATCCTTGGGTCATTTACCCATACGAAAAGGGCGTTTTCCTGCCTCTCTAGACTTTCTCCTTAACAAAACTTTCTATAAATAACACCAAATCTTTGCATTATTCACCTATACGAAAAGGGCGTTTTTCCTACCTCTCTAGACATTCTCCTCAACATAACTTGCTATAAATAACACCAAATCCTTGGGTCATTTACCCATATGAAAAGGGCGTTTTTCCTGCGTCTACAGACATTTTCCTCAACATAACTTTCTATGAATAACACCAAATCTTTGGGTCATTTACCCATATGAAAAGGGCGTTTTTCTTGCCTCTCCAGACTTTCTCCTTAACATAACTTTCTATAAATAACACCATATCTTTGGGTCATTTACCCATATGAAAAGGGCGTTTTTCCTGCCTCTCTAGACTTTCTCCTTAACATAACTTTCTATAAATAACATCAAATCCTTGGGTCATTTACCCATACGAAAAGGGCGTTTTTTCTCTAGACTTTCTCCTAACATAACTTTCTATAAATAACATCAAATCCTTTCATTTACCCATACGAAAAGGACGTTTTCCTGCCTCTAACTTAACAAAACTTTCTATAAATAACATCAAATCCTTGGGTCATTTACCCATACGAAAAGGACGTTTTCCTGCCTCTCTAGACTTTCTCCTTAACAAAACTTTCTATAAATAACATCAAATCCTTGGGTCATTTACCCATACGAAAAGGGCGTTTTCCTGCCTCTCTAGACTTTCTCCTTAACAAAACTTTCTATAAATAACACCAAATCTTTGCATTATTCACCTATACGAAAAGGGCGTTTTTCCTACCTCTCTAGACATTCTCCTCAACATAACTTGCTATAAATAACACCAAATCCTTGGGTCATCTACCCATATGAAAAGGGCGTTTTTCCTGCGTCTACAGACATTTTCCTCAACATAACTTTCTATGAATAACACCAAATATTTGGGTCATTTACCCGTATGAAAAGGGCGTTTTTCCTGCTTCTCCAGACTTTCTCCTTAACATAACTTTCTATAAATAACACCATATCTTTGGGTCATTTACCCATATGAAAAGGGCGTTTTTCCTGCCTCTCTAGACTTTCTCCTTAACATAACTTTCTATAAATAACATCAAATCCTTGGGTCATTTACCCATATGAAAAGGGCGTTTTTCCTGCCTCTCTAGACTTTCTCCTTAACATAACTTTCTATAAATAACACCATATCTTTGGGTCATTTACCCATATGAAAAGGGCGTTTTCCTGCCTCTCTAGACTTTCTCCTTAACATAACTTTCTATAAATAACACCATATCTTTG
This sequence comes from Macrobrachium rosenbergii, assembly GCF_040412425.1. Lineage (NCBI taxonomy): Eukaryota > Metazoa > Arthropoda > Malacostraca > Decapoda > Palaemonidae > Macrobrachium > Macrobrachium rosenbergii. Next base: position 3,028,869 of record NC_089799.1, read on the forward strand.
GGTCATTTACCCATACGAAAAGGGTGTTTTTCCTGCCTCTCTAGACTTTCTCCTTAACATAACTTTCTATAAATAACACCATACCTTTGGGTCATTTACCCATATGAAAAGGGCGTTTTTCCTGCCTCTCTAGACTTTCTCCTTAACATAACTTTCTATAAATAACATCAAATCCTTGGGTCATTTACCCATACGAAAAGGACGTTTTCCTGCCTCTCTAGACTTTCTCCTTAACAAAACTTTCTATAAATAACATCAAATCCTTGGGTCATTTACCCATACGAAAAGGGCGTTTTCCTGCCTCTCTAGACTTTCTCCTTAACAAAACTTTCTATAAATAACATCAAATCCTTGGGTCATTTACCCATACGAAAAGGGCGTTTTCCTGCCTCTCTAGACTTTCTCCTTAACAAAACTTTCTATAAATAACACCAAATCTTTGCATTATTCACCTATACGAAAAGGGCGTTTTTCCTACCTCTCTAGACATTCTCCTCAACATAACTTGCTATAAATAACACCAAATCCTTGGGTCATTTACCCATATGAAAAGGGCGTTTTTCCTGCGTCTACAGACATTTTCCTCAACATAACTTTCTATGAATAACACCAAATCTTTGGGTCATTTACCCATATGAAAAGGGCGTTTTTCCTGCCTCTCCAGACTTTCTCCTTAACATAACTTTCTATAAATAACACCATATCTTTGGGTCATTTACCCATATGAAAAGGGCGTTTTTCCTGCCTCTCTAGACTTTCTCCTTAACATAACTTTCTATAAATAACATCAAATCCTTGGGTCATTTACCCATACGAAAAGGGCGTTTTCCTGCCTCTCTAGACTTTCTCCTTAACATAACTTTCTATAAATAACATCAAATCCTTGGGTCATTTACCCATACGAAAAGGACGTTTTCCTGCCTCTCTAGACTTTCTCCTTAACAAAACTTTCTATAAATAACATCAAATCCTTGGGTCATTTACCCATACGAAAAGGGCGTTTTCCTGCCTCTCTAGACTTTCTCCTTAACAAAACTTTCTATAAATAACATCAAATCCTTGGGTCATTTACCCATACGAAAAGGGCGTTTTTTCCTGCCTCTCTAGACTTTCTCCTTAACAAAACTTTCTATAAATAACACCAAATCTTTGCATTATTCACCTATACGAAAAGGGCGTTTTCCTACCTCTCTAGACATTCTCCTCAACATAACTTGCTATAAATAACACCAAATCCTTGGGTCATTTACCCATATGAAAAGGGCGTTTTCCTGCGTCTACAGACATTTTCCTCAACATAACTTTCTATGAATAACACCAAATATTTGGGTCATTTACCCGTATGAAAAGGGCGTTTTTCCTGCTTCTCCAGACTTTCTCCTTAACATAACTTTCTATAAATAACACCATATCTTTGGGTCATTTACCCATATGAAAAGGGCGTTTTTCCTGCCTCTCTAGACTTTCTCCTTAACATAACTTTCTATAAATAACATCAAATCCTTGGGTCATTTACCCATATGAAAAGGGCGTTTTTCCTGCCTCTCTAGACTTTCTCCTTAACATAACTTTCTATAAATAACACCATATCTTTGGGTCATTTACCCATATGAAAAGGGCGTTTTTCCTGCCTCTCTAGACTTTCTCCTTAACATAACTTTCTATAAATAACACCATATCTTTGGGTCATTTACCCATACGAAAAGGGTGTTTTTCCTGCCTCTCTAGACTTTCTCCTTAACATAACTTTCTATAAATAACACCATACCTTTGGGTCATTTACCCATATGAAAAGGGCGTTTCTCCTGCCTCTCTAGACTTTCTCCTTAACATAACTTTCTAAAAATAACACTATATCTCTGGGTCATTTACCCATATGAAAATGGCGTTTTTCCTACCTCTCCAGACTTTCTCCTCAACATAACTTTCTAAAAATAACACCATATCTTTGGGTCATTTATCAATACGAAAAGGCGTTTTTCCTACCTCTCCAGACTTTCTCCTTAACATAATTTTCTAAAAATAACACCATATCTTTGGGTTATTTACCCATATGAAAAGGGCGTTTTTCCTGCCTCTCCAGACTTTCTCCTTAACATAACTTTCTATTAACAACACAATATCTTTGGGTCATTCACCTATATGAAAAGAGCATTTTTCCTGCCTCTCCAGACTTTCTCCTCAACATAACTTTCTATAAATGACACCAAATCCTTGGGTCATTTACCAATGCGTTTTTCTGCCTTTCCAGATTTTCTCCTCAACATAACCTTCTATAAATAACAGCAAATCCTTGTGCCACTTAGCTAGACGAAAACCACATTTTAATAATGCAAGCAAGTCGAACATGAAGCGCAGAATTTTGCAGAATAACAGAACGCGTTTAATCTAAGGGACTGGTATTTACGAAGCAAAAATATCCGAATGTAAACTGAAAAAAAAAAAAAAAAAAAAAATTGTCAGGCACTTTCTCTTTTAAACTCACCCCAAAAATAGCCAGTAATTTGCATATTCATAGTATATTATCCATTCGCATTTCCTGTTACGAGGAACTGCTCCCAGGTGAAAAAATTCGTGTTTAAGCGGAGGTGAAAATTGCTTTTTAAATGTGTAATCCTTTTTATGAGTGAGGATTTAACAATTACCTTGCTGACGTGTGTATATATATATTATATATTATATATATTATATATTATATATTATATATTATATATATATATATATATATATATATATATATATATATATATATATATATATATATATATATATATATATATACATATGCATACATACATACACACATATAATATATATATATATATATATATATATATATATATATATATATATATATATATATATATATATATATATACATATATGTATTCATGTATGTATACATATACATACATATACACACATACATGTATGTATATATTTATATAATGTATACATATTACCTATTTCATATGAATAAATCAGTCACTTAATTTCATTCATTAATTGGGAATCTTTGGTTGGGACATATTTCACTTCCTTGGTGACCACAGTGATTTTGGTAAAATGAAAATATATCTATATTTCTTTCCATCAAAACTTTTTTGGTATATTTTTCTCATATAATATTTCGACAAAAATAAAATAATTTTGCTCCCGAAAAAGTCATATATATATATATATATATACTGTGTTCAGATAGCATTTCCCGATTTTTGTACATCAAAGTTTGGCCTATATTATTTTTGCAGGGTTATTTGTCACATGAAAATAATTTTTTTTTATCTTATGGCTCGCCTACCATTATGCAACGAAGTCTAGAAACATGACGATAATT
>NC_089799.1:3037205-3064705 GCF_040412425.1 Macrobrachium rosenbergii
CATAATGATATAAGACACCAATTATTAGTTATTGCCAATGAGTATCTTACCTTATAAAAATTTTTGCTAATGCCAAATGACGGAGAAAGCTTACGTTCACTTAACCTTCAAAATGACGTGATCAGCTGTTTTACGGAAGGAAAAGAATAAGTGATTTCACAAACACATATTTAATCTATGTTGACGTTAAAGTAGGCCTAAATAAATTCAAAAACTTCAGTTATTGGAAGTTTAATTTTACAACAAGAAAAGCAAAAAGACAGGTCATATTAAAGTGCTGTCATATTCCGTGGGGAAAATATCATTGAAATAACTCTCTTTCTCTCTCTCTCTCTCTCTCTCTCTCTCTCTCTCTCTCTCTCTCTCTCTCTCTCAGCAATCAGCAACCCCCCTATCTCTTACCACTTCCTCTCCCTCACTCCTTTTCAGCATCCCCTTCTCTCTCTCTCTCTCTCTCTCTCTCTCTCTTTCTCTCTCTCTCCCTCTCTCTCTCTCTCTCTCTCTCTCTCTCTCTCTCTCTCTCTCTCTTCCTTCCTTTCTCTATTTCTCTCTTTCTCACTCCCTTTCCTTCCCCCGCCTCTCTCTCTCTCCCTCTCTCTCTCAGCATCCCCTTTCTCTCTCAGCATCCCCTCTCTCTCTCACCCCCTTCGTCTCTCTCTCTCTCTCTCTCAGCACTCCCCTCTCTCTCAGCACCCCTCTCTCTCTCTTTCTCTCAGCACTGCTCTCTCTCTCATCCGTTCCTCTCTCTCTCTCTCTCTCTCTCTCTCTCTCTCTCTCTCTCTCTCTCTCTCAGAAGTAAGTCTCGATATTTTGCTTTCCTATTCCCAAACCTTCGAAGAGAAAATCATTGCGTGGCAATAGGAAATCGCTCACTGATTCCAAACGCTCTTATTCTCCTTTCCTTTTTCCATCTTCCACACATAATATGTCTCCTGCCAAAGACATCTTCTATTTTAAGATTGTCCACGATGACGCCTCCGTCTTTTCTCCGGAGTCTATATTACTTTTTTTTATTATTTTGAGAAAATAAGCGCATAAATTGTACGCGTCAATCTGTCAGCAAGGCTTTAAGCCTTCGTAAGGGAGATATTGCCGTCAGTGCACCTCATGCGTGGCAGTGTAGGATTTTACTAAAATGGTGTTATCAGCGTCCCTTCGGCCCCTAGCTAAACCCATTTTTCAACCTTTTACTTTACCTCCATTCCCTATTCCTTTCTTCAGTCTTTCTGCTTAACCTCCCTAAAACTATTACTTCTTAGTACAGCTTTTATCCACCCGAGTTCCATCTTGAGATCCTTGTACTTCATCTCCCTTATTTTCTGGAACTCTTTCATTTTGCTGTCCAACCACTCGAACTCCCTCTTTTTAACTATTTAAAGCGCTGAACGGCCGAGGAGAGTGCCTCAGTGCTTTGTTTTACAGCCTAAATTTCATAAAAAAAAATTACAAAATAAAGTCTTAAGGGTGCTATCTACTGTATGTGGTGTCGACACCCTAATCTGGTGGAGTGAATTGAAGCTGTTGATAAAAATTCTGTGTAATTGTTATATGTTATATATATATATATTTATAGATATATATATATATTTATATATATATATATATATATATATATATATATATATATATATATATATATATATATATATATATATACATATATGTGTGTATGCGTGTGTGGTTATTAAAAAAGATACTATACGAACATATGCATTCCCAGCGACTGTCGAGTCACACTGGGGGCTACCAGACTTTATTAAATTGCTCAGCCGTTCGTGAAACCTGTCGGGATTAATGAGTATTTTTCCGGACAGGAAAATTCACACATGAAAGTTTGATTAAATATCCAAATTTGTTCCTACATTAATCTTCAGTACCTGACACTATGAAATCTTAGTCCATGGAATATTTTGCTCTTAAAAAATGGTACGCGTACTATCTAAGCATTTGTGTGGAAAGAACCTTATATATTCATAGCCTATGAGTAACTAAATGTAAAAGTAAAATATATTTGAGTTAGTTTCCTAACAATGATAGATTTAATTATATGAAACTCAAATGACAAAATTTGTTTTCCTGTTAAATGATTGAAATGTGACTTTTAACAGCTCCTGATAATAATAATAATAATAATAATAATAATAATAATAATAATAATAATAATAATAATAATAATAATAATAATAATAATAAAGATATGAAACTGAAAAATAAAACAAAATATATTAAAAAACAAGATAAAAATAATGAAAATTAAGATTTAAACACAATATGTGAACCTAAAACTCAAATAATCAATGAAAATAAAATAATTAGATTAGGAACACAAGTAATAATATTCGAAATAGAAATAATTTTTTTTAAAGAAATGTTAAGAGCCAGGCATTTCTTGCTCAGACACTCGCCTTAAGTATTTCCCTGAATACATATTAATAAATTCGATTCCTATTTTAGGAAATCACACAAAATTCACCGGCCGTTTCATCTTCGGCTCTCAATGCCATATATATATATATAGCAGGGAGATTCTGAAGTCTATATATGGAGACGTTTGTGCTTCGGATAGTGCATGCGCTTAAAATAGACTGTTCCATTTCTGATGCCTCTTGCCAAGGAATTAGATCGTGTAGATCGTTTCTCCACCTCTCTCTCTCCCTACATATACATACACACATATATATATATGTATATATACATATATGTATGTATATATATATATATATATATATATATATATATATATATATATATATATATATATATATATATATATATACTACACTTTCAATAATCAATCAGATTATCTATATACTGATTCATTATTGAAAGTGTTTGTTGACTGCTGAATAACTGTAGGCATTCCACAAAGCTATTTTGCTGGTAATATATGGGGATCATAATCAAACAGAGGTTTCAAGATGGCCCTCCTTATGATTCTCTAAAATATTTTGATAGGAAAGAATTTAGTGATACAGGTACGCACAATTATGCAAGATAGCTTTTGTTTTTTGGTGTTTAGTGCTGGTTAAATTCGTAATAGCTTTTTTTACAAGTCATGCGATGTCATTATTTGTTAATCATACTTGCCCTCGAAATACATTTTTCTTTCGTCCACTCTTTAGTTTTCTGTGAAAGAAAACTATTGTGCCGGCTTTGTCTGTCCGTCCGCACTTTATTCTGTCCGCACTTTTTTTTGTCCGCCCTCAGATCTTAAAAACTACTGAGGCTAGAGGGCTGCAAATTGGCACGTTGATCATTCACCCTCCAATCATCAAACATACCAAATTGCAACCCTCTAACCTCAGTAGTTTTTATTTTACTTAAGGTTAAAATTAGCCAGACGCACCTTCAGGCCGTGGTTAAAGTTCCATGAGCCGCGGCTCATACTGCACTATATCGAGACCACTGAAAGATTGATTTATTTTCGGTGGCCTTGGTTATACGCTGTAGCGGCTGTACAGAAAACTCGATTGCGCCGAAGATACTTCGGCGCATTTTTTACTTGTTCATTATTTTTTTTCTCTCTAAAATGGGAGAGAAACTCTCTGCTCCAGAGCCTGAATTAATTCTGACGAATCAACGGATGTACTTTAATCCTGTATCTAGTGGCCCAGGTCCAATACCGAATATACAGATGGGTTTTGAACTGATGGAAATTTGCACACTTCCACTGGGGATGCGATAAGCGAGCCGTTTACTTTGTGGTGGCCAACTCCACGTTTCATGTTTTGATTTTTTTTTTATATGGGTATATATATATATATATATATATATATATATATATATATATATATATATATATATATATATATATATATATATATATATATATTAATGGTCAAAATTCTGACTTATTTCTATGCTCTCTATCACTCTGCTTTCTTAAACGTTTTTCTAATATAGACTAAGAGATTTTATTATTAGTATCTATTCAGACTTTATAATTGATGTGGTTATCTGAGTGCATGAGTTGGGTTTGGTAATTAACTCACAGGCTCTTAGTTGAGTTTGGTAATTAATTCACAGGCTCTTAGTTGAGTTTTGTACTTAACTCACAGGCTCTTAGTTGAGTTTTGTAATTAATTCACAGGCTCTTAGTTGAGTTTTGTAATTAACTCAGAGGCTCTTAGTTGAGTTTGGCAATTAACTCACAGGCTCTTAGTTGAGTTTTGTAATTAACTCACAGGCTCTTAGTTGAGTTTGGTGCTTAATTCACAGGCACTTAGTTGAGTTTTGTAATTAACTCACAGGCTCTTAGTTGAGTTTGGTAATTAATTCACAGGCTCTTAGTTGAGTTTTGTAATTAACTCACAGGCTCTTAGTTGAATTTGGTGATTAATTCACAAGCTCTTAGTTGAGTTTTGTAATTAACTCACAGGCTTTTAGTTAAGTTTGGTAATTAATTCACAGGCTCTTAGTTCAGTTTGGTAATTAATTCACAGGCTCCTAGTTGAGTTTGGTAATTAACTCACAGGCTCTTAGTTGAGTTTGGTAATTAACTCACAGGCTCTTAGTTGAGTTTTAGGCATAACGTTGGGTAAAAGTTTTTGCTTAATTTTCATTCACTGCAATCTAATAGAGTGATATATAGGGCAGGAGGACCGCAATTTGCCAGAGATGATCCATACAATAAATTTCATGCTGTAGAGATATTCGTATATTGCTATTTCCATGGGGAGATCTTCACTGACAGAGAGAGAGAGAGAGAGAGAGAGAGAGAGAGAGAGAGAGAGAGAGAGAGAGAGAGAGAGAGATCAACATTCTTACTAGATCCAACTTCAACAGCCATGAATCTTAACGAAAAAACCTTTTGTTGCAAAAGTAGTGGGTATGTTTCTGAAGAGAGACTTCTGGCAAAAACTATATCAGTTAATCTTGGTTCGTAGGAACTTTTTATTCAACCCATGTTGGTATTCAGTGCTTGGTGTGAGGATAGCAGTAAGCATATCCATCTGCCACAGTTGTTCTTAATCTTTTTGTTACCACGCCCCCTCTAAGAGTTGGTCCTTCCCTCCACGGCCCCCTTATATCTATGAGTAAAATTCCCTCCCAGATTTAAAGGAAAATGAAAAAAAAGAGAAAGAGGAGGGGTGTTTTTATTCTTTTTGGGAATGAATTAATGAGATACTAGACACTGCTCTTAGCGACTCTTCTTAAGAGAATAACAAATATGATTAGAGAATCTTTAATTTTTCCCTTGGGCTCTCGCCCCCTTGGAAATTGCTGACGCCCCCCTAAGGGGACGCGTCCCCAAGGTTGAGAACCACTGATCTACCGTAATCTTACGAATAAAACCCGAGTGATAACTATGACTGAAGTAAGCACATGCATCTACCATAATCCTAAGAATAACACTCGCATGATGTATGTGTATCACTAAAATAGTATATAAAATGAATGGAGCTGTAATGTTGCTCTTCTTGCAAATTACTTAAACAGGGAGAGAACTGGACGATATAGACAATGGAAAGAAGATATTCTCGAGGATAATAAATAAGAAAGGAACCAAAATTCCTGGGAAACAGAATATCCATCTTGACATGTTGGTGTCTGAAGAGAGTAACAACTTCCCCTTTTGAATTAGAGTCTCTCTGCTGTCCTGGAGCCCACTAGTACAATGAGAAGGAAGTTTGCAACCTACAGGGTATAGTTCCTATGAATTGTTTAGTGGGGACACTTTCTCCCAGGAAAGTTCTTTTTCCTCTCTTAATGGTCGTTCGCTTGTTGAAGTGTGAACTGAGAAACTGGCTCTTAGTATCGAGGAACATTTGTGTATGGTCGACGTAGTTATGACTGAAGTTACTAACTTATGCTGAGAAAAGAGAGAGAGAGAGAGAGAGAGAGAGAGAGAGAGAGAGAGAGAGAGAGAGAGAGAGAGAGAGAGAGAGAGTAAAATTGACCATAATTATCTTATATTTTAGAGAGAGAGAGAAAGAGAGTAAAGCTGAACATAAATTTTTTTACTGAGAGAGAGAGAGAGAGAGAGAGAGAGAGAGAGAGTGTAAAACTGAACGTAGTTTCTGATACTTAAAGAGATCGAGAGAGGGAGGGAAAACTTGAACATATTTCCAAGAGAGAGAGAGAGAGAGAGAGAGAGAGAGAGAGAGAGAGAGAGAGAGAGAGAGAGAGAGAGAGAGAGAGAGAGAGAGAGAATGTGGGAATTCCGGGCAGGGCATAAATGCAAGGCCAAAAATTTATAGAGATGGACTTAAGCGTGGCAGTCATTAATCTCCCAGGAAAAGCTTTCGGTTCCTCAGGATAGACGATGCATCTCAATATAATTCAGCGGTAGTTACTGCAACGCTTTATATAGCTTTGCTGGGAATTTCTTACCAGATATTTCTCTCTCAATTTCTCCTGTTGTTTTTCAAGCATTTCCGCAATCAAGGTTTTATTGATTAAGCTTTAAGCTTTTCAATTTCATTATCTCTTCGTTGTCTTGTTTTGAACGAAGGCTTCGTCACCAGAGAAACAATTACATTTCCGAAATATAGAATTAGATCTTTGTGACTCCATGGTTTGAACTAAATCGACTATATAGTACATGATATCTTACCCGCCCGCGTTTTCCCGAGATGCAACCGAGTACAGGGGCCTTTCCATGAAAAAAGCGGGACGCCAGATCTAAAAAACTAACCATAGAATTTTCTTGAAAACAATCTCATTATGTTTCCCACCCACACCCAAATTACTTATAATACCACTCATTTAAACTTACCTGATGCAAACTGGCCTATCCTACCTAACCTAACCTAGGGACGTGTAATAAAAACCGGGGCTGGTGCAATACTGGTATTCACCTCAGGAATTTCCTACCTGCCCTAGCTTAGTATTTCATTATTAGGTTAATATTCTAAAACACGCAACTTGGTAGAAGATTATTTTATGTGAATATCACAAAAACCAAGAGCTAGATCTCAAGTTCCAAAATATATTAAAGAAAAATTGCACAAAGCACGCCTTAAGTTTGAAGGAATATATATGGTTTCCCTATGTAGATATCCTATGATGTAAAATTATATATATATATATATATATATATATATATATATATATATATATATATATATATATATATATATATACATATGTATATATATATATACACACATATGTATATATATGTGTATATATATATTTATATATATTATATATATACATAAACAAATGTTAATTGTTTTTATCTCAGAATGTAATGTACATTTGTTACATGAAACGGATACGGAACACCTGTAACTTCCTAAATTGCGGTACCTAATATTAACTACCAATCTAAACAATTCCTTCATTGTAATTATACTTCACTTCTTTATAAACACTTTCTCTTGTAACAGTAAATTTGTATTAACTTATTTAAGCAGCTTTTATACCGAAATGGAGCATTCAGGATTCACTGAAAGATAACTGGTAAAATCTTGACAATTAATGTCCAAAGTTCTATTGCAGAAGGAAATCTGATCTTAACATATCTCCACTTCCATTCTGAAATTGCTTAGGAACAAGGCTATTTAAACATTATGGCAAAAACGGTTCGTCTACTGACCACCTATTGTATGTTCAATCACATTTTCTAATAAGGACGAGATTTGCTCGGTAAACCAAGTCAATTCCAATATCTTAGCCTAATCATCTCTGTTTGATCAAATGTTTCATTTCCCTTAAAGTCTACATTAACTACTAGATTGAGGATGAATATCTACAAGTCAAGACGGGAATGGCGTGGATTGGTTTGACATTTAGCTTTGCAATTTTTCCACGTCTCAAAGGTCTTTCAGTAAGTACAGAATTTCGCTTATATAAATGCCTGTAAATGTAAATTTGCAATTCATTTTTAAAAATAGGGTTTCCTAACCTAGCTACAGTATAGGTTTTCCTAATATTCTGGGTAGGGTTTTCCAGAAAACTTTGAAATCCTAAGAAAAATATATGTCGAGTCTTTTCTTTTATGTGTTTATATAACATACATGTGTATATATTTATAATATATATACATATGTATATGTATATATATACATACACAGTATATATATATATATATATATATATATATATATATATATATATATATATATATATATATATACATATATATATATATATATATATATATATATATATATATATATATATATATATATATATATATATATATATAACCTGCCCATGAGTGACTGATAATTAACTCTTGGTTTTCTTTTCAACAAACTGATCTAATTAAGAAAACCCGAATTACCCAGCTGTCTTTTCCACACGCATAAACAGCAGTCACGACGAAAACAGCGAACAAAGATAACAACATATTTGTGATTCATTAAACAGGTGATGACCTCAGGTTCGGTTCCGACACAAAGGAGCAGGAGGGGTCAGTAATTTCTCCACGGTTTCAATTACAGAGTGGAACTACGAATCCTTCGTAATTTTCTCTCTAATTCATCACTTCCTCGTCAAAATGATTTGGAGGTCCGTGTGAAAGACTTAAGCCACAGCATGTGTTGGTGATGTATTGTGTTATGCGATGATAATGAAGAAATACAAAGAAATGTGATTTATTAACATTTCAAAAATGAATTAAAGACCTATTATGATCGTAATGTAAATCGACAATGATGTAATTAATAAACACAATACAAATAATTTACTGAGACATTCAAAAATGAATTAAAGTCTTGATACGATGATAATGTAAGTATACAATAGTATAATACAGAAATACAATAAAAATGTAATTTGCTAAGACTTGATTACAGAATTAATATGATGACAACATAAATCGAAAATAATATAGAAATACATTAAAAAATTGATTTATTACGACTTTCAAGAAAAATTCAAAGTCTTAACATGACGGTAATATGAGTAAACAGCAATATAATATAGAAATACAATAAAAATGGATTTTTTTTAGAATTTCAAGAATAAAATAAATACTTAATATGATGCTAATGTAAATCGGTAATAATATATTATATAAACACAAAAAAATAACGTTGTAAGACTTTCCAGAATGATTTATTAACGGCTTTCATATTCTCTAAGTCTTATGGTGATTCAGAACTGAGAAAGAGACTCAGTATAATACTTTGAATGCTTACGTTTATTACTTTGGTCATTTTGTGTTTTAACATCATTTCACTCTGAAAAACAAACAGTCCCCTTACAATAACATCCCAATATATTCATTCAAAGCAAGACTCTTGCAAAATAATATATATAACGAACTATATGTAAGTAATTCTGGGGGAATGATCTCTATAACAAACCCATTTCATAACGAGCAATTATCAAGTTAATAAATAAGTGGATGAGTTAAGAGAAATAGGAATGAAATTAAAACATCAAAGAATAAATGAAACATGCTTATTCAAAATTCTATATTAAAATCAATAGTAGGTGTTTTGGTATTTTCTGCTTTACAACTGGGCTATAAGAAACACGAGACAAAGAATCATACACAAGTATACCCCGTAGGAGGGTAGTGCCGTCAGTGCACCTCATACAGTGCACTGCAGGCATTTCTTAAGGTTCTTTGCAGCGTGCCTTCCAAGGCCACTAGACGCAACCCCTTTAATTCCTTTTCCTGTACCTCCTTTCATATTCTCTCTCTTCCATCTTATTTTCCGCCCCCTCCTAACAATTGATTCATAGTGCAACTGCTTTGAGGCTTTCCTCCTGTTACACCTTTCAAACCTTTTACTGTCAATTTCCGTTTCAGTGCTGAATGACCTCATAGGCCCCAGTGCTTGGCCTTTGGCCAAAACCCCCTATATTCTATATTCATACATAAGTATAAAGCTAATTTAACGTTTCTGATTCTTCTGCATTTTTGGTGAAATAGAAGAAAATTACCACAGAGAACATCTGATAATAACAATTCAGTTTTAATGATCCAAAATCTATATGTGGAAAAACTAACGAACAAAAATTTCAAAACACTTATATCTCTAAACAGAAAAACAACTGGAAAAAAAGTTTGTCCCAAACTCTTGTCAGTGTAGATAAAACACTAGATTTTAAGTTCCAGCGGACTTTGTTTTTGTATATTTGAACCTGATTGGGCGGAGAGCGGGTCATGAATTTTTAATGGCCCACAATAAACGTACATAAAACGCTGGAGTACTCCTGCCTCCATTTACGAATTTGCAAAGGTTGAGCAGCGAACTATATTATATGCAACGCGCAAGGGTAGGGTATTTCGCCAAAGGCTTAAATGAAAATATTCCTTTCTCTCTCTCTCTCTCTCTCTCTCTCTCTCTCTCTCTCTCTCTCTCTCTCTCTCTCTCTCTCTCTCTCTCTATATATATATATATATATATATATATATATATATATATGTTGTATATATATTTATATTATACATGTATAATTCATATATATATGTATATCTATACATATACACACACAAAACTCACACACACATATATATAGCCTATATACGAAAAGTAATAATCAGATGTGTTGGACAGCAAGACTGAAGAAAGGAAACAGGAATGGAGGTAAAGTAAAAGCTAAAATGTGGGTACAGTTAGGGATCGAAGGTACACTGCAAACACCCTTAAGTAAAGCCTACAGTGCACCACGCGAGGTGCACTGACGGCACTACCCACCTAAGGAGCACATGCGCAAGTTTGGATATTACATAATTTTTATTCTCTAGGCCAAGATATTTATGTACCTCAAGTCTTTTCACTACGAATCGAAAAACTCCGAAAAAATATTATACAGAAATCCGACCCAGGAAACTTCACCATTCCAAGAACTTCGAGGAAAGGCTCAAGGGTAAAAGGACGAAAAATAAAGAAAAAATAACGAACTGAAATGGAATGGAATGTCGTTTAGATGCAAAGTGCAAAACACTTCAGCAAAATACGATTATTGGCTGGATGCTTACTGTCTCAAAATATACCCGGTGTATACGAAGGAGAGAGAGAGAGAGAGAGAGAGAGAGAGAGAGAGAGAGAGAGAGAGAGAGAGAGAGAGAGAGAGAGAGAGAGAGATATTCCACGATTAATATAAGAAACAATTAGAAAAATTGTATTGTATATACATTTACGAAGCTTCGTGTACTGATAATCAGTTATTGAGAAACAAGAATAATGATATTGCATAATTTGTTTTAATATACATATACATGTCTAGGGAAGAGAGAGAGAGAGAGATTCCACGAACAACAAATGAAACAATTAAAAAACTGTATTGTATATACATTTACGAAGCTTCGTGTACTTATAATTCAATTATTGAGAAATAAGAATAATGATATTAAATAATTTGTCTTAATATACATATATATGTCTAGGGGAGAGAGAGAGAGAGAGAGAGAGAGAGAGAGAGAGAGAGAGAGAGAGAGAGAGAGAGAGAGAGAGAGAGATGAAACAATTAACAGGTTTTTACTGTGCAGAAATTTATGAAGCTTCATAAACTAAAAATTAAATATTGATCAACTGTTTTTGCACGCTTCTAAATAAACAAATAAATCACTTGGAAAACCACACTAATCCGTGACATCTTAAATGAATCATCATATATAAATTAATAGATGATTTGATAACAACGAACTGGGACATATTTTCAGTATTTGTCAGGGAATTCGTGAATTCTCTCCATTTTCCGAAGCAAGGAATTTTACCATGTAACATATTACCAAGAGATCACGTCGGTCAGTTCACTGTTCTTCTTCTGGTTATGTAAAAATAAAGAATATACATTTTTAATAAGAAAAAAACGTAATATGATACCTCATCAACTTATTGAAATTTCAAAAAAATCTTGTTCAGTTAGAACACTATCACACCGAAGGCAAAATTGTCTATATTAATGTTTCAATGCGATATTTACAGAAAATACTGAAACCAGAACGACTGAAATTAATATTGCTAAAGCCAAGCGACCTTGTTCCCTTATGGAATACTGATATTGCTTCATTATATAAAAAGGTTTTTGAACTTAGGAATCGGAATCAACCAAGGTTATTGAAATTTATTAAATATGGAAAACGAAGATATATATATTTTCAGAAAACGTCGATAAGGAATTTTACATGAAAATTCTTTTATATGCGAGTCCAGTAAATGCTCAGTTAGCTCAAAGAACTTTATAAAAAATCATTTTCCATAATAATAATCTTATAAAACTATATTCAATAATAATAAAGTTCTAAAAGTTAATTGTAATAGTCCTGATATCAGCCACTTCCGAAACGGTTGTATTTTGTGTGGGGAAAAATAAAATAAAAAAATAGTAAGCCGCGAATTTACCCCTACCTACTTTTATTCGCATAAATTTATTTTCATAAAAATGTATCAATTATCGATAGATATGTCAACAAAACTAGATACCATATACGTTGCACCATTAACTTAGCTCACAGAATTTGATAGAAATAATAATAATAATAATAATAATAATAATAATAATAATAATAATAATAATAATAATAATAATAATAATAATAATAAAGTTGAAAAAGTAACTGTAATCCTTCTGATTTCAGACACTTCTGAAATTGTTGAATTTTGTGCGGGAAAAAAATTATACAAACAAAAATGAGTAAGTCACCAATTTAAACCTACCTACATGCGTCAATACAATTTCCTTTTTCTAAAATAAATGTAAATAATCGACAGAAATGTAAACAAAACTAAATATGCGATATATTATACACCATAACATAAAACAATCCTCCACGTTTCCCCTCGTTCACAACGATATGCAAAATCAGATTTCTCTCTCCTTCCTGTTTGCGCTAAACGCCTCCTCAATATCCCCACTTCGTTTTTGGACATTAAACCTTTCAATACCACTTTGAACATCGTCAGCCCTCCCACACTCGATGACTTTATTTACGAGCTCTTCTATTTTTTCGTAAAGGCAGATTTCTGCCCCGGGGTGAATAGATTTTGGACACCGCTTCTTCTGAGAAGAGATTGAAAAGGATCGTTTTCGCCTCATCCTTCAAAACACTTGGGTGTCTCTGTTAATGTTATTTACTTGAAATTTTGTAGACGTGATCTGTTATCCGTATTGATTTTACATTTTGTTTATTATGAAATTGTTCTTTTTATTTCATTTTATTTCTAATAACTGACTCATCTCTCAGTTTTGTATTTCCTATTGCCTTCTGTTGCTTTTTTCAAATGGGCAACATATTCTTTGGAAGCTTGGATTTCAAGTTAATGGCCCCCTATGGTGGGCTTGTTCCATATGAATACGGTTCACCGTCTGAATAATAATAATAATAATAATAATAATAATAATAATAATAATAATAATAATAATAATAATAATAATAATAATAATAATAATAATAATAATATCTAAATGCCATTATATTCGTACATTTGCAAAGGAAGAAGGGGAGTTATGTGAAATAGTACTTTTAATATGCTAGATTTTTATTTTTTAAATTAAGATTATACTACTGCCTAAAAGTAGGGATTGGCAAAACGTACAAAATGAGAATGTATATTACAAAAAATGACCTCCGGATATACTGACCAAATGAAAAACAAATCATTTTCCACTGAAAATAAAACTTTATGTCTTATATATATATATAAACATATATATTTATAATATATATATATACATATATATATATATACTTATATTTATATATATCTATAAATATATAAATATATATATTTCCACCTGAGAGACCTGGGTTCGATCCCGACGTGAGTCAGAAATTTATTTCTGTTCCACACGTGATTGTGTGTTGATGATTTCTATATATATATATATATATATATATATATATATATATATATATATATATATATATATATATATATATATATATATATATATATATACACACATACATATACATACCGTTTGAAGCGAATCACTTCAGAAAAGGATTTTTGCACACGCATAAGCAAAGCGCAAGTAAAATAAAAAGAAAATAATACAAAAAGAACCAATGTTCTTTCTATTGCAGTTCTCAGGCAACAAGGACGCCACTGAAAAAGCGAAAATGAAAAACGCCGAGTAGGAAAGTTGGGAATCCATTCCTGAAATACGAAACACGGAAGTGAATAGTCCTGCAATAAAGGGTTAAAATAGAAAAGGTAAAAAAAAAAAGGAATGTCTTTCCAGTCCTCTGAAGAGAGATGAAACTGTTTCGTCAGCAACTTGAAAAGTGAAGAATGTTTACGCGCGCGTGTGTGTGTGTGTGTGTGTGTGTGTGTGTGTGTTTGTGTGTGTGTATGTCTGTTCAAGTGTGATGACTGAATTGAAGTGAATAGAATACAGAATTTAGGCCAAAGCCCAAGCACTGGGACCTATGTGGTCATTCAGCGTTGAAACGGAAATTGAGAGTAGAAAGGTTTGAAAGGTGTAACAAGAAAAAATCTCAAAGCAGTTGCACAATGAATCAATTGTTAGGAGAGGGTGGAAAGTAAGACGGAAGAAAGAAAATATGAAAGGAGGTACAGTAAAAGGAACGAAAGGGGGTTGCAGCTAGGGGCAGAAGGCACGCTACAAAGAACCTTACTAATGCCTACATTGCACCACGCGAAGGTCACTGACGGCACTAAGCCCCTACAGTATGTTGATGCTTGTGTATGACAATAGCAATTTCAAAAAAGAAAATTCAAAGCTTACCTTACCTTACAGACCTTACAGTTCGTTCGGGTTGCCCCAAGTCCCTCAGTGTGAGGCACCTTTGATGTCTACCAGAGAATTGCTAACGCATCTTCCGGTATATTTTGCATCTTCCAGTCTTGGATGGTCTGGGATGCATCTTAGATATTTGTCGAGCTTATTCTTAAACACATCTATGCTCACTCCTGTTATGTTCCTCAGATGAGCTGGTAGCGCATTGAATAGACGCTGCATTATCGATGCTGGTGCGTGGTGGATTAATGTCCTGTGTGCTTTCCTTAGTTTTCTTGGTATAGTTTTGGGCACTATTAATCTACCTCTGCTTGCTGTTTCTAATATTTTTAGCTCCATGATGTTTTCGGTAATTCTTTCTATTTGTTTCCATGCTTGGATTGCCATGTATCGTTCCCTTCTCCTTTCAAGACTATATAAATTTGAGAATTGTATTCTTTCCCAGTAGTCAAGGTCCTTAACTTCTTCTATTCTAGCTGTAAATGACCTTTGTACACTCTCTATTTGTGCAATATCCTTTTGGTAGTGTGGGTACCATATTATATTGCAATATTCAAGTGGACTACGTACGTACGTTTTATAGAGCATAATCATGTGTTTGGCTTTTCTTGTTTTGAAGTGCCGGAACAACATTCCCATTTTTGCTTTGCATTTTGCCATTAGTATTGCTATTTGATCATTGCATAACATATTCCTGTTCAACATCACACCAAGGTCTTTAACTGCTTCCTTGTTTGTGACTGTCATTATTAGGTCCTTTATATGCATATAGCATTCCTACTTTATCACCATAGTTCATCGATTCAAATTTATCAGAGTTAAATACCATCCTATTTATCTCTGCCCATTTATATATTTTGTTTAGGTCTCTTTGTAGCGAGTTCCTATCTTCATCACAAGCAATTTCTCTACTTATTCTTGTGTCATCTGCAAAACTTCTTACTACTGAGTCCTTAACATTACTGTCTATGTCTGCAATCATAATCACAAAAAGCAATGCAGCTAACACCGTACCTTGTGGCACACCGGATATTACCGTAGCTTCATCCGATTTCTCATCGTTTGCAATCACTATGTTTTCTGTTTTGCAAAAATTCTTTTATCCATCTTCCTACTTTGTCCACAATGTTATGTTTTCTAATTTTTTTGCTAATATATTATGGTCTACCTTGTCAAAAGCTTTTGCAAAGTCTAGGTAAACCACATCTGTATCTTTTCATTTATCATATTTTTATATATGCTTTCATGGTGGACTAACAGTTGGGTTTGTGTACTTTTTCCGGTACAAAACCATGTTGTCCTATATTGAACAATCTATTTTTCATTAAATGTTTCATTAAATTTTTTTCATTACCCTTTCATAAGCTTTCATAATATGAGATGTCAGACTCACAGGCCTATAATTACTTGCCTCTAGTCTTGAATCACTTTTGAAAGTAGGAGTAATATATGCTAATTTATGCTCATCGTAAATCTTGCCTGTATCTATATTTTGTCTTAATAGTATTGCTAGCGGCTTTTTGATTGAATGAACCACTTTCTTTAACAATATGGCAGGTACGCCGTCTGGTCCTGCTGCTGATCCATTTTTAATTTCATTAATAGCCTGCACAATATCGGCTTCTGTAATATCTATATCCGATAAGTATTCAATATTTTCATCTCTTATCTCTGTATCATTATCTTCATTATCAATTCTAGGTGTAAATTCACTCTTATATCTTTCTGCTAATATGTTACATATTTCCTTTTTTTCATTCGTTAATCGCCCTTCAATTCTTAGAGGGCCTATTTCTACTCTTATTTTATTCATCTTTTTTACATATGAATAAAAAATTTTAGGGTTTTGCTTGATATTTTGTAGGGTCTTTTCTTGTAGGTTCCATTTTTCATTTTCTTTTGATTGTATAATCTTTTGTTCTGCATTTTCTATCTTACTTTTTTAGTTCCATCACTTTCCATGCATTCTTTTCTTTTGCAAGACCTATTTTCCACTTTCTGATTTTCTGGAACAAGATCCTTCTGTCTCTTGGTATTCGTGACTGATGGTTACTTTTTTTCTTTGGTATATATTTTTCCACTATTTCCTCTAATATTTTATATAATATACCAGTATTTACCTGTATATTATCACTTACAAATATGTTTTCCCATTCTTTGTTTAATTCTTCATTTATTTTTGACCAATTTATATTTTTACTATAGAAATTGTATTTTCCATATCCTTCCCATTTTTTCGTCTCTTGCTTTTCTCTGTTTTCATGTGTTTTGGAATGGACTGTTAGTTCTATGACGTTATGGTCCGAAATACTCGTGTTATACACTATTATTTCTTTAACATAGTTCACCTCGTTCACAAATACTAGATCTAAAATATTATCCTTTCTTGTTGGCAGGTGATTTATTTGCTGAATGTTATGTTCTAGTAGCATATCTAATAGCTTTTTAAATTGCCTCTTATCTTCTGCGCTACTATTACTCTCTTTTTTTATATGTATAAATACAACCACAGTCTCCTATTCGTTCTTTCCATTCTACAAAAGGAAAGTTAAAGTTTCCGGATAGGAGTATAGTCCAGTCCTTGTGATTTCTACATATATCATCCAATTTGTCAATTATTATGTCAAACTCTTTAGTATTAGGGGGTCTGTATATTACAATGTTCAATCATTTTTCAGATTCAAATTCTACCACTATTAATTCACATTCTGTGTTACTATATTTCTCACAGATTTTTCCTTGATTGGCATCTCTCCCATATATTGCGGTTCCCCCTTGATTTTTATTTTTTTTCTATCTGATCTATAAGTTTGGAAACCCTTTATCTGGTCATCAATACCAGTCTCTTGGGAATACCAGGTTTCACTTATATTCATTATTTCTATTTTTTCATTTTGGGTTAGTTCTTCTAAGAACTCTATCTTTCTTTTTGAGTTACTCGAAACTAAACCCTGCGCGTTCATCACTATGATGGTTTGCGTATTATCTCCATTATCTAATATGGGTAATAATAAGGATTTTCCCATGTCTCTTTCCTGTTCTGATATGTTGATCTTTTTTTCATTTCCAGAAATTTGTACATTAAAAATCCAACTTTTCCATTATATTTGATCTTCCATCTTCATATTTATTCATTTTGTGCATATACCTGCATTTATCTCCATATCTGCACCATCCCCTAGCATCATAGATACATTGCTTGTTCCTTGTGCTATATCTAGGTGCTGATGCCTCATATCATGGTGCTGACATTTCGTAATGCGTTGTTGGCTTGCTTTTTGCCTTCATCACATGATCTTTGTTCCTTTCTTTATTTGTTTCATTTTTACCTTGATTTTTTATGTGTATTTGATTTTGAATTTGGTTTTTCATGGCTACAGGATGCATGTACCTACATTTTTTTATTAAACCTACATCCATTTCCTTCTCTCCAGTTTTTACATATTTTTGGATGTAGATCGCTGCATTCCTCTTCATAGCCATCTAGATATGCACATTTGCCATAGATCTCATAATTGTGACATATCTTGGGATGTTTGTAATAGCATCTTTCACCAAACCTGCAATTCCCTCTTTTCAAAAGGGTGCATACTGTGTCTTTCTTTTTTTTTTCTCTTCCTCTTTCCCATCAGTATGAAGATCCGGGTACAACCTCTTTGGGATTTTATTTTGATTTATCATGTCATAATTTATTTCTTCATATGTATGTTGCTGTATTGCCTCATACGTAGAATCTATGAGTTTCTCTGTATCCTGTTCTTTGTTTTCATTACTCTTTTCTCTCTCTTCAGTCTTATTTTCTTCTTTTCTATTTTCCTCTTCTTCATCTTCTTCATCCTCCACAATCTGTACATTAAGTCTTGATTTAATAACCTTGTCTATCCATACTAGACATGTTGAGCAAAATATTTTTGTGTCCTTATTTTTATTTTGCTGTACTTCTGCACATGAAGGATGCGTAGGAACATGGCAAGCATAGCATTTCCTAATCAGGTTTTGTGGATTTACAATGCTATACCACACTCTACATAGTTTACATGCTTTAGGCATCCGTTTGCCTATTGCATCAATCAATATATTCACTAATTTCACCATACTTATTTTCTTTGATGGAATGTGTTGATTTTTGTAGATTTTCTTTATAAGTCTTTTGATAACTTGAACTTTCATTGGTATCCCTTCCATTATTTTCATTATATTTTCTACAGATTTGCTCCATTTTGAAGGATCATATCCTTTCAATATGTCTGTGAATGCTCTCGCATCTTTTTGGTCGGAGTTGCTGTTTGTCTCCACGATAAGCAAGGCAAGTTCCCTTCCTGCCAAGTCATCATACTGTATATCACCTAGGCACGCAAGGTTCCTCCATCGCTTGCCACTGTTGGTCGACTCCTCCATGATTTTCAGTTTTTAATAATTCACTCGAAAAAACAACCTATTAGACGGTTTATCGCTCTAATCCGATATTAAGCTAATCACCGATAGTTCATGAACACTTTTAGCTATATTTCATTCGCTAATTGTATGTTAGATGCGTAATATCGGGTAGATTATTCAGACCAAGAACAACTACGTCTAACCGAGAGAATGTCACATCACAGAGAGCTCACATGTTAGAGAGAGAGAGAGAGAGAGAGAGAGAGAGAGAGAGAGATATTACCTCTCCAGAATTAACATTTCAAACACACACACACACACACACACACACACACACACACAGAGAGAGAGAGAGAGAGAGAGAGAGAGAGAGAATAATAATATAATCTCTCCAGAATTAACATTTCAACACACACACACACACACACAGAGAGAGAGAGAGAGAGAGAGAGAGAGAGAGAGAGAGAGAGAGAGAGAGAGAGAGAATAATATAATCTCTCCAGAATTAACATTTCAAGAGAGAGAGAGAGAGAGAGAGAGAGAGAGAGAGAGAGAGAATTATATGATCTTTCCAGAATTAACATTTCAAAGGAGAGAGAGAGAGAGAGAGAGAGAGAGAGAGAATTATATACTCTCTCCAGAATTAACATTTCAACAGAGAGAGAGAGAGAGAGATAATCTCTCCAGAATTAACATTTCAACAGAGAGAGAGAGAGAGAGAGAGAGAGAGAGAGAGAGAGAGAGAGAGAGAGAGAGAGAGAGAGAGAGAAAATTATATAATCTCTCCAGAATTAACATTTGAACATAATTCCTCACGAGAAAAAATAATCACCCTGGAAATAGATTTCCTCATGCAATATCGCTATTTTGAAATCCGTATTAATGATACAGAAAAAAAAAGCTCAGTACTGATTATTCACGCTGAGAGTAATTCGAAATTTAAAAATTCCCAGTTACATTTTTTTTGATCAGGAGAAATCATTAACATATTAATGAACATAAATCAGATAGGATATGCAGCAAATTACTGTTTGAGAATAATTTCTGAATGTCAGGGGAAACATATTTCTCGTTTATGCATACATGTTCATTGAAGTGTATTTGTACGTATAGTTACATCCAACTGTATTACATATATATGCGTATATTTGTGTGTGTTAATTGTGCTATAACTTATATCGGGCTAATAATAATTTCCGTAAAAAATTCCACCCACGTGGATTTGTACTGAAAGTCATCTAGCAAAATTCCACCCACTAGAATTATTATTATTATTTTAGTAGTCTCCATTCAATGAAAATTCCACTCACGAATATTTCATTCATGTTTCTCGTTTTTTTTATGTGGGGTCTATAAGATATCCTATCAAATTAGCCTGTTTTATAACCTCATATATTTTTAAAGGACATATTTGTTACCCTATTAATAAGGCTAGAAAACTACTAGAACTAATACAACCATTTTCAACCACAAACATTAAACTTCGCCGAGGAACATCAACCCTGAAATTAGCTACCATTTCCTATAAACCATTTAGTGGTTCACATATTTTATGTTTACCTTACAGGATGAATAATATTCTCTGCAAATAAAAAATGAAAGAAAGTCTCTGAGATAATTGTGTTATATCTTCAAAAACAGCCTTGATGGTACACCCTACACAATGAAGAGTTGTTGCAATTTTGAGTTATGTTTTACCTTAAATGATGAATAACATTCTTTGAAATTGAAAACTGAAAGAAAATCTTTGATAGATTACAATACAGATTTTAGGCCAACGGCTAAGCGCTGGGACATACAGTATAAGGTCATTCAGCGCTGAAAGGGAAATTGACAGTAAAAAGGTTTGAAAGGTGTAACAGGAGGAAAACCTTGCAGCTGCACTATGAAATAATTGTTAGAGAGAGTGGAGAGTTAGATTGGAGAAAGAATATGAACGGAGGTACAGGAAAAGAAAGTTTGTGATGAGCTGCATCATATCTTTAAAAAGTTATGCTATACCATTAAAAATGAAGAATTGTTGAAACTGTATGGATTATTTTTTTATAACATCTCTAAAGTATGAATTCATGCAACCTTCAACTGTGTAAAAATGTAATAGTTTCTCATTTTGGAAGTCATACTCATCTAGCAAAGGTTAAAGTACAAAAATCTCGGGAATAAGTCAAAAGCTCGACTGTAAAATACACCATCTCTCTGAGTAAAAAGCCACAACAATGTAAATGAGAAACTGCATTTTTCAAAATTCAAAAAAGGTTAAAAAGGCAGCTTTCGACCGTTTGCACAACGGTCCTCTTCAGCCAACTGAAGAGGACTGTTGTGCAAACGGTAGAAAGCTGCCCTTTTAACCTTTTATGTATTTTGAAATATACAGTTTCTCATTTACATTTTTGTGGCTTTTTACTCATTATTTCCGGTCACAATATAGTGATGCATCACAGATGACCACCCCATTCTCGTAGTACACAAACTTACTGACGTGTATTTACTTAGTTCTTGATCGTGGTCTGTAGAAAATATTTTATCGTGAACCAAAATTGGAGAAGTTGAAAGTGATTTCTTTTGTTGTTAAGTATAAGATAAGTATCAAACTTCCTAAATATTATTCGTAATATTATGTTTATCATGTTCAAGTGTTGAGCGGGGCTGACTTTTAGTTCCTCTAAACAACCTTGTTACTTGTGATCTGCCGCCTAGGATTGTTTTTTAAGGTGAACTGCTTGTTTACGCTGTTGCCCGAGAGCTGGAATTAATTGTCGAGGCGAGCGGAGTTCCCAAGGCAGTTCTCAGGCAAAATCCTTGTTGTATGGTTGACATTTTTACAACTCTCGCTCATGGAAGGATAAACCCCTAGTGATACCGACACTATGCCACTTTGGGGGGCAGCAGGAGCAACAGCAGGAGTATTGAGGTGAGTCAGCCTTTTCACATCTGAACGTGAGTTGATTTGATACCCTAGCCATAATGATTTAATACATTGGATTAAATTAGTTCCCTTCTCAAGACCTTGTTAATAATAAATCTCGGGATCAAAAGAAATCACGAATTTTCCAATTTTGTTTTCGGTTTCTTTTTTTTTTACCGTTAAAAGTTTTGTTTTACAGTGGATTAAACTTTTATTGTGAATTCATCCATTGTTATTATTTGGATTACCACATTAGGCTATTAGCTATAAAGTTTTGTTTTTGGTGGATTACCACAGTTTATGAACAATGTTTGTGCTTTTAAATTTAAAAATCGAATTCCATCGAAGGCATTTTTAGTGAACGGATTCCCGTTTTGAGTTTTGTTTTTTGTTAACACGGATTCCCGTAAGTAATTAAGTTTCCCTTTTACCTAAACAGTTTTACAGGGTGTTTTTTGTTTTTTTCAGATCCTGAGAGACATGATAGTCATTAGTAGGGGCTTGCTTCATATGGTTGTTTTCCGGTGAAGTAAGTTACTAACTTGAGGGAGGCAGGACAGCAATTAATCATCTTAGTTGTCTCAACCAGTAATTTTTGGTAATTCTAAGCCGGCTGTCCGCGGTGAGCTAGACTATGGCAATTGACGTTTTCCTATGTTATTTTACTTCCTTTAGAAGAATTTAAAGTAATATTTTGTCGGCCGGCTGTAACTAAGCTGTCATTGACCTTTGAAGACTACACGACTTGTATTACCTAACGTGGGGTAGGTCTAAGCCGGCATTCCGCGGCAAGCCCCCACCTCCATAGCTAATGCGGCAAAATTGTAACCAGTAAACCCCCCTAAAAATACCAACCTAACGTACCCTAGAGGTGTTTACTGGTTACATTTTGCCGTATTAGTTATGGGAGGAGGTGGGGGCTTGTCGCGGAATGCCGGCTTAGACCTACCCCCCAAGTTAGGTACTTAAGTCGTGTAGTCTTCAAAGGTCAATTACGGTATATTTACAGCCGGCCGACAAAATATGACTTTAAATTCTTGTAAAGCAAGTAAAATAAAATAGAAAAACGCCAATTGCCACAGTCTAGCTCACCGCGGACAGCCGGCTTAGAATTAAATAATTTTAATCCAAAATATTAATTAAATTAATATAACTGGACTTTTAAGAACTTTTTGCTTCATTTACCTCATTTTGTTTGTTTTTACCTTGCTATTGATAAAATATTTGTATGGTCTGTACGGCTCCACCGAAACCCTTGTATGTAAAAAGACAGAAATGTGAGTTGAAGCCATGACTAGGAAACGCACGGAATATTTACATCTTCGGAAAATTTTCGAATGCAGTTTATTGCAGGTTACTCTACCATTAGAGATCAGTCTCTTGCCCCTGTGGGAATTTAAAACAATAATAATGATTTTTCGGTTTGATTTTCCCCGTCTCACATTGTTGTCACCACTCATAATTGATATAGCCTATCTGGAAAACGGCTGGCACCACTTGGAAAATCTAAGGGATTTGCACTCCACGATTCATTTCCCGTTAGCTCAATTATATTATTTACCAGTTATTTTTAAAAATATTCTTGGCTCTCTCTCTCAGGTACCCCACGGACCACAAAATCTGTATCACGAGATTTCGTCAGTACCTAAATATTTTCATACTAATCATTTGCCGAAGCGCTGATATACATTACAAAATACTGTATATTACGCATTTCATCAGCATTGAAATATTTTCATACTAATAATTTGCCAGAGCCCTGATGTTCATTACAAAATATATTCTGCTGATTTGGGAAACATTTCATGATGGAAGTCCAGAAAATCAAGAGGAAAATCAACAGTGGAAATAAATATTCTGTTTTTAACGAACCGGCACAACATATAATACTGATTTTGGCGTGAATTTGAAAATGCCCTTAATGCGTAACTATCATGGTATTCAAGACAACATTCCCGTCATAGAAAATTATATATACTGTATATTTGATCTTATGTTTTGATTGCATCACACTAAATGCGTACATTTCGTAAAGTAGAACAATTCGCTTCTAATATGGAAGACTGCAGTATCTGCAAAAATACCAAACTGAGAAAATTGGTAGATACTGCTGTTTTCCCTTGCCTTCCTACTGATTTTGCAAATACTGCAAATGGGACCCCCTAGATAAAGCATTGAAGAATCATTCTAAAACTGCACTAACTTGTGTATTAGTGTTTCACGAACCCAAAGGTGGTATATCTTAATTTCGAAAATTTTGTAGATACTGCAATTTTCCATTTTAGGGCAGAATTACACCAATATGTGAAAATAACGACAGAGGCTTATAACATTTAATTTCAGGCACACGCACAAATGGATGAATTCTTTAAAATATGTTCGATTTGATTTGATCATATACTATGACATTAAGCTGTCTAGCCTAGCACTGGGGAACTTTCGTCCGTTCAGCGCTTGACAGTAAAAGGAAAGAATTGGAGTGGTTGGACGGCACAGATATCCAGAGAATAAAAGCACAGATATCCAGAGAATAAAAGCACAGATATCCAGAGAATAAAAGCACAGATACAGAGAAGATATCCAGAGAATAAAAGCACAGATATCCAGAGAATAAAAGCACAGATATCCAGAGAATAAAAGCACAGATATCCAGAGAATAAAAGCACAGATATCCAGAGAATAAAAGCACAGATATCCAGAGAATAAAAGCACAGATATCCAGAGAATAAAAGCAATGAAGTACAAGGATCTAAAGGTGGAACTGGGAGAAAACCCAATAATTGCACTAAGAAGCAATAGTTAGAGAGGCAGAACAGCAAGATCGAAGAAAGGAAGTGGGAATGGAGGTAAAGCAAAAGGCTAAAAACAGGTGCAGCCTGGGGTCGAAGGGACGCTGCAAACACCTTTTAGTAATGCCTACAGTGCACCACGTGAGGTGCACTGACGGCACTACCCTCCTACAGGGGAATACATTGCGAATAATCTGGAAAATCGGAAATGAATTTTTTATTTGAAGATTATCTTTCTTTTGAAATAAAAAAAAAAATAACCATGTAACATCACAGGGTCCTGTTACAGTATTGTTTCACAAATGATGAAATTTTATATTCAATAATAATAATAATAATAATAATAATAATAATAATAATAATAATAATAATAATAATAATAATAATTATTATTATTATTATTATTATTATTATTATTATTATTATTATTATTATTATTATTATTATTATTATTATTATTATTATTATTATTATTATTATTATTATTATTATTATTATACAGAAGTAAAGCCTGTTCATATAGGAAAAGCCTACAAGGACCACTGACTTGAAATTCGAGCTTCCAAAGAATATGGTGTTCATTTTGAAAGAAGCAACAGTAGGTAATATGAAATACGGAAGAGATCAGTTAGCAGGAAAAAAGGCAAATTAATAAATCAACAAGTAAATACATAAAAAATGAATAAATTATTAAAATACAAGGTGAACTGCTTTAGGGTAATATTGCATTGCATCTCTGCTTGTACTTTTGAGGCGTAAATAGAAAAAAAATAAATAAATGAGTAAAATATGAGTAAAATACAGGGCAAAATATTTTAGGGAAGTAATTCACTGCGTTTTCGCTTGAACTTCTGAGGTGTAAACAAAAAATATAAATAAATGAGTAGAATACAAGGCGAATTGTTTTAGAATAGCAATGCACTGCATCTTCGCTTGAACTTTTCAGGTGCTAACTGCACAAAATCCTCAGGGAGACCGTTCCACAATCAATTAGCAAATAGATAAAATATAAATAAATTAGTAAAATAGAAGGTAAATTGTTTTCGTGCTAGCAATGTATTGCTTCTTGGCTTGAGGTGCAAATTGCACAAAATCCTCAGGGAGATTGTTCCACAATCAACATTCTTCTACAGTGCTTCTTAACCTTTTTCAATGTATGCACCCCTTTCAAATCAGCAGTCAGTTCTCGCACTCCCTGAATTGCTGAAATAATAATAATAATAATAATAATAATAATAATAATAATAATAATAATAATAATAATAATAATAATAATAATAATATTATTTTTTATTTGATTTTTATTTTTTGCAGAAAAAATAACAGTGTACATAAAAATATATTTTGCTTTAATTATTCATAGGCATCCTCGCACCCCTTAGGAACCGCGAGCACCACTGGTTAAGAACCACTGTTCTATAAGAAACGGTTACCCCGTTACCTGACGCCAAAGTCACTTCCTACCACGTCATTCAATCAATCAATGTCTCTCATTTGAATGGTCCTCGACTCTTGCTAACAAGAGAACTTCCTTTGATTGCCATCGTTTGCCAAAGAGCATGACTTTGTATAGCATTTAGTTTGGCAGAAGCCGTTTTTATTTATTGTTTACGATTTTTTATGGGAAAAATGGTTGGAATGAAATTTTATCAATACGTTTGGATTTTCAAGTATTGTATTGTTTATCAATTGTCTTTGCCAGTAGAAATCATTTAAGATTTCCGTACTGTGAGGCACAAAATATACACACACACAAACATTTATATACTGTATATATATATATATATATATATATATATATATATATATATATATATATATATATATATATATATATATATATATATAATGCCGTTTTGAAGGTTACTGATTTCCCCATATCTAATTATCGCATGTTTTTAGAAACTAAGGAAGGTTAGCTTATTTGTGTCAATAGTCAAATATCTCACATACCATTAACACACTTTAACCTAAATGCCTATCCAAGGGTAATTAATAATCCTATACGGACCTTACGGAAAGCAGGGGGATCTCATTATTATTATTACCATTCAGAAGAATGGTAATAATTAGCTTGAAATTCAAGCTTGCAAAGCACATGGCGTTCATGAGAAAGACGTAACAGAAAGAAGAGATCACTTATTAAAATAAAAAAGTAAATTAATAAATAAACAGATAAAAATGTAAATAAATCATTAAAATACGAGGAACATTAATGAATCCGTATGAAAATCATACAACTATGAAATGAGAACAATCCTGCCACGCCCTACACTTCAGCTTCCCCCAGGAATCTGGACCAAATTCAAATCAAAGCTGGTGGACTGTATTCATGCAAATGACCCCAACGCGATGAAGAAACAATCATATTTGGATTCGAATGATTTCCATTAATATTCACGGCCTTAATATTAAGGGGAGGCTCTCCCGTGGCATTGGTGGGCTAATTGCCTCGCCAAAAGTTCATGGGGAGCGTGGTTTGCTAAGTACCTGGGGACTGACGTAAATTGGGAGTTAGGTGGTTGATAAGAAGGGACAGGGGGAGTTTGGCTATATTTCTTCATCAAGGCTATTGGATAATTGTAGACCAGTCTATATGGTCACATTTAGGTACTTTAATTATGATTTTTTTCCATACATAATAACTAGAGCTTGACCTTCAATACGGGAGAATTATTACGGGAACTCAAGTTAATAGAAGTAAAATGAGGATAGTGGTATTTCTACTACTATTGTCGTTTCCAGTGAAATCAGAACATGTTGACTTCTACGCATGCAATTTAATGAACAGAAAAATATATGAAAGTACTGTC
>NC_089799.1:3074705-3097205 GCF_040412425.1 Macrobrachium rosenbergii
TTGATAGTGTTGTGATAATCTGTCTGTCTGTCTGTCTGTCTCTCTCTCTCTCTCTCTCTCTCTCTCTCTCTCTCTCTCTCTCTCTCTCTCTCTCTGAACGGGAGACCCTTTTGTCTCGAATGAAAAAAATATATACAGTATATATATTACGAAATTTGGAGAAAGTTAATATGTCCAGGGAAAACAGACCTTTAAAAAGGGTACCAGAAATTTTTACGGGTCCTCTGTTTAGTGTAAATAAGGAAGGTCTTTTGAGGAATGTTCCATGAAATGGAATTCTTGATCAACCGGAGGCTCGTAAATTATGTACTCATTACGAAAGGTTGAAAGCGTGGGAGTTCATGTTGGTGTGTGGATAATATTTCGTATATGCTGATATAAGGTATGTTTGATTAGGCTGAGTGAGGAAGGGTTTTATATATATACAGTATATATATATATATATATATATATATATATATATATATATATATATATATATATATATATATATATATATATATATATATATATATATATATATATATATAAATATATATATATATATATATATATATATATATATATATATATATATATATATATATATATGTATATATAATATACGTATATATACATATATAATATATATATATATATATATATATATATATATATATATATATATATATATATATATATATATATATATATATATATATATACACACACACACACACATATATATATATATATATATATATATATATATATATATATATATATATATATATATATATATATATATATATATATATATATATATATATATATATATATGAATTTTGGAAACAAATTCAAGTGTCTCTAGTGAACAAAACTATTTTACAGGACAATATAATTTGCTAAACTTATCGGACATAGTGAAAATGCTAATGATTGAAAGGTAATCCATTAATTTTGTATCAGCAAAAAGAAATATTATTTTTTTTCTTTTTACATAATCATGCAATTTCTCAAAATTACCATTAAAATATTTTAATGACAGTATATTCTTCAGAGAATCATAGTTATTTTCATAACATATCAACATAAAAAAACGTGCAAATATGATTAATGTTATTGTTTGCACAATCTACAGAAAGGAGTATCCAAGACTTACCTTATTTTTATCTCAACGCTGCGTTCCTCTCTCTCTCTCTCTCTCTCTCTCTCTCTCATTTGGTCGTTGATCATGATAGTTTTGTTATTACAAACCCTCTGTCTATCTGTCTCTCATTTGGTCGCTGATCATGATAGTTTTGTTATTACAAATATCTCTCTCTCTCTCTCTCTCTCTCTCTCCACGTGCCAAGGAGGAGTTACTGACTTCGCGCACGCGCGCGTGTGTGTGTGGTTGATCTACTGAAATCATTTACGTACCTTTAATTAGCAGGAACCAAATTCCTCATTATCTCTCAGATGTAACTCTGCGTCATATTGCACCTTTTCATTTTTCCCCTTCCAGTTCCTCCTCCTATCTTTGTATTTCCCCCTTCTTTGATAACCGTCTTTTATTGCTCCTCTTCCCTCGCTCTTCGTAATTCGTTTATTTCTGCTCATTTCGCGAAGACGAGGGCTGAAGGAGAGAGAGAGAGAGAGAGAGCGAGCGATTAGTGGGTCCAAATAGAAAGTGCTTTTGGGGATCTTGGTATTCCAGAAGTCTCTTGAAAGAGCTTCTTCTTCTTGGAGAAATTTGGTGGATAAAAGGCTCACATGTAATGTAAGGGATCATTTAATATTACTTCTTATTTCCTTTTAAATTTAAGATCTCGTTTTTTTTTTTTTTTTTTGCCTTTGTTGTTATTGGTACATAATTAAGATATTAATGGATATATCCTATACGCAGTGAAAGGGATAATATATTGTTACTTCTTATTTTTTTAGTTGTTTTCGCTCTTTTTACCTTTGTTGTTATTAGTACATAATTATGATATTAATGGAAATAATCAACACAGTCACGTGTGTGATAGAAATCAATTTTTAACTCACATAGGGATTGAACCCAGGAGTCATACGTAAACTTAAAGTAATAATTAATAATAAAGGATTGATTATTTTTTATTAGTTTTCTTAATTTTCACCTTGTTCATTATTGGTACACAATTATGATATTAATGGAAATAACACAGTCACGTGTGTGATAGAAATCAATTTCTAACTCACATAGGGATTGAACCCAGGAGTCACACGTAAACTAAAGTAATAATAATAAAGGATTAATTATTTTTTAATGGAAATAACCAACATAGTCACGTGTGTGATAGAAATCAATTTCCAACCAACACAGGGATTGAACCCAGGGGTCATATTTATTGAAAGGGATCATTTATTATTCTTTATTTTTTTTCAGCTCTCGTTCTTTTTATCTTTGTTGTTATTTGTACATAATTATGATATTAATGGAAATAACCAACACACAGTCACGCGTGTGGCAGCAGTCAATTTCTAACTCACAATGGGATCGAACCCAGGAGTCATATGTAATGAAAGTGATCATTTATTACTAATACTTGTTTATCATTGTTCCTTCTTTTTACATTTGTTGTTATTGGTACATAATTTTGATATTAATGGTAATAATTTTCACACAATCACGTTCATGATAGAAATAAATCTAAGACTCACATCGGGATCGAAGCTAGAGTCTCAAATGAATGGGAAGGGCTACCAACTGACCCATTTTGGTTAAACAATCATCTGGAACCTCAAGTATTTCTGTATCTAAGTCATTACCCGGGTTCGATCCTGATGTAAGTTAGAATTTACTGATATCAATAACAGGGGAAAAGACCCATTAGTGAAATCTATACTAGCTACACAACACTGTTCTTAGCTCACGATGGTTCCTACTAGGTAGGTTTCTGCTTCCTAAAATTAGCAGTTATAACTTGGACCATCGAAGGATGATCTTTGTCATTTTTTTCATAAGTTTTATTTTAACAGAGATCTTTCACATTCACAATTGATCCCTGGTCCCATTTTCCTGCCAAGAGCAACCAGATTCGCTGGACAGCAGCGCCAATATGCAGTAAATGTGCCTCGCTGTCGAACTTCTCAGTTCCAGACGTCCTTTATTCCTCACACCGTTGGAGTGTGGAACAGTCTCCTTGAGGATTTCGTGAAATTGGAACTTCAGAAGCTCAGTCGAAGATGCAATGCATTACTACCCTGATACAATTCAATTTGCATTTTAGTATTTTACATTTTTTATTCATTTATTAATTTGTTAATTTATCTGTTTTTCTAATAACTGATCTCCTCTTTCTGTGTTACCTAATACCTTCTGTTACTTGTTTCGAATGAGAACCATATCCTTTGGAAGCTTGAATTTCATGTCAGTGGCGCCTTTGGGCTTGTTCCATATGAATAGGGTTCATCTTCTGAATAATAATAATAATAATAATAATAATAATAATAATAATAATAATAATAATAATAATAATATCATCTTCAGTATACTTGCAATATCATCTTCAAGGTGTCCTTGTAACCTGATCTTCAGTCCTGTGACCTCTGGTTATATATCTCCAAGCCCTTGACCTCGTCCACAGTCCTACGCATACCTCCACAGGATCCTCGCTAATCCTTTGCTTTCTTCTATCTGTATATTTTCAGTAATCCTTCTCTTTCGGTCCTTACAAGCTGAGATGAGAGGGTTAAGCTTATGACTAGATCTAATCGCGTTTCTCAAAGAGAACTAACTTGTATAATTATGCTGTCTAAGGTGCTAGGGTTTGTTTACTGCTATTGTGTGTAAGGTATTTTATATCTGCCTTTTCGATTATTCTGCGTAATTTTGTCTGTTGCTTTTGTATATCAATTTACTCACTTCATCTAATACTGTTTTGCTTAATAGAATAGGGACAATCTCATTAATGATGATATGATGATTGCATGTACTTAACCTAAACATTTATGTAAATAATCTATATATACCATCGCAATTAGTGTACATTTTCATAATAAATGAGAGTGAAAAAAGGATGATTACGCAGATTCTTCTCCTCCATGTGACATTTCAAATCTGTAACTACTTACCAAGAGAGGTTGGAGCCCATTTCCAAACTATTTTTTTTATTGATTATATATACAATTTGTGTTGGCCAAACAAATCGTGATGAAACTGTTTTACATCTTCTATGGAAGACAGTGATTACAAAGTTCATGATAGGTACATTATCAAAGGAAGATCTCTCTCTCTCTCTCTCTCTCTCTCTCTCTCTCTCTCTCTCTCTCTCTCTCTATATATATATATATATATATATATATATATATATATATATATATATATATATATATATACATGTATATAAATGTATATATACACATATATATACATACACATTCATATATATATATAATATATATACATTATTTATATATATATGTAAATGTATTACGCATATATATACACACACACACACACACACACACATATATATATATATATATATATATATATATATATATATATATATATATATATATATATATATATATATATATATATATATGTAAAGGTATTAGGCATAAGCTTTCACCAAGCCCGCTGGGATGATATTGCTAATGTCCACATAGTAGAAAAAAATTAACTTTCTTAAGAAACAGGATTAACCGCAATATCTAGTGAGCGGATAAAAGCTGACCAGCTTCAAGATACAGAAATACTGTAATAAAGGTATTGTGAGAGTCTTTCAAGAAACGGGTCATTGCAAGGAGAAAGAGAGAGAGAGAGAGAGAGAGAGAGAGAGAGAGAGAGAGAGAGAGAGAGTGGCCGCAGATATCGACCTAAGGAGAGGAGCAGTAAAGCAAGTACGTGATGGGGGAGTGGAATTACGCATCTCTCATGGGTTAGAAAAAAGAGTATAAATACGGAAAACTTCAGAAGAAGAAAGAAGAAGAAGAAGAAGAAGAAGAAGAAGAAGAAGAAGAAGAAGAAGAAGAAGAAGAAGGAGGAGGAGGAGAACAAAGTAGCAAATATTTGAAGACGAAGAAGAAGAAGAAGAAGAAGAAGAAGAAGAAGAAGAAGAAGAAGAAGAAGAAGAAGAAGAAGAAGAAGAAGAAAGTATTTTGGGAAACATGTTCGATAGTTCATAACACTCTCGTAGTAGCGGCAAGTATTTGTGTGTATGTATATATACATATGTATGCATATATATGTATGTATGTGTATATATATATACATATGCATATATATATATATATATATATATATATATATATATATATATATATATATATATATATATATATATATATATATATATATATATGCACATACATACATACAAACGCAACACTGCTTCTTTGCAAAACCCCTTGATTTAAAATACGGCTTTTAAGGCACACTCGCGAAACATAACCTGAAAAAAAAAAACCGTAAAAGCTTCACGGAAGACAACCATTGCAGACGTCCATTTGTTGCTCTAAGAATCACATCACCAAAATCATTAGAATCACTTAGAATCAGTACGAATTTCAGCATGAAGTCATTTCCATCACTTTCTTCCCATTGTGTTAAAATGTTCTTTTTTCACAATCGCCTCTCTCTCTCTCTCTCTCTCTCTCTCTCTCTCTCTCTCTCTCTCTCTCTCTCTGCTCATTTCCCTCATCTTCATCATTTTACTGTCATTTGCATGGTGCTTATGTCGTCCCCACTTTGGGACACATTTAGAATACAATTCCTGGCTCACTAAGACAGCAGAACTTAAAAATAATGAGAAAGAAGATTCTTGCATTATATATTTTCTAAAGCTGTGTGTTTTCAGCTAAACTTTTTACCCATAAGAAACTGAAGAAGACAGAACAATGTAAGTATTTTAAACTGCTTACAATGCAAGAGACGGCGCAATGTCTGGCATTGTTTATGCTAAAAGCGAAGACACTCACTGAATAAATTTGATCAGCAATGGAAGAATATACTCACATGTTAATCGAAACTTGAAATTATCATGATAATATTGCTAGCAGCCTTAAAATATGTAAATTAATATATTCTTAATAATGACTGATTTGTAGCCTAAAAAGATTAAAAGAGCAGTAGTAAGCACAAAAGTAAAAAATGAGCCGAAGTGTCTTCGGCGCAATCGAGTTTTCTGTGCAGCCGCTTCAGCGTATAATCAGGCCACCGAAAATGGATCTATCTTTCGGTGGTCTCGGTATAATGCTGTATGAGTCGCGGCCGATGAAACTTGAACCACGGCCCGGTGGTGGCCTATTCTATATCGTTGCCAGAAGCACGATTATGGCTAACGTTAACCTTAAATAAAATAAAAACTACTGAGGCTAGAGGGCTGCAATTTGGTATGTTTGATGTCTGGAGGGGGGAAAGACCAATATACCAATTTGCAGCCCTCTAGCCTCAGTAGTTTTTTAGGTCTGATGGCGGACAAAAAAGTGCAACCTTATCTGCTTGATTTGGAACTAAGTAGATTCGAACTAGCGTTTGATAATCTCTTAATATGAAAGTACATTGCGGATTATCACTAGGATTTTCCCCCATTCAAATACATCTTTGTTTTAAACACATTTCTTGCTACGAACACAATGCTTCTAGGAAACCTGTTTTATTGCTCTCTCTCTCTCTCTCTCTCTCTCTCTCTCTCTCTCTCTCTCTCTCTCTCTCTCTCTCTCTCTCTCTCTCTCTGTATATTTACACCTGGGCAGTTACTTATTTCTGAAAGCTCTTACCGCATTCCTCCTACTGCTTTATCAAACGTCCTCGTTTTCAACTTTTACTTCTCCTTCTATTTAAGTTGTTTTCCTCCTTCGTAGAGTGTCTTCTCGCTCCTCTCCTTTTTCTCTCCCTCAGTCCTCACTCTTTTTTTTTTTTTGGATTTCCGTTCACTCAACGAACGCGAACAAGGAAGGAAGGGAGAGAAGTGGAAAAGTGCAAGGAAGAGATTGGATGCTCGGAACAGAAATTGCCTTCCCGTTCTGCGCTTGAAGGAACAGATCTCTGCAAGGTTTCAGGATCGTGGGGTTTCCACTGTTAAGGAACCATGGTTTTTAGTTTGTCTATCCGTCCACACTTTTTCTGTCCGCCCTCAGATCTTAAAAACTACAGAGGCTAGAGGGCTGCAAATTGGTATGCTGATCATCCACCCTCCAATCATTACACATACCAAATTACAGCCCTCTAGCCTCAGTAGTTTTTATTTTATTTATACGGTTAAAGTTAGCCATAATCGTGCTTCTGGCAACGATATAGGATAGGCCACTACCGGGCCATGGTTAAAGTTTCATGGGCCGCGGCTCATACAGCATTATACCGATACCACAGAAAGATAGATCCGTTTTCGGTGGCCTTGATTATACGCTGTAGCGGCTGTACAGAAAACTCGATTGCGCCGAAGAAACTTCGGCTCATTTTTTACTTGTTAATTTTTACTTATTATCCTTTTTTTAAAATTTTTTCTTTACTCCATAAGTATTATTCAAACTGATAATATCAAAGGTATTATTTTTCTTCTTTGGCAAAACATAACTACAGTACTCTGTTATCTATTTTTGTTTTAATTTTTACTCATTATCCTTTCGATAATGCTCCTTAAATAGCATTCAAAGTGTTTATGCTAATAAAGGATTTATTTCTCCCTCATCGGCAATATATATACATACGACAATGATCTTCAGTGCGCATGCGCAACTGTTTCATTTTTCGAACTTTCCTCCACTGGAAATATACAACGAAAATAAAGTTTTCATTTAAAGGAACGCTTTGGATGTTTTGCCGTTACCAGCATTATTTGTCCATAGACACAAAACAATGATTTGCAGCACGCATGCGCGACTATGTCATTATTCGAATTTTCATTTCGATGGCCATTTCCGTAGACTATATTCGAACCTATATTCACCAATTGAGCATAAGGTGAGCTTAACCATGGCTTAGGAAAATGATGTAAATTCGACAGATATGCTATTGTTATTATGATTATGATAACTTCAAATATTATTAATAGTTAGTTCATTACAAATAGGTTTTTATCCTTCCTTAAAACTGCTCTGTCTGCGATAATGATTATATACTTCGGAAGCGAGGTATAGAAACAGCATCTGTGTACCTAGCAGAGATTAACAGCCCTATTATGTATCTCACATTCAGCGCGCGCTCTCGTGAATGCGTGTATGTTAGCACGTATAAACACACATACACACACAAACGCGCTCGCTAAATCTCTCCGTTGTCGGAGATCAAGAGAGAGAGAGAGAGAGAGAGAGAGAGAGAGAGAGAGAGAGAGCACAAACATTGCTTTTTCCACGAATTCCATCTTTTATTGGCTTCGCAAACTGAAACGTACTGGGGTCTGGTAATGGCGCCGAAAGATATCAGATAATATGAAATGTTGCGATATGATTCCGCATTTCGGAGTCTGCCAGAGCATAAGAAAGGCTCATGAGACTGGTGGTGTTACTGTCTGGGATAGAGAGAGAGAGAGAGAGAGAGAGAGAGAGAGAGAGAGAGAGAGAGAGAGAGATATCTGTACATATGTTTGTATTCAAAACTGAAGCTTGGAACATATCAGTCGAGTCCAAAGAGAGAGAGAGAGAGAGAGAGAGAGAGAGAGAGAGAGAGAGAGAGAGAGAGAGAGATAGTTATCTGTATGTATCTGTCTGTATTCAAAACTGATGCTCGGGCCATAACTAGGTGAGTCTAAAGGTGTATATATATATATATATCGGCAATGCCGAGGATGTGTTTACACTCCTTCTGTTTGTTTGTTTGTGTTGCTGATTGAATGACCTTTGTTTGCGATTGTTTATCTTGCTGATTACGTTGACTTTTAACTTCCCTTAACCCCCTCCCCCCCTCTTCCCTAAGTATTTTCAAGGCCTGTTTGCAATTCTGTTTTATCGCTGTTACTTTCAGCTAAGTCTCGAATCTTTATCCCAAATTCCTTTTTTCTTCGACAGTTCATTACCAGCAACACCTATTTTTTTTAAATCTTATTGTTAGTGAGATTTTAAGGCCATTTCACTTTTAAATCCCATATATTTACAATTTACATACAATTCGAAATGCAATTCTGCTTGTGTTTTAATAATTTACTTCCATTTTTAGTTTTCTGAAAAGGAAACTATTGTGCTGGCTTTGCCTGTCCGTCCGCACTTTTTTCCGTCCAAACTGTTTTCTGTCCGCACTTTTTTTTTCCTCACTTTTTTCTGTTCGCACTTTTTCTGTCCTCACTTTATACTGTCCGCACTTTTTTTGTCATCACTTTTTTCTGTTCGCACTTTTTCTGTCCTCACTTTATACTGTCCGCACTTTTTTTGTCATCACTTTTTTCTGTTCGCACTTTTTCTGTCCTCACTTTTTTCTGTCCGCACTTTTCTGTCCACCCTCAGATCTTAAAAACTACTGAGGCTAGAGGGCTGCAAATTGGTATGTTGATCATCCACCTTCCGATCATGAAACATACCAAATTGCAGCCCTTTAGCCTTAGTGGTTTTTATTTTATTTTAGGTTAAAGTTACCCATAATCGTGCTTCTGGCAACGACATGAGAAGCCACCACCGCCCCGTGGTTAAAGTTTCATGGGCAGCGCCTCATACAACATTATTCCGAGACCACCGAATGATAGATCTATTTTCGGTGGCCCTGATTATACAATGTAGCGGCTGTACAGAAAACTCGATTGCGCCGAAGTAACTTCGGCGCATTTTTTACTTGTTTCTATTTATTTTACCGATTAGTTAATTTACTTCTTTCTTAATAAGTGATCTCTTCTACCTGTGTTTCCAATGACCTTCTGTTGGTTGTTTTAATAATTTACGTATACTTTTCTATTTATTTAGCAATTTGTTCATTTATTTTTTCTTTCTTTCTGTACTTCCCATTGCATTCCATTCCTTCTTTCGAATGAACACCATAGTTTTTGGAAGCTTCTTGGATTTCTAGGCAATGGCCCTGCATGCGGCGGGTTTGTTCCATATGAATAGGGTTCATCTTCTTAATAATAATAATAATAATAACTGATAAGTATCAAGACCTGAAAATCAAAATAAGAAAGATATGGGATATGCCAGTGGAAATTGTACCCGTAATAATAATAATAATAATAATAATAATAATAATAATAATAATAATAATAATAATAATAATAATAATAATAATAATAATAAGTATCAAGACCTGGAAATCGAAATAAGAAGGATATGGGACATGCCATTGGAAACTAAACCCATAATCACAGGAACACTAGGCATGATCCCAAGATCCCTGAAAAGGAATCTAGAAAAACTAGATGCCGAAGTAGCTCCAGGACTCATGCAGAAGAGTGTGCTACTAGAAACAACAGGATGCAACCCGGAACCCCACTATAAAAAAAAAAAAAAACACCCAGTCGAATAGGATGACTGTGATAGACCAAAAAAAATAAAATAATAATAGTAATAACCTGAAAAAAATAATAATAACAAAAGCAACAACAATAACAATGCTGAAAGAGAGAGGAAAGCAACGAAGAACATTTGAGTCCGATCTCCATAAAAGGTCAATTTGACAATAAACGGACAAAAATAGCTTCCTATTCCGGAGGAAACAGGCAAAGTGCCATTGACGTCAAAGTAAGATAAATGTGAAGGAAATATTTATCCTTAGGAAATATCCTACGTGACTTGGCGTCCGAGACTCGATATTGGTTGAGGGTCAGAATGCGCATAGGAGGTCACAAAGGCCTTTTTGTAGTTTGGTATAACTAGGGATGTTGGGGTAGAATGCACTCCTAGGGTTTTTTTTTTATTGAAGGGGAGAATGTATTCATTGATACAAGAAGGGTTACAGTAAGGGAAGTTTTGTCCGGAAAAAATTATGAGTATATATATTTGTAGTTATATATATGTGTATATATATAAAACTTACATTTTTTTCTATTTATTTAGCAATTTGTTCATTTATTTTTTCTTTCTCAATAACCGATCTAGTCTTTCTTTCTGCACTTCCCATTGCATTCCATTACTTCTTTCGAATGAACACCATATTTTTTGGAAGCTTCTTGGATTTCAAGTCAGTGCCCCCTGTGGTGGGTTAGTTCCAAATGGATAGGATTCATCTTCTGAATAATAATAATAATAATAATAATAATAATAATAATAACAATAACTGATAAGTATCAAGACCTGAAAAGCGAAATAAGAAGGATACGCGATATGCCAGTGGAAATTGTACCCATAATAATAATAATAATAATAATAATAATAATAATAATAATAATAATAATAATAATAATAATAATAATAATAATAACAATAATAATAAATGATAAGTATCAAGCCCTGAAAATCGAAATAAGAAAGATATATATATATATATATATATATATATATATATATATACATATATAGTATATATACATAATACACAAACATACATACATACATGCATATATACATTATAACAGTCACAACCTCACGAAGACCTCTGAGAGCGAGATGTAGTAAATAGTCTTTTCTAACACTGTCCAAACATAAAAATTCCCTGATTTATTCTATTCATATCTTCATCTATATCTCTTTCCCCAATTCCACAGAACCAATTCCTTTAAAAATAGAAAAAAAAATCTTTTGAATGAGAATTTACTTGTATGAGGCGAAAACGAGTGACTTTTAAAACTTCTGCTCATATGCAAGTAAATGAGTTTATAAGTCAGTATAAGTCAGTGACAAATGATCATTTGTGTCGGGCAAATTCAATTTATTCGCTCTCCTAATATATGGTGGTGCGCACGCAAGAAAAACTGTCTTCTCATTTCACGAGCAGCGATAAATTTCTTGTGAGTTAGTATTTCCCTGCATGTAGTAAGAGTTAGTTTTATGTGAGAGAGAGAGAGAGAGAGAGAGAGAGAGAGAGAGAGAGAGAGAGAGAGAGAGAGAGAGAGAGAGGCATAATGTTAGCTTCCAGTTTGGTTACAGAGTCTATGAGGATCCCAATTGTGCAAGAATGAATCTCATTAATAATCTGCCTAATATTTACTTTTCATTTGTTCATTTATAGTCATAAATTTACCTATTTATTTCATATCTAACAGTGTATTGCTTTATTTACCTACAGAACCTGATCTCTTATTTTTGTGGCATTAACAATACGATGATTTACAAATGGCCCAGGAATATTCTTTATATGTAAATTTCACGTTTTATATCCCAACCAACCAGATTTACAATTACCAATACGAATACCATAGAAACTTACCTTAAAGAATTCGAGTGACCATGCTGACACTGGCCAAAGTGAAAGGGAGGTTCCCTTTACCTCCTAAAATAGGAGTTTTGTATCCAAAGTCTTTCAGTGTGAGTCAATTGTGATTTTGCCCTTCAAATACTCGGATTCTCACTTCACTTATTTTGTGCTGTCACGGCTGTCTCCATACAATCACAATTCTGAAAAAAAAGAAAACACTACAATCTCTTTGCAGATCGACAACTTTTTCATCGTGTCCCGTGTGCCAGGAAAAATGATTTAACATACCTTCTCACTTATGGTGGAAGTGTGCCAAAATATTTTCAGTTAACAAATGAACATGCGTAGTCTTGATTTTTAATTGGCTCTCACTTTACCTTAACTTTATTGGGAAATGAACCATTATTTATCACTGCTAGTCCTTTTATTCAGAGTTTAACCTGCAAATACACAGCTAAAAGTTACATTTAAACTGGTCACTCATATTTCTTTATTTACAGGGACACATGAACATTAATTTAAAACAAAGCACTAGCACGAGAACCTAACACAATCATCGCATTTTCTCAATAAAGGAAAATGAAATCCGATTCAAGTCAGTGTATCACAGAGTTATATAGAAAAATTATGGACACATGAGATACCTTTAGGCACACTATCTCAGGATTTCTTCGTACATCGGTTGTTTGGTAAGCACAGGAATTAAATGATAACTCT
Organism: Macrobrachium rosenbergii; assembly: GCF_040412425.1. Lineage (NCBI taxonomy): Eukaryota > Metazoa > Arthropoda > Malacostraca > Decapoda > Palaemonidae > Macrobrachium > Macrobrachium rosenbergii. The sequence continues at coordinate 3,087,625 of NC_089799.1, forward strand.
TAATGAATCATCTGCAAAGTTCTTATAAAAATCCTTCAGCTGGTCAAAGGTTAGATTTGGCTATGAAAACTGGATATGAAATTCATAGTAGCTGGGGGCCCCTCCAGTTTTTCTAAGCAGATATTTACTATGTCTACAGAAAGGTAATAAAATATTCTAAGCATATTTTCTAACTGTACTAAGTTCTGAATATGTGAGGGGGTGCTTACAATTTTTAGTTTTCTGTAAAAGAAAACTATTATGCCGACTTTGCCTGTTCCGTCCGCACTTTATTCTGTCCGCACTTTTCCTGTCCGCCCTCAGATCTTAAAAACTACTGAGGCTAGAGGGCTGAAAATTGGTATGTTGATTATCCACCCTCCAGTCATTAAACATACCAAATTGTACCCCTCTAGCCTCTGTAGTTTTTTATTTTATTTAAGGTTAAAGTTAGCCATGATCGTGCGCCTGGCAACGATATTGGAAAGGCCACCACAGGACCGTGGTTAAAATTTCATGGGCCGCGGCTCATACAGCATTATACTGAGACCACCGAAAGATAAATCTGTTTTCGGTGGTCTTGACTATAAGCTGTAGCGGCTGTACAAAATCTCGATTGCGCCGAAGAAACTTCGGCGCATTTTTTACTTAGTTGTAATTGTAACTAGATAAATACTTTTGTCCAAAGGAACGGTAACGATGCATTCTGAGCATAATTTCTAACTGTACTAAGTTCTGAATAAAGCAGTTCTGCTCCTTCTACATTCACCAGTGGAAGACAATCAGAATATCACCTGCATTAAAATACTGACGCCTAGAATGTCACGTCAACTGGATGCGCGTACGTCTTAATTACCCGAGCCCCTGTCATTTATGAGTAATTACGCTTAATCACGTTTATTTTAGAGCTGACGACATCACGTGACTAGAGCGCATTTGCCTCTGACTTGTCAATACTAATAGAGACAGGGAGAATAACTTGTGTGGGATTCATGACGAAAGCGAAAGGTGGAAGGAAACGTTGGCAATCTGATTCGATATTTTCTTTTATACATCGTTATTTTAGCTCCTGCTGTTACATTTGTGCATGTTATGAGTAAGGGTAACATAGGATTAGGTTGAAGGTGATTATTCGTGTATGCATACCATCTGCAGTAATGGTAGTTTAAATAGTATTTGATACATTTACAAATGAACAGATTTCATCATTTGATACAGTTGATGTTTCCTGCAAAATATAAGAAATAGTCGATTTGATCCATATCTGTGGCATTTTTTTTCGAGTATCGCGATTCGCAAACTTCAGTTTTATAGATTTTGTTCCAGGGTATCATTTAAAGGAACTATAATTCCATAAATTATCGTTATTCAAAATATGGAAATGGAGGACTCCAATAGAGAGATGTTTGAGAGTATAATATTTTCTTTCACATTTACTGCGTTTGTCTATTTTTAGTATTTTATTACAATCGTTCATGATACCTTGAGTTTTACAGTACTAGCTTTTCGTAGATTGTCCTTTTTTGGTTTAATACATAAAGATCCTTTTACGTATAATAGATGCGTGTATTTTTCCATGTTTGCGGGATATACCATTGACTATAAATTCCTAAGTTTCAAAGTGACGTGAGATATTTGTCCAACTAAAGCCATACATAGAAAGCTGACATAGAATCAGACTACGTACTGCTAATGTGATTTTACTTTTAATAATATTCACGCATGCCCATAAAATGAAAAAAATTATTGAAGACTTTTTTTTTTAATCTCACAAACTTTATCTTATCTAGGCACTCAATAATTCATTCTATTTTGTGACCTTAAAATTACTGTATTTATCTTATTCAGAATAAAAGGATTATCACTAAGCAAAACTAGAACTTTTTTAAATTGAGTTTCCAAGACCCACAGAATATATACAACTCTACTTTTTATAACTGAGTTTTCATGATCCATGGAATATATATATAACTCTATCGTAACATATCGTTGCAAAAGAGCATTAACTCCGTATCATTACGCCGTATTTGCTCTCTTTATTAGCATAATTTTCCAGGAACACACTTTATGACTCATGTTTAATGGATTTCCTTCCTCTTCCCTTGAGGAGGATCACGCCAACCTGACATAAAGAAGAGCAGTTCTCTTGGACAATTACTGTATATGTACAACTCATGACGGAGTAAGTCAATACAACTACGGAGTAGTAATTCTTTAGAACGTGGGCAAGTGTTTGTACGTTGATTGCATGGTTGTATTTCATAATCATGTTTGTGCACACACACACAAACATACAGGCAATATCTGTATGTGATTTACCATGATAATTTTTTCCCCCATTTAGATGGAGTGGCATGAGAGAGGTCACTGATAATTGTTTAGCCGAATTCGCGTGTTTTGACCGCACCAAAAGCTGTATCCCACTTACAGCTGGTTGGACTAACAGCTGGCAGCCCGGGCGAGAACCACGACGCTAGCAACCGGTACCTGAACTATGTGTCACTTAGCCACGTGCACACAAACACAAAATAAGAAGCAATGCTGAAGTGTTAGGAGGAAGGAGGAGAGGAGGACAAAGAAATGGATGGATAAACAATGCAAAGGAAGTACTTAAAATAAAACAAAACATTATCAACAAATGGTTGTGCATGTCATACCCCATATAAGTTACCCGAAAATTCTTATATCGGGCAAACCGGAAAATCATTGGACATGAGAACAGAACAGCATAAAAGAAATGTGACACATACTCGTACAAGGAGGAACTCTGCTATTTCTGTTCTTATTATTGGAAACAATCATGTTATCAGGAGGAGAGACGCTAAAAATCAGTTTTATTCCAGTAACACGTATGTGGGGAAATACAACTGAATCTAGTCTTATGCAATAAAGCTTTCGTAAGAATAGTGATTACGATTGTCAGCCTTCGAGTGAAGAAACTCTATTCAGTATATGAAGAGAGATATGTAAAATTTATATATTTGAAGGAAGGTAGTTTATTTGGGCTTATTAAAGTTTACAAATGAGGCTGCCAGGTGATAATATTTTTTTTGTGGTTTGTATGTTTATAGAAACCATCACCATAGCATAAGGTAAATTTCAAAAAATTTTGTTACAGTTCTGTAGGAGAAATCTTAAGATGAAACAGGTCAAGCTTTATGCTCTCCGTTTCATTTTTCCTGCAGAATATATACATATATATATATATATATATATATATATATATATATATATATATATATATATATATATATATATATATATATATACATACATATATATATGTGTATATATATATATTATATATTTTTACTTATATATTTATTTATTTATTTACATTCCAACAAAACTTTTTATCCAAGACGCCACAGGAGTTAATAAATGAACACTCGTCCCACGGACTGACCTGGAAAAGGCCAAAGTCCGAAGTAGTTTGAATATCTACTGTCCAAAAGTATAGAGGGGGTGGGGGGATACTGTTAGCTGTCAATCAGCCGTCAGAAAAATAATTTGGAGAAAAAAGTTTTGCCTGACGTTAGCTGAGAGGTTACTGGCCTCAAGTGGCCAGCTATAAGTTGATTTTTATCTGAAATTTCTTTACTCCTAAGCATTTAGGAAAATATCATAATAATAATAATAATAATAATAATAATAATAATAATAATAATAATAATAATAATAATAATAATTATTATTATTATTATTATTATATATATTATTATTATATTATTATTATATTATTATTATTATTATTATTATTATTATTATTATTATTATTATTATTATTATATAATATTCTTTATTTCAACTCAGGCCATATACACGGAATATACAAAGTAGAGACAATACAACACACAAACCTCGATACACGGGATAAAATGGTAAAAATGATAATCGGCAATATCTAGACAGTTGCTGAAGTAGTAGTGAAAACATTATTCGTAACAATGGTAATGACAGAATATTATTGAGAATAATAGTAAAAATATTAAAATTGATAAGGACTGAAGGAAGTGTTTTAAATCATTTAATACAATAGTTTTTTTTCTGCTCATAAATGAGACATCTTTTGGCAGACAAAATTAATGGTGTATCAGCACGATGAAGGAAATGTTTTAAATCGTTTAATATAGTAGAATTTTAGCTCACAAATGAGATATCTTTTGGCATACAAAACTGTGTGTAATACGGTGAAGAAAGAGTTTAAAATCTTTTAATATAGTAAATATTTTGCTTATAAATGAGATATGTTTTGCAAAATATAATTAATGGTATGGGAAAATAGACAACTTAAGTTTCCTTTCTTAAAACCGAGATAATAATCTATGGTACGAACAGTGATGATATTCATAACAGTCAGAAAAAACGAAAACAATTTTTTTTCCTTTACCTACAAAAGAAGAAGAGAGCCTGTAGATTACTTTAATACATCAGGAGCGCAGCAGCCTACAAAATCCAGAACTACAAAAAATACTCAACCGGACCTTATAAAAAGTTAGGCCGCGTCCCCTACGTGAGCAGAGCATTAATTGGAACTACAATCTAGAAGCTAGAAAAACACAACAGTTTCCACCGCGGTAATGCTTTACCTACCGAGCTGATAATATAGTACATGGACCTGAGATGAAAAATAAAGGATTATTCTTATAATTATTATTATTACTATTATTTTTTTTTTTTTGGGGGACCTGTCTATCCCAGTCATACTTTTCAACTGGGTGGTTTTTACAGTGTGGGGGGGTTCGGGGTTGCATCCTGCCTCCTTAGGAGTCCATCACTGTTCTCACTATGTGCGCTGTTTCTAGTAGCACACTCTTCCGCATGAGTCCTGGAGCTACTTCGGCTTCTAGTTTTTCTAGATTCCTTTTCAGGGATCTTGGGATCGTGCCAAGTATTCCTATGATTATGGGTACATTTTCCACTGGCATATCCCATATCCTTCTTATTTCTAATTATTATTATTATTATTATTATTATTATTATTATTATTATTATTATTATTATTATTATTATTATTATTATTATTATTATTATTATTATTCTACGACACATTTTCGTTTCTTAGTGTATTCATGCGGAAGATTACCGATAACTGTATGAGATTAATAAGTACTAAAGAAATATTCTACTTATTAAAGAGGTAATGCTTACAAAATTTATAAAAAGAGACATTGTATCAGAATCGTTGTTCCTCAAAATGACATCACAGAAAAGGGAAGAGAAAAAGAAAGATTATTATTATTATTATTATTATTATTATTATTATTATTATTATTATTATTATTATTATTATTATTAGAAGATGAACCCTATTCATAAGGAACAAGCCCACCACAGGAGCCATTGACTTGAAATTCAAACTTCCAAAGAACATGGTGTTCATTAGAAAGAATTAACAGAATGTAATGGGAAATTCAGAAAGAAATCATTTATTAGAAAAGAAAAACTATAAATGAATCAATTTCATAAATGAATGGTTAAAAATATGAATAAATTATCGAAATACAAGGCGAATTGTTCTAGGGCAGTAATGCGTTGTATCTTCGCTTGAACTGAAAGCAAGTAAAAAATGCGCCGAAGTTCTTCGGCTCAATCGAGTTTTCTGTACATCGTTTAATCAAGGCCACCGAAAACAGACCTATCTTTCGGTGGTCTCGGTATAATGCTGTATTAGCTACGGCACATGAAACTTTAACCACGGGCTGGTGGTGGCCTGGCCTATATCGTTGCCAGGTGCACGGCTGTCTAACTTTAACCTTAAATAATAAGAACTACTGAGGCTAGAGGGCTGCAATTTGGTATGTCTGATGATTGGAGGGTAGATGATTCACATACCAATTTGCAGCCCTCTAGCCTCATTAGTTTTTAAAATCTGAGGGCAGACAGAAAAAGTGCGGACAGAAAAAAGTGCGGAAAGAAAAAGTGCGGACAGAAAAAGTGCGGAAAGAAAAAGTGCGGAGAGAAAAAAGTGTGGACGGACAGACACAGCCGGCATAATAGTTTTCTTTTACAAAAAACTAAAAAGAGAGAGAGAGAGAGAGAGATTCAGACCGGCAGACAGACAGACAGACAGACAGGCAAAACAAAATAAAAGAATTTCAGTGGGAATCCGGATAATCTTAAATACCTGGAGAAATCCAATGAGGGTACAAATTCTCAATGATAAGAAACAAGTCAATCAGGATTACAGAGTTTTTTTTTGCCGATAGAAATGAACGGAGATAAAGTCAGGCTGACTTAATCTCGCGTTTTCGTGATAGCGGCCGTCTTCGTTGCTTTATGGCCGTCTCTCTCTCTCTCTCTTTACTGACATAAAGAGAATCTCTCTCTCTCTCTCTTTGCTTACTGGTATCAAGAGAATTTCTCTCTCTCTCTCTCTCTCTCTCTCTCTCTCTCTCTCTCTCTCTCTCTCTCTCTCTTTCTTGTTGTGTCTACTGGGATGAAGAGAAACTCTCTCTACTGGTATCAAGAGAATCTCTCTCTCTTTCTCTGTCTGTCTCTCTATTGGCATCTAGAGAAGTCTCTCTCTCTCTCTCTCTCTCTCTCTCTCTCTCTCTCTCTCTCTCTCTCTCTCTCTCTACTAGCATGTAGAGAATATCTCTATCTGTCAACTTGCATTAGTAGAATCTCTTTCTCTGTGTCTACTGGAATCAAGAAAATCCCCCCCCCCCTCTCCTCTCTCTCTGTTTACTGACATCAAGAGAATTTCTCTCTCTCTCCCACTTTCTCTTTCTTGTTGTGTCTACTGGAATCAAGAGAACTCTCTCTCTCTCTCTCTCTCTCTCTCTCTCTCTACTGGTACCAAGAGAATCACTCTCTCTCTCTCCGTCTGTCTATCTGTTGGCATCTAGAGAATCTCTCTCTCTCTCTCTCTCTCTCTCTCTCTCTCTATTAGCATCTAGAGAATATCTCTATCTGTCAACTTGCATTAGTAGGATCTCTCTCTCTCTCTCTCTCTCTCTGTCTCTCCGTATCTACTGACATACACAAAACATTAATCCGCTATTTCCTCAATGGTGCAATGCATCATCGTTTCATTTGCCAAGGAAGTGTTTACGAGACGCGTCCATAATCTGTCAGTCGCACATCGCGCAAAACAAGGAACTGTTTCCCAATCTCCCTCCCTTCCTCCATGGAACGTTGATGAATAATACTTCCATTTCCCAACATGTGCCGCGATGCTCGTGCATATTCGATCTCCCTTTCCACGTAACCGTTACGTCAGAATCGCTCCATTCCTCGTGCGCATCTCTACAGTAGATTCATATTTTTTTTCTCAAATGATGGAGAACGATTGATCTTGTTCCACAGCCGAGTGGATTTACTGCTACGAAGAGAGTTTATGATGATTGTTTTTTTTTTTTCCATATAGTATTTCTGCTTCATTACACTAAAATGTTTTCTCCTGATATGATAACTAGAGAAATTGTGTTAATTCCAAGTAATATTCTTTGATAAATAAATGTTTTGGTCAGATGAATTGTATCCTTGGTCTTGGGGATTTTGAGACACTCCTGATGAGCATTGCGTGAACGTTTATTGAGTTCCTGACACTGTATAACTTTCTGCAAGCATTCCATCCTTCATTAAAATAATTAAAATATGCAAATGGCAGTAGCCATCACCCTAACAAAATGAAATCTAAAATATACCTTCGCCCTTCAGAACGAGTGATACCAAACGCATGAAATTCTCGCTTCTCAACTTCCTCAAGCACCATTCGAGCTAGCGTCCCGAAAACTCAATTTGGCCGTTAATCTGCGGGGAAATGAAATAGAAATCTGTTGCCCTTCATTCCTCTTTCCTCTTTCGAAATGTCCTCACGGCGAAGACAATAATGTTCAACAGATTTCTGTTAGTTTCTGTAAGTAGAATTAAATTAAATATAGAATTTAGGCCAAAGGCCAAGCACGGGGACTTGTGAAATCTTTCAGCGCTGAAACGGAAATTGACAGTAAAAGGTTTGAAAGGTGTAACAGGAGGAAAATCTCGCAGTCTCACTGTGAATCAATTGTCAGGAGAGGGTGGAAAGTAAGATGGAAGAAAGAGAATATGAAAGGAGGTGGTAAAAGAAACGAAAGGGGTTGCAGCTAGGGGCCGAAGGCACGCTGCAAAGAACCTTAAGTAATGCCTACAGTGCACCGCACGAGGTGCACTGACGGCACTAGCCCCCTACGGGGTGCTGTAGGTAGAGTGTTTTTCACCTGAATTAAGATGGTGAAATTTATGTAATTGTTATTATATGATAAAATTTATCTTACTGTTATTACATGTTGAAATTTGTTTATTTTTTGTTATTTGATGAAATATGTTTATTTTTTATGCGATGAGATTTGTTTATTTTTTATTATTTGATGCAATTTGTTTATTTTTTTTATTTGACGAAAGTTTTTTATTTTCTTATTACATGGTGAAATTTTTTTTTTATTATAAAATGAAATTTATTTTTTATTACATGATGAAATTTGTTTTTTTTGTTATTTATTATATGATGAAATTAGTGTTTTTTATTAAATGATGAAATTTGTTTTTTATTACATGATGAAATTTATTTATTTATTATATGATGAATTTGTTTGATTTTATCATATGACGAAATGTACTTACCTATTTATTATATGCTGAAATTTGTTTGTTTTTCTATCAGATGAAAGTTGTTTATTTTTTTATCATATGATGATATCTGTTTATTTCTTTAAATTATGTAATCGGTAGAAGTGTCGCTTTACCTAAAAGAAATCCCAATCCATTAAAAGCTTGAAATATTTACACAATTTTATGGAATACTTTCCTTTAAGATCCATACAAAAATTACCCCACATTACTTGTTTCTCGGATATCATACAGGAATTACGACAAGGCTAAATCAAGATCAAAATTAAAATAAAGAAAATAAAAAATTAATAAGTTAATTAATTAACAAGCCTTAATTTCTTACGGGTTCTTCTCTCCCGAAACACTGAGTTAATCACCAACACCTTTGTCTTTTATGGAGGAGTCAAATACCACACCAAAGCGTCATTGAACAAACCCCAAAAAAAAAAAAAAAAAGAGAGGGAAGTAAAAAACGAATAATGTTGGAAATGGAGACAAAGTTGGAAAATAATAAGGAAAGACAAAAATAAAATGATAAACGGTACTGCAGAATCAAGCAAGAATAACCAAGCTTCAAAAGAACACTGGCTTTGAAACACTGTAAAACAATAAGCACAGTACCAGAAACAGCAAAATTTGAAAAGTAATCATTGTTGTGCAAAGCAAAGCGTCTCTCTCTTCCAGGAATAAGCAGGGACCTAAGTAAAGGCCCAACTTAGCTACGCGTGAATATTCCCCCTCCCTAATTTCCTTCCCTCTCTCTCTCTCTCTCTCTCTCTCTCCCAGCGCCCTCCCAAATCTCAATCCTACATCTTGTTGAGGGGAAAGATCTCGGATGCAGGAACCACAGATGGAAAAGGATGCTTCTATGCTATGCGGCCTTTCCTGTTTCCTGCATCCATGTCTCCGCATTCTGAGCAATCATACCCCTCCTTCCCTCCCTTTCTAGGACTCCCTAAACCCCTTTCCCTCCTCATCTCCCTTTCACCTACCCCTAAAGCCTCGGC
>NC_089799.1:3102205-3104705 GCF_040412425.1 Macrobrachium rosenbergii
TAAATATTATTTTGTCAAAAGTTGCCAGTAAAAAGTATAACGATTTGCCAGCCACCTTCGAGTATAAATATTATTTTCTTTTAAAAGTTGCCAGTAAAAAGCTTTAGGAATTACCAACCGTCTTCGAGTATAAATTTGCCAGAAAAAAAAAATAGTTTTTCGAATTGCCAACTGCCTTCGAGTAGAATATTACCTGTTTTTAAAAGTTGCCAGTAAAAAAATAGTTTTACGAATTGCCAAGCGCCTTCGAGTGTAAATATTATTTTTTTTTTAAGTTGCCAGGAAAAAAAATAAAATAGTTTCACGAATTGCCAACCGCCTTCAAGTAGAATATTACCTGCTTTTAAAAGTTGCCAGTAAAAAAAATAGTTTTACGAATTGCCGACTGCCTTCGAGTATAAATATTATTTTTTTAAAAGCTGCCAGTAAAAAGTATTACGAATTGCCAACCGTCTTCGAGTATAAATATTATTTTCTTTTAAAAGTTGCCAGTAAAAAAACGGTTTTATGAATTGCCAACTGCTTCGAGTATAAAAATTATTTTCTTTGAAAATTTACCAGTAAAAAAAAATAGTTTTACGAATTGCCAACCACCTTCGAGTAGAATATTACCTGCTTTTAAAAGTTGCCAGTAAAAAAATAGTTTTACGAATTGCCAACCGTCTTCGAGTGTAAATATTATTTTCTTTCAAAAGTTGCCAGTAAAAAAAAAAATAGTTTTACGAATTGCCAACCGCATTCGAGTAGAATATTACCTGCTTTTAAAAGTTGCAGTAACAAAATAGTTTTATGAATTGCCAACCGCCTTCGAGTATAAATATTATTTTTTTTAAAAGTTGCCAGTAAAAAGTATTACGAATTGCCAACCATCTTCGAGTATAAATATTATTTTCTTTTAAAAGTTGCCAGTAAAAAAACGGTTTTACGATTTGCCAACTGCTTCGAGTATAAAAAATTATTTTCTTTTAAAAGTTATGAGTATAAAAAACTTGTTTTCAGTAAATTTTATTACAGGCATGACTGAGTATATTTTGGCTCCTTAACTTTACTATATGGAATCTTAGTTCAACAGATTTAAGCAACAAGAAATTGCCAAATGCCTTCAAGTACAAATATTTTTTTTAAAAGTTTCCAGTAAAAAAGATAGTTTTCAATATTTTTGATTATAGGCGTGACTGTGTACATTTTGGCATTAACTTTACCATATGGAATTAAAATTTCAACAGGTTTAAGCAACATAAAGAGAGATCAACCTCAAAGTACCATCTACGAACTGCCAATGGCTTTCAAATAACAATTTATTTTTACTTTTAAAAGTTACTTCTAGAAAAATTGTTTTTAGTAATTTTCATCGTAGGCATGATTAAGTATCATTTAGCATTTTAACTTCATTATATGGAATCATATTTCATCTGCTGAATAATAATAATAATAATAATAATAATAATAATAATAATAATAATAATAATAATAATAATAATAATAATAATAATAATAATAATGGTTTTATTTGATGCACTGAACAGAAAAAAAATGCATTAGAGAAAGGCTACCAAGTACCAACCAAAGCAGGCAGTCACGTCACAAGGCCAACTCCTTTCACAGCAGGATAACTGTTATCTCCATGATCTTATTAAGAGACTGTTAACTCTTACGCAATCCTATTGATGTGATTAGCAATTTATCATAATCTTGCATAAAGTCTTCAACGCTTTTTGTAAGCGATGTCTCATGTCCTAGTTTTAGATAAGTTTTAAAAAAGACTTTTCATACAAAGTTATGAACATTTTCATTAGTAACGTTGTTTGCTACTTATATATAATACTTGCAAATCACTTTTACCAACTTATTTAATCTCATAAGATTAATTTAACTATTTCAAACGTACTATTTCTCGCTCCAAAATATCCTTAATCTCTCTAGCAAATATTCCTGCCAAACAATTGGTTAATAACAGAACCCCCTCAACCAATCAGAAATCGTGATGCTTGTATCTACTGTATGTATGTTGTAGGTATGTATGTAAATTTATGTAGGTGTGTCTGAGTTTTAATCATGGTTATATTCAAGAAAAGCTTTCTAACTCCTTAAACACCAGTATGTATGTATGTATGTATGTATGTATGTATGTATGTATGTATGTATGTATGTATGTATGTATGTATTTTAATCATGGTAATATCCAAGAAATTCTCTCTAATTCCCTAAACACCAGAAAGTATGTATGTATGTATGTATGTATGTATGTATGTATGTATGTATGTATGTATGTATGTATGTATGTATGTATGTGTGTGTTTTAATCATGTAGTATCCAAGAAATTCTCTCTAATTCCCTAAACACCTGTATGTATGTATGCACGTATGTATGTTTTCATCATAATATTATCCAAGAAATGCTCTCTAATTCCTTGAACACCAGTGTGTATGTATGCATGTATGCACGTATGTATATATATAAATAATTGCGTATGTATGCATGTATATAAGTATGTATGTA
>NC_089799.1:3109705-3124705 GCF_040412425.1 Macrobrachium rosenbergii
GTCGAAGTCAGTTCAACCAGCGGAGTGGGAAAAAATGCAGCATGTGCGCTACAGATGAGGTCACAGGAGTGTCTCCTGGCTTCCAAAACATGGCGTCTTGAGCATTCGAGCTTTTGGGCCACCCGTACCTGCAAGTATGTCAAGAGAACCAGCAAAGAGGGCAGAGGAAAAGCACACTTATCATTAGGTGCCTACAGATTAAAATCCTACCTGGTCCCTAGCACTAAATGGTCTTTTTGACCTCCCCCATACCTACATGCCTCCCCATTGCATGATGGGGGTGGAAAAGGGGGTTTCATTGTTCTCTGGATCGCATTTGATTTGGGGTATGGAAGCCTATCTCAGCTATGAGGGGCTAACGGCTATTATCTGGTTCAAATAGGCTCAGTTCTGTCCGACGCCTGCCAATTTCCCCGACCTGATAGTCAAATGAATAACAGATTATGTCAAAATTAAATAATGTAACGAAATTTACAGGAGGGAGGGATGTATATCCTTGACAGGTCCCTCCTTAAAAAAGGCCCTTCACACCCTTTCGGGTGTGAGGGTCTTAGCTAATTCCTCCAGACTGGCCCGTGACCCTACATAAGGTGGATTGTGGCTCTGCACATCTAACGAAACCTACCTAACTGCTAAGAGGGGTTCTGAATTGGCTAATTTACAGGCCTAACCTACTTAAGGGTATGGATATGGCTACTAACTGGCGAGGAGGATGGGAGAAACCTACGCTTAGACAAATGCACACTGTAACACCTAACCTAACCTAACCTACTATCCCCATGACTCTGGCACTGAACGAGCTGGCAGTAACGAATGGCATGCACTGAGTTATGATCGGCACTACGCTTTATGATTAACATGCAAAAAATTGAAACTTGACTAACCTGAAGGGTGATTCACAATGTATGATTAAGTAATGTATCAGTTTGAGTCTAGAGTGGGTTGGAAGGAGGTTAGTTGGGAAAAGGTTAGTAGTACAAAGGCCTAAGTGGTTAGTGGTTAATGCTATGGGCTCAGAGGTCATGCAGGCTATCCTCTCTGGGCAGGTGCCAGGATCGCTCTGAGATGGAAGCGGCACTGTGCCAACGGGCACGAGCGCCAAGAAGGCTTATGGCTCTGACTCACTAAGTGAATTTCTTCCGCCCCTTCTTCTTCGGGGGCCTCCAGGGTCTGGCTAGGCCATTCCTAGGGGGCGATGAGGATACTGACTCTGAAGAACGGCCATGAGTGCCGTCAGGAGCAGGATCAGGGGTAGCCTCAGGGGCTACGGGCTGGCCTTCTACTTCGGCTGCTGCGACAACCGTCGTGGGAAGAGAACCAGCGTCTGCATCCTGGCTGGACAGTTCCTGGTCGACCAGAAAAGAGGTAATGTCCAGGCCTGCCAGAGGGTCGTCCTCAGCAGGTGGAAGAGTGTGGGAAGAAGAAACATCAGGGGTCAGAGGTTCGCACTGTGCGATGATCACAGTTGTGAGATTTGGTGGATCTCCCGTAGAAGGATCCGAGTCATGTTTGGGGTCCGGCACTGGCACTAACTCGGGGCCAGGCTCAGGAAGTACGTTTGGCAGGGAGCATCCAGCCAAGATGGGTGGAGCTTGGCACTAACCAGTGCTTGCAAGTGGCACTGGCAGCGAATTGGTGTCAGACAAAGCTGAAAGCGGACCCAGGGGATCAAGACCCCTTGGTGTCCCTGGCACGATTTGAGACAGCGATTCCTGTCTTGATGAGAGGGCTGGACCTCTCGATTCGGTGGAGGTGGCCGCTGTGGCTAGCCTACTGGGGCACTTCGACCATCTCTCAGAATGGCCCCTTACGTTGCAGGTCCTGCAGTGGTAATTGGTGAGATCCTTCGCAAGGAGGGAGTAATGCGTTGGTGGCTGTCCGGTCGCAAGACCCGCGGACTAGGCCTGGAATGTGGATGTGGTGGCTCAGGTTCTGTCGCTTTTATGCAACTGGAAGATTCGGCTGACGGTGGTACAGCTGTCACAAAGGCTGTGTCCCTATCCGAAGACGTGGCGCTGGATGTACTGGCGGAAGCAGTCAGGCAACAGAGTGGTGTGGGGTGGGACATCCCCAGAGGATGTCTCGACCAAGGAGGAACTCCACTCCGTGCCTAATTCACCTGACAACGCCAAGACGATGCACCTTGTTGCTCCAAGGGGTAATCACCCTGAGCTCAACTGTGGGGACGGTCAGGGACTGTTCGTCCACCCAGGTCACAGTCCACTTGGTGTGCTCCTCTACCTTGGCACTGGCTGGCACTTGGGCCCGATCGATCAGACTAATGTCTGAGCCAGTGTCGGCAGTAGATGGCAGGTGCACTAGGGGGCTGGAACCATCCAGAGAAGCCACTGAGATGGACTGTGTCCAGACCCTCTCAGGGTGAGTTCTCTCTGGCGGCTCAGCTAAGGAGGCGGTGGCACTAATCATGTTCACGTGCCTGGGCGTGACCACATGTTTTGGGCACACAGGATACCCAGCAGAAGAGTGTCCTGAAGCTCCACAGTCTCGGCAGGGGCCCCGATGATATGTTGATTTCCCTGCAGTGACGGTGTGCGGGGAAGATGGTGTTGAATTAGGCGGTGAGGAGGACTGACGGTTGCTGGTAGGCTGCCGAGAGTTGTTGCCCTGCTGATTGCTATCTTTATAGTGGCAATCTGCTTCGGCATGGCCATACCTTTTACAGATGGGGCATGGAGGTTTGTTAGGTGGGCCGTTCCGCGAGCGATTTAGGCCCGAGAGGTGTCCGGGTGGCACTATTTTGCGCTGCAAGGTGCCATGGGAAGGATTGTATGTCTCCCAGGCATCAGCTAAGCGGCAGGCTTCCTTGAGGGTGGCTGGCTGCTTATCATTAAGATACATAGCCAGAAGCCCGGGCACACACTGGAAGAGGTCCTCCAGCATGGTCTGGTTGAACAAATCCTCAAAGGTGTCGCACTGCATAGACTCTAACCAGCGGGTCCCAGCTTGGGTCTTGTGACAGGCCCATTCTGCCCAGGACCAGCCGACATTCTTAGCCATACCTCTGAATCTTTTGTCTCCACCTCTCAGGGTAATTTCATACGCCTTAGCGATGGCCTCTTGGTGGCAGCCATGTCCCCTCGTTGATCTCTTTCCAGGGCTTGGTGAGCAGCCTTAGCCTTCCTGTCTAGGTGCTTGGTAAGCAGTAAGGCCCCTTCAGCCAGAGTGACATCATAGGTCTTGAAGAGGAATTCGATCTCTTCGAGCCATTGTTCCAGCTCGTCTTCAGTCCATTTCCCCACAAGGTTATTGACTGTTGACAGAGAGGTATTTATGGCAGATGGAGCGGGGCTAGAGGCTTGTTGTGCTGCTAAAGGTTCTGCGCTTTCCTTCTTGGCTCTCTCCAGCTCGAGCTCCCTGTCTTTGAGGGCTAGTTCATGCTGTCTTCGTCTTTCTTCTCTTTCTTCTTCTTCTCTCTGCTGCTCGGCTTCTTGCTGCCTTCTCTGCTCTTCTCTTTCTTCTTCTTCTCTCCTTCGCTCGGCTTCTTGCTGTCTTTGTTCTTCTTCATACTTTCTCTTCTCAGGAATCTGTTCCTTTATAAACTTTTGAAGGGCCTGGCCGGAAAGACCGTCCTCCTTCCCTATATTCCTAAAATATTGGTGCTCCTCGGTTGACATGTTGCTGATGGGGAAGGGGTGCTGAGTGAGTTACTCGGGTGTTCCTGGAGGAAAAGGTTTGTGACGATGAGGAAGTGTCCTTAGACTAGTGGCACTTCAATGAGTGGCACCTTTGAATGAGGTGGCACTGTGGATGAGTGTGCCGTGCGAAGGTCACACTAGGGGAAAGCGTTCCTGAAGGAAGTCTGAGTCCTTATGGGAGGATACGCTAGTAAATGGAGTGCTCCTGAAGGCTCTATGGTCCTTATGGGTGGATGCACTGTTAATGAGGTGTTCCTGAAGGAGCTGCGGTCCTTATGGGCAGAAACACCAGTTGTATGGCACTCTGTTTCTTCAATGCAGGTGCAGTGGCTTATAAGAGGTTGCTTTGGTTGGGTGGCACTATGGTGCCAGTGCGCTCCGTGGAGCAATGCAAAATGTCAGTGCATGAATTGGCACTGAAGGTGAGGTACTCTGCCTGAGCAGAAGGTAAGTAGGGAGTAAAAGGTAAATGAGAGACTCCAACAGAAGGGAAGAGATAGGAAAGTGAAAGGAGAAAGATAAGTGCTTCAGTGATTGGGTGCTTAGCAGTGCCGCAGATTAGTGACACTGAGAGGAATGGAAACTGGATGTGACACGTGTGGTTAGCTAGTTATGAGAACTAGTGGGCGATGCCTGACATGAGGACAGGTAGGCTACAAGGGAGGCACACAATGTGCAATGGTTTTTTAGCACTTGCAACACGCAAGTCTGAAATAAGATATACACCCACTCCCGCACTCCAGTTGGAACACATAACAAGATATAATATATATGCGCTTTATATCATGCGATAAATGGTTTGGGCTGAAGCACTTGGAAAGAGAAAAGCCGTTAGGGGCGCTTATTCGATAAACTCAAGTGCTCAAAACTACGCACTGTGTATATCATAAAATTTAAATGGGTAATGAATTTGAAATTCCCTGATTAATTATTAATATAATTCTTTGTATCTGCCTTTTATAATTTGTGAGTTGATTCCCAAACTCGTAAGTAAATTATGTCGGTCCCATGTTAATGAACGAATACGAGAGGGAAGCGGAGGAAAAAATCTCTCTCTCTCTCTCTCTCTCTCTCTCTCTCTCTCTCTCTCTCTCTCTCGGTGAGCGTTATGTAATGGCACATATTTGTTATGAAATTTTAATCTCTTTATTTTACGCTTAAGCGAAAATAAATTATGGTTGCGAAATTACGTTAAGGTGTAAGTCTTTATGGAATGGCTACTGTCTTGCATGCATCAAAAAGTTTAGGGTATAGTATGCAAGGGTGTTTCAAATTGTTTCACAAAGTTTCCCGAGTTTCGTTAAGCACACAAGGAGGAGGCTTGTTCCTTGAACGAACGCTGTGGGAGCGACTACGCGCGGGAAACAGCTGATCGTAGGCTCTTGCTTCGTCGTGCGACCGGATGAAGTGGAATTGGATGGAGAAAAAAACAAAAAACAAAACTGCACTTTCTTGCTAAATGCGGGTTTTAAATGCGAAATAAATTATTTAACTTTGAATATCAGCACTGTCTTTACTTTACGTTGATACTCTTTAATATGCACTGGGAGGGTCGTTAAATACCTACGCTCGGAACTGTTTTTATTTCTCCAACACTGGGACAGTTTTACGCATGAGCTATTTGAACACACTGTTTCTCGCTAGCCGTATAAATGCCAGATATCGCTATACGGTTTCCTGTAAGCTAATAGTTATTTCAAAATTTATCACTAATCAAGAAATGTACATTTTCTTTGCCGTAACTATTCCGAAATAAACTCCTAGCTACTGGTCCTAGCTTACACATGCAAAATTCCCCTAACCCCTTCCTAATTCCTATATTCACGCCTACCTCTCTGTTTTCGCTAATATAAGAACCCTATGCGTTCCCCTGTGGTATGAAAGCTTATAACGATACGAGAATTGCGTTTCTTTAAAGAAATTTTAATATTACTTCTCTTATTCCCTTATTATTAAGAACATGCACACATTCTGTTTACCATAGTTCTCGGCTCCGATCGCTTTCCAGTGCTCTTGAATAATGAAATGATTACCATGACTGAAATAATTGATTTTATATATTCCTGGTTTTTTCTAGTCCAGCTTAATAGCGAGGCTAATTAACACTAATAGACTAATCCTGGCAATTGGTCGTCACTGTTATAAACTGGTCGGTCTTGGCTGGTGAGAAATTGAAACAAAGTTATTATTGATGCTGCCACGAAGCCAAGAAAGCCCCAGGTTATGAGCAAAAGGGAAAGTTATTTGAAAACTTACCTTAGATTTTCCTGGATTTACAATTGAATGAGGAAGGTCGCCATATGGGAATTAGAATTCTTTTACAAATTTACAGGGATTTATTTACAGAGACTTAGCAAGTAAACAATGAGACAACTAAACAACATGATAACTAAGGGGCAAACTCATAAATAGGACACATGGAATAATAATGCGATGATTGGCAACAAGCAAGTTGATTAAAAATGGGGCCAATGTGCAATACAATCAGTCCAATGATAATAATAACATTTAGTCTTGCCCTGTTTACACGAAACAGTCTCAGATAATGCAAATGATGGAACTCCAGGATGGGAGAATAATTCATATGAACACTTTCAGGCCACAACGGAATTTGGTAATGACTGTGACCAGGAATTTTCAGGATTTTGGTGGCAGATGAGATACTGAAGCACAGATTGCGATCAGCCGCTTGTCTCTCCTAAAAGAGACGCTCTAGGTTAGGAATGATGGTACACACTGAAGGAAATGGAATTCCCCCTTATAAATGGGGATACTCTGCACGTAATTGTTAACCACTATGTAGCTCAGCAGATAATTATAATGAAAAACACGTAGGCACAATCTGGGAATCGTAGCAGCATAGGCTCTAACAATGAACATGTGATCGCACTCACACAAAGAGAAAATTAACACTGATATTGCTTAACCTAAATAGCCCTTAAATTGCACTGGGGGAGGGATAATTGATGGTTATCATGGGATCTTTACTTGAATTCAAGGCACGTAAATGGCGAGATATGGGATGCAGGCAGGACTCGAACAAGGAGGACTGCATGGTGGAGGAAGGAGTTAAAGTTTAAAGAAATGAAATTTTAAGGAGTTTAAGTAAAAGGGGAAAGGGCTGGCTATTGACCTACTTGCAACGTACGAACCTTTTATGACCATTGTTGGCACCTAACAACCGTCCCAGTTGTCCGTCGAAGTCAGTTCAACCAGCGGAGTGGAAAAAATGCAGCACGTGCACTACAGATGAGGTCACAGGAGTGTCTCCTGGCTTCCAAAACATGGCGTCTTGAGCTTCGAGCTTTTGGGCCACCCGTACCTGCAAGTATGTCAAGAGAACCAGCAAAGAGGGCAGAGGAAAAGCACACTTATCGTTAGGTGCCTACAGATTAAAATCCTACCTGGTCCCTAGCACTAAATGGCCTTTTTGACCTCCCCATACCGACATGCCTCCCCATCGCGTGATGGGGGTGGAAAAGGGGGTTTCATTGTTCTCTGGATCTTACGATTTTTGGGGTGGGTGGGTAAAGAGGCCTATCTCCTCGCAGGGCCTAACGGCTATTATCTGGTTCAAATAGGCTCGGTTCTGTCCGAAGCCCGCCAATTTCCCCAACCCGATAGTCAAATGAATAACAGATTATTTCAAAATTAAATAATGTAATGAAATTTACAGGAGGGAGGGATGTATATCATGACAATATATATATATATATATATATATATATATATATATATATATATATATATATATATATATATATATATATATATATATATATTTCGATTACTGGTGGACTAACTTGTTAAATACCACTATAAATAGATAAGATATAATCTTGAATCCATTTCCCCCCCACCCTCTCTCTCTCTCTCTCTCTCTCTCTCTCTCTCTCTCTCTCTCTTCGTAAAGAATGGTTTCTTTACTTTTTATTATTAAAGAATCGCCATGTTATCATTTCTATCAGCAAGGAAAATAAAAAAGATTTGATGACTTACGAAATGTCGTCTTATCAACGAAAGAATAATATTTACTTCTTTTTCAAAAAGATCATTCATTGGATTACAGTTAAAGCTTCCGATCGCTCCACCTTTGTCAAGAAACCCGATATCTCTCTCTCTCTCTCTCTCTCTCTCTCTCTCTCTCTCTAGATAAGGATGAAATGTCGTTATTGAATTTCTATATTTAATAACCGGCGTGAATCCTTTAGCGCGGCGCAGATTACGGTTGTTATCGTACTCTCAATAAAGGAAGGAGATATTCACCATTATTCGTTTCCTACCGATTGTCTCCCGCCATTATAAGTTGGAGCATACAGTCATTTTCGAACGGACAGGTTTATCAATAAGGATTGGTGCCGTCAGTGCACCTCCCGAAGGTACACTGTATGCGTTATCAAAGGGTGTTTGCAGCGTCCGTTCGGCCCGTAGTTGTACCCACTTTTTAGCCTTTTACGGTACATCCATTCCCTCTTCCATTCTTCAATCTTGCTATCCAACCTCTCTAACTGTTACTTCTCAGTGAAACTATCAGGTTTTCTCCCGGTTCCTCCTTTAGATCCTTGTACTTCATCTCCTTTATTTTCTGCATCTCTATCTTGCTATCCAACCACTCCAACTCCCTGTTTTCACTGTCTCAAGCGCTGTTTGGCCGAAAGTGCCCCAGGGCTTGGCTTGACAGCTTAAATTTCATAAAATCAATCAATAAAATTAGCAAGAACTTTGAATCCTGTATATAATTTAGAAGTTCCAAAGTTTTAACGCACAAAAACCGACCCGATTCCTAGTCAGGGATCCATTGCAATTTCCTAATTGTATTCATCTGCAATTACAGAATTTTCACGAAGACTGTTCAATATAGTCATTCTAGAAATTTATTTCATTATGATATTTTCTGAGCTGAGGTTAATGTCAGACTATTTGTAAGTCAGGGATTCATTGCAATTTCCTAAGTGTATTCATCTGTAATTACAGAATTTTCAAGAAGTCTGTTCAATATAGACATCTTAAAAATTTATTCAATATAATATTTTTCTAATCTGATTGGATTACTTAGTTATTCTGTCTTTGTTCCATTTATTTACGAGCTAATTCTTGAACTGAATCAAATATAGAAATTAGGCCAAAGGTCAAGCACTGGGACCTATGAGGTCATTCAGCGCTGAAACGGAAATTGATAGTAAAAGGTTTGAAAGGTGTAACAGGAGGAAAACCTCAAAGCAGTTGCACTATGAATCAATTGTTAGGAGAGGGTGGGAAGTAAGATGGAAGAGAGATATGAAAGGAGGTACAGTAAAAGGAACGAAAGGGGTTGAAGCTAGGGGCCGAAAGCACACTGCAAAGATCCTTAAGCAATGCCTACAGTGCACCGCATGAGGTGCACTGATGGCATCACCCCGTACAGGCAGCGAACTGTCCCTTCGCTTTTTGTGATAAATTACTGATGAATTCCAAGCTCAAACAGCTATATGAGAACACAATAAACAAAGACCACCAACTCACGAACATCAGTATGTTACTCACAAACACTGGGAGCAAATCCTCGCATGCACGAACACAAACAAGGCTCAGTCGAGTGGGAACAACATCTAAACTAAACTTTTGCAGTGTTCAGAGTTTGTGCGTTCTCTTTTTAATGTTTCTCTATCTCTCTGTCTTTGTCTCTGTCTGTATGTCTCTTTTTCTCTCTCTCTTTCTCTACCTCTCTTTCTCATTCGGCATTAAGTACTTTATTAAATGATCCACGTTTTGCCAAATTTCTACTGACATGACCCAAACTTTTGCAATGTTTCAAAGTATATGAGTACCCGTTGTAATGGTTCTCTCTCTCTCTCTCTCTCTCTCTCTCTCTCTCTCTCTCTCTCTCTCTCTCTCTCTCTCTCTCTCTCTCAGATTTAGATACGTTATTCAATGGTCCCTACATTTTCCCAGAAGAACATTAACTAAATTTGTGCAGTGTTCAAACCGTGTGTGTTTCTCTCTCTCTCTCTCTCTCTCTCTCTCTCTCTCTCTCTCTCTCTCTCTCTCTCTCTCTCTCTCTCTCTAAGTTTTAAATATAAACAAGAACTTTGTTTCAATGTTACTATCAATTGGGATCACTTGCTGAGACAAAGTAGGTATATATTTCTTTTAATGATTCTCTCTCTCTCTCTCTCTCTCTCTCTCTCTCTCTCTCTCTCTCTCTCTCTCTATTTTGCCAGACGTATATTTACATGATTGTAACCTTTGTTCCAAGGTTACAGTCATATGGGACCACTTACTAAGAACATCACTCGCTATATATTTATAAATATAGACGCCAATAGCTGTATATCTCTGACTTTGGAACATCTGGTGCTATTTTTTGCTGTCGGAATTCCGACCTGAAGCCTCAATGGGCTTAATCACTCCCTCTGGCTTTCCTGAATCAGTCAATCTGTGTCTTTTAGCGATGCAAATTCCGTACGACTAAAGAACGGGAGTTCGTTTAGGGCTTTCAGATGTTGTGTAACGA
The DNA here is from genome assembly GCF_040412425.1 of Macrobrachium rosenbergii. Taxonomy (NCBI): domain Eukaryota; kingdom Metazoa; phylum Arthropoda; class Malacostraca; order Decapoda; family Palaemonidae; genus Macrobrachium; species Macrobrachium rosenbergii. The sequence continues at coordinate 3,119,855 of NC_089799.1, forward strand.
TGGAAGTTTATTTCGAGGTTGTGTATATATATATATATATATATATATATATATATATATATATATATATATATATATATATATATATATATATATATCAGTATATATATATTGTATACATATATGTCATTATTCAGAAGATGAACCCTATTCATATGGAACAAGCCCACAGGGCCACTGAATTGAAATTCAAGCTTCCAAAGAATATGGTGCTCGTCAGAAAGTGAGAGAAGGTAAAGGGAGAAAGAATATATATATATATATATATATATATATATATATATATATATATATATATATATATATATATATATATATATATATATACATATATATATATATACATACATACATACATACATACATATTAGTCAAAGATTAAACAAGAAATTTGCTAGATTAAAAAAATGAAAAATTTAACCTAAGAAATAGATCTTACTATAACTTTACTTATCATCCCAGAAAACATTAAATAAAAGATATCTGGAAGTCCGCGAATTCTCTGTTTTGTTATCAACTGACCATCTGATAATAGCTAACCAGTTTATTACGCAATAAAAACTGTCTGGCGACCGATGCCGAGTTTGGTGAGAGATTGAAAACATCCAAGAGTAATCAAGCCACTGATAATACCGGCCTGCGAACTGAACGTCCGTGCTATTAAAATGCCCCCATAAAAGAGATGAATTAAGATTTGTGCTTCCATATATAAAGGCAATATTGCGTTCGCAGTTTTATTGCAGGGAATTTCATTTTTAATTTACTGGTTAGTTTTGCTTGCTCGCAGCTTTGCCTTTCTATAAACTTCATCTTTGGTGTGTGTATATATTTCATTTTCTGTTATGTACAAATTCCTAATCTTGGTTTTAAAGTCCCTTCTAATTATTCAAAATATTACGCAAAAATCACAGGCACATCACATTACACAAACTATGCCAAAATAAACGAATATACCTCTCTTCGTTTCCACAGTGAGCACATTCAATAAATTTGGCAGACAATGAATTGGGAATTCGCCTAAAGCACTTAATAAATAATGGTTAGTATTTTACTTGTAACCATTATTACCCCTTATTTATTAAGTGCTGTAGGCGAATTCCCAATACGCCATTAAGGCTCAAAGCGAAAATTTATAAGACAGTTATCAGGACCGTACTATTATATGGGGCAGAAACTTGGGCACTTAGAGGAAAGAGGAGGAACTGCTGGAAAGAACCAAGATGAGGATTGTGAGATGGATTGCTGGAATATCACTACTGGAAAGGAGGCTGAGTCAAGATATAAGAAGAATGTGTGGTATATGTCATGTACAGGAGAAGGCTAGGGAAGCTCGTCTGAGATACTATGACGACCATGGAATAAGGAGAGAGGAGGTGGAACCAATCAAGAGAGCCAAGAACATGCCAGTGATGGGGGCGGCTGGGAAGGAGTATGGGGTGTCAGAGGATCAGATGGATGGATGTGGTAAGGATGGATATGGGTGAGGTGGGACTTGGGGAGGAAGACGCAACGACCCTGCTATACAGTGGGATTAATGAGGTCGAAAGAAGAAGAAGAAGAAGAAGAAGAAGAAGAAGAAGAAGAAGAAGAAGAAGAAGTATTTTACTTGTAAATTTAAAAAGAGTTTATTTCTTCCCCCATTTCATGAAGAAATATAACCCGGATGGCAACGATGTTAAATAATGCAGAAAGTTTAGGAGTTAGAATCGATATCTCAAGTACAAATTATTCTATCCATCTCCTTTATATCCAGTTATCTTTTAATTTTGTCTTCCATCGGATTAGTCACGTCACTTCCTTAAGTAAGTTTTACTCACTTTAAATATTTTTATATTTGTAACTATTTAGATGTATGGCTCATATTCCCCGAAAAATATGCAATATATTGAATGATTGTTTTATCTGTAATTCATATGGTTTCGATAGTGGTTTCAAGTCCACGAGCACTGCCCTGCGGTATTCCACTGGGCAAAGATTTTGAGGCAGGATGGCGATTTTCGTTTTGCTTTTTAAAGGTTCTAGCACTGTAAAATATAAAGATTCGATAGTGATTTTAAGGAATGATAAGAGTCCAAGAACACTGCCCTGCGGCACTCCACTGGCCAAAGATTTTGAGGCAGACTCACAATTCTCGTTTTGTTGTTTAAAAGTTCTATAAATAGGAGAGTTCGCGAGGCATCTGATTTCATCATCTTTCTAAAACGTTTAAAGTCAGGCCGTTATGTAATCAAAAGCTCATATACATATTAACTAATGCTGCACCAAGGTCGTCTAGTGAAAATATTATCAATTAATCATTGTTTACGTGTATCTGAAAGCTATTCCTGACTGCCTTTGTTTATTTGAATTTAGGCTGGATATTGGTCCATTCAAAATATTCAGTGAGTCACTAATCAACTGCTGTTTCAGTAATTACCGAAGGAAATTAGAGAGAGAGAGAGAGAGAGAGAGAGAGAGAGAGAGTTGAAAAGATGGCTGGACAATAAAAGTTTAAAGATCTGTACGGAGATCAGTAGTAAATCCATGAATTTTTCCAGCAGAGTTTTCTGGTAGAAAAGCCAGATTATTATTATTATTATTATTATTATTATTATTATTATTATTATTATTATTATTATTATTATTATTATTCAGAAGATGAACCCTATTCATATAGAACCAACCCACAGGGACCATTGACTTGAAATTCAAGCTTCCAAAGAATAGCTAAGATATAACTGGATATTCATCTGAACTAAGAAATGAATAAAAATAACAGTAGAAACAAAGCTAAAAACCCTTCTTGTTGTCGATGAACAGATATCTGGACAACACAAACGGAATGAATGCCACTTCATAATTTTGTCTAATACTCCTTCGTTTAGTTCGCAGTCATTACGGAATGACGTGGCATAATTTAATTGCCTTGCCAGCTTATTGCAGACGTAATTACCCACCTGCACGTCAATTAGGTGAACAATTTGATTTTAATGTCGCGTGGGTAATAAGTCTTGAGTGACGTTGGCATTTCGTCAACAGGTCTTTAATGTAGAGACTTCGTTGTTTGATATGTTTTATTAGGCTATATATTACAACTCAGAGAATATTATATATATATATATATATATATATATATATATATATATATATATATATATATATATATGTATACATATATATATATATATTCTTTTTTTAGTTTTCTGTAAAAAAAAATTGTTGTGCCGGCTTTGCCTGTCCGTCCGCACTTTTCCTGTCCTCACTTTTTCTGTCCGCACTTTTTTTTAGTTTTCTGTAAAAGAAAACTATTGTGCCGGCTTTGTCTGTCTGTCCGCACTTTTTCTCTCCGCCCTCAGATCTTAACTACTAAGGCTAGAGGGCTGCAAATTGGTATATTGATCATCCACCCTCCAGTCATCTAACATACCAAATTGCAGCCCTCTAGCCTCAGTAGTTTTTTTTATTTTATTTACGGTTAAAGTTAGCCATAACCATGCTTCTGGCAACGACACAGGATAGGCCACTACCGGGCCGCGGCTGAAGTTTCATAGGGCGCGGCTGATACAGCATTATACCGAGACCACCGAAAGATAGATCTATTTTCGGTGGCCTTGATTATGCAGAAGACTCGATTGCTGGCGAAGACACTTGGGCGCATTTTTTTACTAGTTATATCTTGCGCTGATTAGAGATTCAAGACTTAATTTAGACGTCGTTACTACTACAATAAAGAAGAAGAAATGGTTATGGCTCCAAGAAGCAGAAGGCGTTTATCTCTGCTTATACAGCTCTCGGGGAAGGTTGATTTCCCCAGCTCTCTTATTACACTCGTCTAAACGAAAGAAAATAAGTTACGAAAAGCGCAATAGTAATGCGTAAATTAAGTGAATTTCGGTGTGTAAATTAATTGAATTTTAATGCCTAAATTGAGTGAAATTTAATGCGAAAATTCAATGAATGGCAGTGCGTAAATTAAGTTAATTGTAATGCGTAAAACGAGTAAATTTCAGTACGTAAATTAAGTGAATTTTAATGCGTAAAAAGAGTGAATTTCATTGCGTAAATTAAGTGACTATAAATGCGTAAAATGAATGAATTTCAGTGCGTAAATTAAGTGAATTTTAATGCGCAAAATAAGTGAATGTCAGTGGGTAAATTAATTGAATTTTAATACGTGAAATGAGTGAATTTCAGTGAGCAAATTAAGTGAATTTTAATGTGTAAAGTGACTGAATTTCAGTGCGGAAATTAAAGGAATTTATATTGTTACAGATATAATAGACATTGTATTACTCAATGTAAGTTAATTTTATACCCTTAGGTTCAACAGACTATAAAAATAAAGAAATATCAAAAGGTAAGTGAATGATAATACGATAGTACAAAAGTTAAATATTATTATTTAAAAATTATTAACAGCAAACAAGAAAAAGTACAATTTGACAACTACGTATCAGAAAAAGTAAATTATCATGAATTTGAAACCTCAGAACAAAATACAATTTGTTATTCAACCTTTACAATACAAAACTTATACTTAAGTGATTGACATGTCAAAGAAGGTAAACTGCTTCCCTGCCGGATACCAGGTTCTGGTGAGCTGAGAGGAGACTGACGATAGAAGTGAAACAGTAATCGAAGAAAAATTAGGCTGGGTGGAGATAGAGTAAAAGCAAGGAGTTTAAAGAAAGGAACAACCACTACTTCCGAAGGACAATAGTAAAAATGGTATACTGAGGGAAAACAATCATACAAAAAATAAACACGAAACTTAACTATAAAATTTACAATAAAATATGGAAGGTGTTACACAGTGCATAAAAGAAGTGAATTTTATTACGTAAAAAGAGTGAATTTTACTGAGCACAAAAA
>NC_089799.1:3129705-3134705 GCF_040412425.1 Macrobrachium rosenbergii
TTGTGGGTTAACGTATTCTTTTTTTTTATTTAAAAACATGGAAATGAAAAGAAATTAGGAGCTCTGTGAACGGAATGTATCACGGAAACCTTTTGAAAGTGTATATATATGAATATGGGTTACATATTTAATATAATTATATGAATTGACTTATGCAATTTAAGATTAGTTGTTACATTGACTAATTACACACATACTAGTATTTACATAAATATATATTGCTATGTATGATGGAAATATATATATATATAATATATATATATATATATATATATATATATATATATATATATATATATATATATATATATAAATATATATATATATATATATATATAGCATATATATATATATATATATATATACACACACACACATACATATATATATATATATATATATATATATATATATATATATATATATATATATATATATATATATATCATTATATACCTTTAGAACATATTTTTACATTTTTACAACAAATTCCAGGTGACAGTCTCTTTTTAACATTTTTTCATAAAATAAAAAAACATTTCCCTAATATCTGTTGCAAATATTAACAAAACGTACTTGACAGACGATATCCACTCACTAAAGAGACCTACAAATTGAGGAAAGCCTGTCATCTTAACCTGTCTACCAATCTGCTGGTGTATTTGCATATACCTGTCTCTCTTACGCTTTCTTAATCGAATGATATATTGATATATACCTGATATATTTCTGTATTTGATATATACAGAAATGATATCAATGACCTGAATGAGGTCACGTCACATAAGGTTGATTCTATTTTCATTTGTAAGCTGTTCTTTGAAATCTCAAGCGTCGGCAAAACGTATATGTGGATCCGAATATTGCATTCCGTACGCCAGTCTGAGTTCCCCAATAAAAGCGGATGAACCCCCAAATATTTACGTGTCAGGAGAATAAGTTTCTGCGTGTATACGTTTACGAATTTGGGAGGAAAATCTTTTGATTCTAATTGGTTAATTCAAAACAACGAATAGTTTTGCAGAATCTGGTTAATTCAAAACATCGATTAATAGTTTTGTATATACAGGTTTTAGGTGAGTGTAAGTTTATGGTTTTTATTACTTCAATAAACAATTTTCTGGTTTCTGTTCGGGAATGAACACACCGACTGTTTACAAAGCAACTCCAATGTTTATTGCGGCCGGGGCTGTTCCAACAACGATTGTTTGCAAATTTTCTCTCTCTCTCTCTCTCTCTCTCTCTCTCTCTCTCTCTCTCTCTCTCTCTCTCTCTCTCTCTCTCTCTCTCTCTCTCTCTCTCTCTCTCTCTCTATATATATATATATATATATATATATATATATAAATACAGATATACATGATATATATGTAATATATTAATATTAATATATGTATATATTTATATACAATACGTGTGTATATAGGTCTGTCTATCTATCTAGCTATATATATTATATATATATATATATTTTTATTGTTTTTTCCGTGTTTGTTTGAAATATAGTTCCAGAGACAGATAAACAATTTAAGTTAATTTAGCCTTAGATTCTGACTCTCGTGGGCAATGGGAAAACAAAAAAGAGGAAACAAAGGAGAATTTGCTATGAGCATAGGGCTCTGGTTACTTGAGGAAGACATGTAAACACGTGGGCACATTTAAAGAGTGTATTTACATAAATGACATTAGTACGTGGCGGAGGAACCCAGTAGGCTGAATGAAACTGGGGAATTTCCAGCAGTCCGGAGAAGCTTCCACGAAATAGCATCCTCTGAATGAGAGATATGCACATTATACGCCAGTAATGAAAATAGACAAAAGAATAATGAATTGAGGCTGCACTGAGGTGCCAAAGGAGTAATAAAGAATTAATACTGCCGATGCAAGAGGTGCACGACATTAGACAAGGGGATTTCTGGCTTTCTTTCTAAGAAAATATTACGCAGACAAAAGCGTGACTGAAATGGGGCTCTCCAGGCACTTACTCAGCAGATTTTCCGAGGGCGTGTAGGAAGGCGGTCTGGATGACTTATGATTTCCGAGGACGAGTTTCTTCCACGTGGTGAGATGCAAGGCTCCGTAGCGTTAAGCGGCGATGGGGGACTCTCGAAACCCAAGCAATGGCGTGTGGGCTCGAGGAATACGGTCGAAGGGCACGAGGAGAAGTATACTTTTGAAAGGGCCACGTGGTTGGGATGGCATCGACATGGGGGCCAGGTATGGGAGGACGCCTTCACAAGTCTACTCCATATCTTCCAGCCCAAGGCAGCCTGGGACCTCGGGCTTTTGCCTTTATCCCCTCCTTGGGGCAGGGGGTGCGCCTAACACAGATGCTTTGACTCTTTGCACTTGCTTGCCCGCAGGGGAGGTTTTGGCTCTGTAGGAGAAACGCCCGCAAGCCGGGGATTACTTTTACCGAAGGAAAGAGATCTTTATCAAAAATGGAGCGCCTTTAATCTTTTTAAACCCCTGAGCTTAATGTCGATAGACTGGATGGTCTATCGATCGGTCGGCTGGCAAATGAACAACCAACAACAACAAAGGAGGGGGAGGTAATTGCTAGCGAATTCTGCTAATCATAATACCTCCCCATACAAGATGATGTGCATACTCTCCTTCCTCGGTGTACATCGATATTCAAGAATGAGCGGCAAATGCTTACGTTACTCTCTACATTCTGCCTTGCAAATGAACTTTACCCTAAGGGTTTTATGAAGCTGAGACATTACTTTAATAAATACATTGGGACAATTTTCGTTAACAGGACGCAAAAGTGATTTCAACACCTGCAAAGAATAATTACTTTAGATTTGGTTACCCACTGTAACTTCATAAAGACTCGAATAATTGTGAATTAATTCATACTATAGGACCACGTATAAGTGAGGCTATGGCCAACAATGAAAGAAATGGTTATTGTTCAAGAATTAAATATATGTTACTTAATTTTAGATAAAATGCATGTGTTAGTACAACTGTCTTGAAGAGGCTGTGTAAATGAAAAACAGCGTTATTTTGTAAATGATATCCCCTTTTACACGGATATACTTGTAATGGACTATACATATTCGCGATTGGATAATTTTATCTTCTCTGCTTTTTAATCGTACTTGGTCTAGTTATCGTTCAACGCGATGAGGGATGACCCACGCACGAATTTGACAGGTCGTGCGGGCGAGAGTATTCGCGAGGTTTTAATTGCTAACCTTAAACTACGCTATTTTATGCGCCTACTGCCAACTCAATGTTATGACGGGGCGAGACAAAGATGTGGGTAGGACAAAACAGCGATTCGGAAGGAATGGAAGTGGGAAAAAGGGATAATAATAATAAAAGGAAAATTACCAAGACGTTACGAATGAAACTTGACCAAGATATGAAGGTGGACACGCCCCTCAGAGCTTACTAAAAGGGGCATTTAAATCATAAGGGCAAGAGTCGCGACTCGCGATTCATTAAAATTAAAGATAAATAAATGACTAAAAAGAAAGTAAAATGATATTGGTAGAAGAACTAAGGGAAAAAGAGTGAGGGTTTTATTGTGTTAGGCGGAATTTATCGTCCACGCCTATAAATTACGACCCGGACTATCACTTCAGTCCCAGGCGAGAGTGCACCAAGGGCACTCCTTCAGGAGTGGGCTGACACACGCCCGGTGCCAGGGTATGGGCGCAAGGGCGTGCCACTTCTCACTCTGTTATTCTTAATGATTTATACATTGTGTGGGGAATGGTATCCCGTATTTAATTGCCTCTTGTGGTGGTAATTTAAGGGAAGAATAATAGAAGGTGATAAGAGATAGAAGTTCCTGAGGAACGGAAGAAGATAGAGGAGGGTCTGACATCCCCTTCTGGATTAGGGGTGCCAAGACCTTCGAAAAATGAAATGGTGGCACAGGTGCCATGGGAGCTCTAGAGCTCTTAGAAACTACCTGGAAATTCTCACGCCGGTAATTTCGCCGCAGCCTTTCTTAGTGGGACAGTCGCCCTCGGTCGGGAAGCGGAGGGCCCGCGATCGAGGGCGCACTGAGTACCACCTGGGCCTGCTGATGCGACAGCTGACGCAGGAGGTTCCGCGGGAGCTCACCATGATCCGTCGCGGCTCTGTAGTTCATCGCCAAGTGAGATATGGCAGAATCCTGACTTGCAAAATTACGCTGCGACGGGCTGAGGTAGAGAGGAGGGCGGTCGGGTGGCGGAGCGTTCGCAGGTAACGCTGGGACCAGCTCAGGCACGGGTTGCGAGGCCGCACCTGCAGGTGAGCTTCTCTGCGGTGGTCGGGAGGAACCGCCTCTCTGACCGACGCTGGTAGCGTGCCAGGCCGGGCGAGAGGGGGTCCCGAGTTGATCCCAGAATGGAGATCGGGCGAGCGCCTGGCGCCGGCACCAGGCAGAGCCGCGCTATCAGAGGTTTCTGGGCCCGCCGGTCAGGACGGACGGCTTGGCCCTGCCTCGGGGCATGCAAGCGGCACCGTAGGAATTTGGCATCTCCCGGAAGGAGATTTGATTGGGGCCCTGGCACGGCACCGAGGCAGGGGCCGGCGACTGAAATTGGATCGGAACTGATCGAGGGGCCACTGTACATCGTGTACTCAGGTGGCACTGGTGGGGACTGCACGTCCTCCTGGTAGCCAGGGGCGCCAGTCTTGACTGAGGAGAAGCGGGGAGGGATTACTCGCGCCCGCGGAATGATTCGGGAATGGGGACCCCAGATTGTCGTGGATTTCGGGGACTGAAAGTCCTATCCCAGGATGACGTCATAGCCTGGGGAGATGGCTTGCTACCGCAAGATTGCACTTTGATTGTAGGAGGTCGAGACTCAATTGGACCGTCGTAGGGGAGTATCATTTTAAATTGATTTGTCTCTCGATCGTGACGAGTTTTCGTCCATTGACGATAGCCCGTAGGGAACTCCTGTCCTTCCCGGATGAGGGAGACGGTGCGCCCGAGTCCTCGGAAGCAGTGACTCGCCGGCTCATACCTCGTGAGGGGCCACGATGCC
>NC_089799.1:3139705-3152205 GCF_040412425.1 Macrobrachium rosenbergii
TGTGTTGTATATGTGTAAAACAGATAGATTAATGAATAGATAAGTAAATGAATAACTAAATAGATAACACTGGTAAAGATAGAAATAATCTGTGTGTGTGTGTGTGGGTGTGTTTGTGTATTTATTTATTCCCAGCTTCCATACACTTTTAGGTAAGTTCTCAAATCTAAATTCTCAAATTTGAGAATAGATAAATAAATGAATAACTAAATAGATAACACAGGTAAAGATAAACATAATCTGTGTGTGTATGTATTTATTTACTCCCAACTTCCATACACTTTCAGATAAATTCTCAAATCTAAATACTCAAATCTGAGAATCTCATAAACGCACGGACGGGAGATATGTGAAGATCAATTGGGCTTCTGCGGTCTCTAATTGTCTGCCACCTGTGCGCAAATCGGGGCAATTCAAAATTCTGTCCTCCTCAACCTGGGAAACATTCGTCAGATTCATGGCTCCCATAATTCATGAGAGATAAATCTTCTGGGGGATGATGCGGTGTTTAGCTGAGAATGCATGCATTACCTGTCCTGAATCTAATGTGCCGGTCTCTTGCTGCAGTCAGTGTGTGTGTGTGTGTGTGTTTACATTTAATGGGAAAGGAAATTTTAATTCTTGAGAGCTGACGTTTAACTAAGAATCATATTGTTTGAACAGCTCTCATTAGGTGCCTGCTAAGATGATTCATTAGATTCTGCTTCACTATGCCTACCTGTATAACTATGTATACATGTAAAACTACCTATAAAACTATGTACAGGCAAAGCTACCTGTAAAACTATGTACAGGTAAAACTACCTGTATAAGTATGTACAGGTAAAACTACTTATAAAACTATGTACAGGTAAAAGTACCCGTAAAACTATATTCAGGTAAAACTACCTATAAAACTATGTACAGGTAAAAAAAAATACCTGTAAAACTATGTACAGACCAACTGTCATTGCTGGATGTCTCTCCTTTTATACGTTGTCGATAACAATAAGTATCATTTGCAAGAACAATGATTATTTGATTCAAGTATCTATGCAATATTTCTCCGCGTTCGCAAGTTGATGATAAAAAGTAACATTATCTGAAACTGCCATAATCATTTGCTTAAATTTTCTGAGTTTTCCATCTTATAATAGTTCCACAGTTACTAACAACAATAAGTAAAAAAAATGCGCTGAAGTTTCTTCGGTGCAACCGCGTTTTCTGTATAGCCGCTACAGCGTATAATCAAGGCCACCGAAAACAGATCTATCTCTTGGTGGTCTCGGTATAATGCTGTGTGAGCTGCGGCCCATGAAACTTTAACGATGGCCTAGTGGTGGTCTATCCTATACCGTTGCCAGAAGCACGATTATGGCTAACTTTAACCTTAAATAGAATAAAAACTACTGAGGCTAGAGGGCTGCAATTTGTCATGTTTGATGATTGGAAGGTGGATGATCAATTTGCAGCCCTCTAGCCTCAGTAATTTTTAAGATCTGGGGGCGGAAAGAAGTGCGGACAGAATAAATCGCGGACGGACAGACAAAGCCGGCACAATAGTTTTCTTTTACAGAAAACTAATAAGCTACCTCCACTCACGAATCGTGTGTGCGATTAAAACATTTAACATAATAAGCAGACTATTATACCGGCTGCGAAAGCAATTTCATGCTACGTATAACCTGGGGTTGCTGAACACAACTCATGATTCGCACTAACTAGCCTTAAATAGGGCACACACAGAAATGGAATGGCGAAAAATATACGTATAAATTATCACTCCTAACACACACACACACACACAAAATAGGTCTGTTACTGTATGATCAAAGTTGAAAACGCAATATTTCCGACTCAAAAAAAAAAAAAAAAAAAAAAAGTACAAAATGCGCCGAGGTTTCTTCTGCGCAATCAAGTTTTCTGTACAACGTACAATCAAGGCCACCGGAAATAGATCTATCTTTCGGTAGTCTCGGTATAATGCTGTATGAGCCGCGCCCTATGAAACTTTAACCACGACCCGGTGGTGACCTGTCCTACATCGTTGCCAGACGCACGATTATGGCTAACTTTAACCTTAGATAAAATAAAAACTACTGAGGCTAGAGGGCTGAAGTTTGGTATGTCTGATGACTGGAGGGTGGATGATTCACATACTAACTTGCAGCCCTCTAGCCTCAGTGGTTTTTAAGATCTGAGGGTGGACAGAAAAAATGCGGACGGACAGACAAAGACGGCACAGTAGTTTTCTTTTACAGAAAACTAAAATAAAAAAAAAAAAAAACAGGTCTGTTATTGCGCAAATATAGCTGGAAACGAAATATTTCAAGAATACAAGAGGAGTGAATCATTTCTGATCTGTCATCAAAAATTCAATTTCCGCCGAATCTTCAACCTTCTTCCATAAAGGTAATGAGGTCTCTCTCTCTCTCTCTCTCTCTCTCTCTCTCTCTCTCTCTCTCTCTCTCTCTCTTGGGGAAGAAAAACCGTGAAGAGCGAAGAAAACTGACAAGAAAATTGTTTGCGAGCAAGAACAAATTAAAAGAAGTGATAACATCACTTTGTTATTTCCCAGGAGAAAGGATGACACTAAGAACTTTTGGAATCACTTTTGATTTTTAATAACTATAATATCCTGCAGGTACAAATTACTTCTTTGCAGGTTTAATGAATGAGGTCTCCGCACACAAAAAATAAATAACAATTATGGTTATAATTTCGCGTTTACTCTTGGTCCAGTCTAGCCCTTTCTTGACTAAGGAAGAGAGTTCATCAGAGTGTGTATTTTTATGAATACTTTGACTGTGCGTGGCTGCTTATTCTGAATGTGGGAGGAAAGAAAAGATAGGAAAAAGAGACACACATACAAATATATACGTATGTGTTTTGGCCAGCCTGTGTTTAAGACCAACCTGTTTATCACGTTAGTGCGCATGTGCAACGCGTCCATCCACTTTTCAGGTAATCATTCATTCAAAAGCTAAACTCCTATCCTACAAACCGGCATCATGCACTCGTAAACATTGTACGCATTCATTCACAAGTCTCTTCTCGGGAAACGCGGATACATGAGTGGGCTGGAAATCTCTTGTTTACGTCTGAATATCATTTCGCCCACGGCATGGAAATGCTATTTACCACTTCCTCTCATTCACTCCGCTTCGTGTCAGTTGAAATAAAGTGTAATTCCTGACGCCGAAACGTGATTGGCAGGGCGAAGGAACGAATTACACGCTGGCTTACAATCTCCTGGGATGCTAATACCGTTTTGCGAAATGCACAGCTTTGGATGAATAAGCGAAGGACACGCTTTGGCACCCGTTTCGGGAAAAGGATTTTAATGTAAACCTACGCATATATATTTAATTGTAAAAAGGAAACGCCTCTCATTTTACATCTTATGCATTTACAGGTCGTTCGGTTTATGATACAGCGTCGTTCTCTCGCCGTCGGTATGGTTCAGAATTGCTTGCTCTGGCTAATTTGTGACTTTCATTCCGTACCGGAGGCTAGAAATATTCGGCCAATGTGTTCCCTGGTTAGAGCGGATATGATAATTAAGATGTGGGTTTTAAATACAAACACAATATATATATATATATATATATATATATATATATATATATATATATATATATATATATATGCAGATATATTTATATATACAGTATATACATATATATATATATATATATAAATATATATATATATATATATATATATATATATATATATATATATATATATATATATATATATATATATATATATATATATGTATATGTACAGTATATGTAAATAGTATATACTGTATATATAAATATATCTGCATATATATATATATATATATATATATATATATATATATATATATATATATGCAGATATATTATATATACAGTAATCAGAAATAAAATATACAATATATATATACACATATACATACACATATATATATATATATATATATATATATATATATATATATATATATATATATATATATATATATATATATATATATATATACACATACCGTCGCTGGTTACATACATCAATATATATATATATATATATATATATATATATATATATATATATATATATATATATATATATATATATATATATATATACATATATATAATGATATAAATATACAACAATATATACATATACATACAATGACATTGTTTATATGATTTTAAGCGTAGAGTATATTTTCTTTCCTAGAATAGATAACATCATTGCATCATATATGCAGTCATACGCATAATACACTGCATATATGATGCAATGATGTTATCTATTCTAGGAAAGAAAATATACTCTACGCTTAAAATCATAAAACAATGACATTGTGCCAGTTGTTGTTCATTTTCTCTTTTATACTTTCATTTTTACGGGAGAGATGAAAATTCCCTTTTCCATCCTGTATATTTATATTTATCCCGGAACATCATAACCGCAACTTAGTTCGTCTTATTGCCAATACATCTGGAAGTGAGTCAAAGTTTCTGAAGGATATGGCCGTATTCGGCGAATTTTACGGATATAACGGGTCTGTAGACTGAAGTATGCCCAAGAGTTTTTATCTAAGTACCATTCTCTCTCTCTCTCTCTCTCTCTCTCTCTCTCTCTCTCTCTCTCTCTCTCTCTCTCTCTCTCTCTCTCATATAACGATTCTATAGGCTGAAGTTTACCCAAGCGTTTTTATCAAAGTACCGTTCTCTCTCTCTCTCTCTCTCTCTCTCTCTCTCTCTCTCTCTCTCTCATATAACGGTTCTATAGACAAGTTTATACCCAAGCGTTTTTGCTTAAGTACGTCTCTCCCTCTCTCTCATATAAAGATTCTATAGACTGAAGTTTACTCAAGAGTTTTATCTAAGTACATCTCTCTCTCTCTCTCTCTCTCTAGACTCTCTACTCTCTCTCTTCTCTCTCTCTCATCTCTCTCTCTCTCTCTCTCTGTTAATCAGCTCAGTGGTCTGGTAAAAACTAAGGTATCTCTCTCTCTCCTCTCTCTCATTTAAAGATTCTGTAGACTGAAGTTTACTCAAGAGTTTTTGTCTAAGTACATCTCTCTCTCTCTCTCTCTCTCTCTCTCTCTCTTATTTTGCCACACTAGCTTTATTCATAAGAGCAACTGAAAGAAATGAAGAGTTCCTGGAGTGAAAACTATTATACATTATTCATGAATAAAATGCCCAAAATTAAAATTATCATCCACTAATCATAAATTTCTCCCTATGAATTCCAAGTAACCGTAAGTTCAATGGCCTTTCGACCTAAGGCTTTGTAGTGACAAGCCAAAAAGCGTGAAGAATTCGAGAAGTTAAGAGGGCATTATGGCTATTACAATTACATATGTATTATATTCTCTGAATATAATATAATACATTTCAGACCCAAAACTAGTCTTCACATATTTTATTCAACAGCAACAGGGTACAAAGCTTACATAAGCTAAACCTCGCCTTTCTTTTCGATTAGCAGCACAAGAGCGTACCATAAAAATTCCCAACATTTTTGCAAAGAATCATCCTACACTTGACAGATGTTTCTGGCATTCTGGGTTAGGTAAAACCATTTATCTTTCCCTTGGGGAAATATTGGTATTATCTCCCCGCACTCTGGAGAGTTTTGTATTTTGAAGAGTTTTCTTTACCTATTTTTAATTCTGGTTGGAAATACAGTAAACTGACTCTGCCATTTGAGAATTCTTACATTCAGGTAAACTTGTCGTTGTTAGGGAGTAGTGAAATGGTGGAATGAAACTATAGTGAAATATGGCTGCATTATAGTGAGATAATGGTGCATTATAGTGAGATAAGGATGCATCAGGGTAATATAGGAATGTGGGAACATGAAAAATCTGTCACTGAAAGGCTGGCTTGAGAAATAATGAAATAAAAAACGCCGAACAAAAACTGGAAAAAAAACTCTAAGGAAAAAATAAAGGAAAAAGTGGTAACAATCAGATTTTGTCACTAAAAGACACGCTCACCAAATAATTAAATAAATAACGGTGAACAAAATTTGGCAAAAAAAAAAAAAAATAACTATAACAAACAAAAAAAAGGAAAAAACAACGAAAAAACTGAAAAAAAAATAAACGAAATATATAAACTCAATAGATAAGAAATTTATAAAAAAAATTAAAGTAAACAATAACTTAGTCCAAAAAAGTATTGACGCATCATTCGTATCCTGATGTAATCCCTCTTTCTAATCATATGAAGCTTTTAAGAAAATAATATAAAAAGATTCCATCAGGCTGGTTATTTTTCAAAAGAACAAATGGACAAGTACGAAGTATACGTTTATTATGAAGAGCAACCTTAAGATACGAATATTGTCATAAATCATCTAGGGATTATTTCCTAGGGCAGACTGTATTCTGCGTAATATTTCATTCTGGTAAAAATGAGTTCCTCCTGTTTCCTTCTTATTTCGTTCTATAACTAAATCGTCACGCCGAGAGTGCATAAATAACACTAACCTTCACATCTGGCTCACAGAGAAACTGAAATTGAAATGCTGAATCTTCATCCTCACTCAAGAGTTATACTTTATGACAGAATCTTCATCCTCACTCAAGAGTTATATTTCATGACAGAATCTTCATCCTCACTCAAGAGTTACGCTTTATGTCAGAATCTTCATCTTCACTCGAGAGTTACACTTTATGGCTAAATCTTAATCCTCACCCAAGGGTTACACTTTATGACAGAATCTTCATCCTCACTCGAGTTACACTTTCTGACAGAATCTTCATCCTCACTCAGGAGTTATGCTTTACGACAGAATCTTAATCCTCACTCCGAGTTACACTTTCTGACAGAATCTTCATCCTCACTGAAGAGTTAAGCTTTATTACAGAATCTTCATCCTCACTCAAGAGTTATACTTTATGACAGAATCTTCATCCTCACTCAAGAGTTATACTTTATGACAGAATCTTCATCCTCACTCAAGAGTTACGCTTTATGTCAGAATCTTCATCTTCACTCGAGAGTTACACTTTATGGCTAAATCTTAATCCTCACCCAAGGGTTACACTTTATGAAAGAATCTTCATCCTCACTCAAGAGTTACGCTTTATGACAGAATCTTCATCCTCACTCGAGTTACACTTTCTGACAGAATCTTCATCCTCACTGAAGAGTTATGCTTTACAACAGAATCTTCATCCTCACTGAAGAGTTACACTTTCTGACAGAATCTTCATCCTCACTCAAGAGTTACACTTTCTGACAGATTCTTCATCCTCACTCAAGAGTTACAATTTATGGCTAAATCTTAATCCTCACTCAAGAGTTACGCTTTATGACAGAATCTTCATCCTCACTCAAGAGTTACATTTTATGACAGAATCTTCATCTTCACTCAAGAGTTATACTTTATGACAGAATCTTCATCCTCACTCAAGAGTTACACTTCATGATAGAATCTTCATCCTCACTCAAGAGTTACATTTTATGACAGAATCTTCATCCTCACTCAAGAGTTACGCTTTATGACAGAATCTTCATCCTCACTCAAGAGTTACATTTTATGACAGAATCTCCATCTTCACTCAAGAGTTACGCTTTATGACAGAATCTTCATCCTCACTCAAGAGTTACATTTTATGACAGAATCTTCATCCTCACTCAAGAGTTACGCTTTATGAAAGAATCTTCATCCTCACTCAAGAGTTACATTTTATGACAGAATCTTCATCCTCACTCAAGAGTTACATTTTATGACAGAATCTTCATCCTCACTCAAGAGTTACACTTCATGACAGAATCTTCATCCTCACTCAAGAGTTACATTTTATGACAGAATCTTCATCCTCACTCAAGAGTTACACTTTATGACAGAATCTTCATCCTCACTCAAGAGTTACATTTTATGACAGAATCTTAATCTTCACTCAAGAGTTAGGCTTTATGACAGAATCTTCATCCTCACTCCAAGAGTTACATTTTATGACAGAATCTTCATCTTCACTCCAGAGTTACATTTTATGACAGAATCTTCATCCTCACTCAAGAGATACATTTCATGACAGAATCTTCATCCTCACTCAAGAGTTACATTTTATGACAGAATCTTCATCCTCACTCAAGAGTTACGCTTTATGACAGAATCTTCATCCTCACTCAAGAGTTGCATTTTATGACAGAATATTCATCCTCACTCAAGAGTTACATTTTATGACAGAATCTTCATCCCCACTAAAGAGTTACATTTTATGACAAAATCTTCATCTTCACTCAAGAGTTACGCTTCATGACATAATCTTCATCCTAACTCAAGAGCTACATTTTATGACAGAATCTTCATCCTCACTCAAGAGTTACATTTTATGACAGAATCTTCATCCTTTAGTTACGCTTCATGACAAAATCTTCATCCTCACTCAAGAGTTACACTTTGTGGCTAAATTTAATCCTCACTCAGAATCTATGACAAAATCTTCATCATCACTCAAGAGTTACACTTTCTGACAGAATCTTCATCCTCACTCAAGAGTTACACTCTATGACAGAATCTTCATCCTCACTCAAGAGTTACATTTTATGACAGAATCTTCATCCTCACTCAAGAGTTACATTTTATGACAGAATCTTCATCCTCACTCAAGAGTTACGCTTTAAGACAGAATCTTCATCCTCACTCAAGAGTTACATTTTATGACAGAATCTTCATCCTCATTCAAGAGTTACCCTTTATGATAGAATCTTCATCCTCACTGAAGAGTTACATTTTATGACAGAATCTTCATCCTCACTCAAGAGTTACATTTTATGACAGAATCTTCATCCTCACTCAAGAGTTACACTTCATGACAGAATCTTCATCCTCACTCAAGAGTTACATTTTATGACAGAATCTTCATCCTCACTCAAGAGTTACGCTTTATGACAGAATCTTCATCCTCACTCCAGAGTTACGCTTCATGACAGAATCTTAATCTTCACTCAAGAGTTACGCTTTATGACAGAATCTTCATCCTCACTTACATTTTAGAGTTACATTTTATGACAGAATCTTCATCTTCACTCCTTTATGACAGAATCTTCATCCTCACTAAGAGTTACATTTTCATGACAGAAACTTCATCCTCACTCAAGAGTTACGCTTTATGACAGAATCTTCATCCTCACTCCAAGAGTTACATTTTATGACAGAATCTTCATCTTCACTCAAGAGTTACATGCTTTATGACAGAATCTTCATCCTCACTCCAAG
Source organism: Macrobrachium rosenbergii (assembly GCF_040412425.1). Lineage (NCBI taxonomy): Eukaryota > Metazoa > Arthropoda > Malacostraca > Decapoda > Palaemonidae > Macrobrachium > Macrobrachium rosenbergii. Next base: position 3,148,931 of record NC_089799.1, read on the forward strand.
AGTTACATTTTATGACAGAATCTTCATCCTCACTCAAGAGTTACATTTTATGACAGAATCTTCATCCTCACTCCAAGAGTTACATTTTATGACAGAATCTTCATCCTCACTCAAGAGTTACGCTTCATGACAGAATCTTCATCCTAACTCAAGAGTTACATTTTATGACAGAATCTTCATCCTCACTCAAGAGTTACGCTTTATGACAGAATCTTCATCCTCACTCTAGTTACGCTTCATGACAGAATCTTCATCCTCACTCAAGAGTTACACTTTATGGATAAATCTTCATCCTCACTCAAGAGTTACATTTTATGACAGAAACTTCATCCTCACTCAAGAGTTACATTTTATGACAGAATCTTCATCCTCACTCAAGAGTTACATTTTATGACAGAATCTTCATCCTCACTCAAGAGTTACATTTTATGACAGAATCTTCATCCTCACTCAAGAGTTACATTTTATGACAGAATCTTCATCCTCACTTAAGAGTTACGCTTCATGACAGAATCTTCATCCTCACTCAAGAGTTACATTTTATGACAGAATCTTCATCCTCACTCAAGAGTTACGCTTTATGACAGAATCTTCATCCTCACTCAAGAGTTACACTTTATGGCTAAATCTTCATCCCCACTCAAGAGTTACATTTTATGACAGAATCTTCATCCTCACTCAAGAGTTAAATTTTATGACAGAATCTTCATCCTCACTCAAGAGTTACATTTTATGAGAGTATCTTCATCCTCACTCAAGAGTTACATTTTATGACAGAATCTTCATACTCACTCAAGAGTTACGCTTCATGAAAGAATCTTCATCCTAACTCAAGAGTTACACTTTATGACAGAATCTTCATCCTCACTCAAGAGTTACGCTTTATGACAGAATCTTCATCCTCACTCTAGAGTTATGCTTCATGACAGAATCTTCATCCTCACTCAAGAGTTACACTTTATGGCTAAATCTTAATCCTCACTCAAGAGTTACGCTTCATGACAGAATCTTCATCCTAACTCAAGAGTTACATTTTATGACAGAATCTTCATCCTCACTCAAGAGTTACGCTTTATGACAAAATCTCATCCTCACTCAAGAGTTACACTTTCTGTCAAAATCTTCATCCTCACTCAAGAGTTACATTTTATGACAGAATCTTCATCCTCACTCAAGAGTTACATTTTATGACAGAATCTTCATCCTCACTCAAGAGTTACGCTTCATGACAGAATCTTCATCCCAACTCAAGAGTTACATTTTATGACAGAATCTTCATCCTCACTCAAGAGTTACGCTTTTATGACAAAAATCTTTATCCTCACTCAAGAGTTACACTTTCTGACAGAATCTTCATCCTCACTCAAGAGTTATACTTTATGACAGAGTCTCCATCATACTCAGAGTTATATTTTTCACGTTGGTTTTCTTGTTAATGACTCAATTCTTAGACTATAAAATCTATAAAATCTATAAAAGTGAATTTCCAAAATCATATGAAACTGGGCGACCACAACAAAGCCAGTTCTATGCTGAACATCTCCCCTTGCAAATCCAGACACTGGAAGCATGTACCCTTCAATAACATGACATCAGCCTGACGAGAGAGCTACTGGCTAACAAGATAGCTGTAAATGGTAGTGAGAATGTTAGGTCTTAAAATCCAGGAAACTTTAAATGTAAGCGAGAAGAATCCGTCAGTGAAATTAGAGACTGCCTTCATATAATTATAAATAATTAATCATTATTTATATTCTTCTCATTTCCGCATTATCGATGAAGTGTATTATTCTTTACCGAAATATAGAGCGGATAAGCAATTTAATGAATTTTGTTGTTTGCAAATGAGCTGGCTTTGCTGTGTCTGCACGGGCTCTTGCTCACACACACACACACACACACACACACACACACATATATATATATATATATATATATATATATATATATATATATATATATATATATACAGTATAAATATCTTATATATACATAAACATATCTATGTATGTATGTATTTCTTTTTAAGTATATATTGCACAAGCACACACACACAAACACACACACACACATATATATGTACTGTATATACCTCACAAAAAATTCCAAATAAAGTACAGGTTCCTTCAAAAACATACCACAAAAATTTTGTTTTGTCATTCACCTTTGGAACTTACAAAACTATAACAAATAAATCAGAAAAACATCGATATCTGAAAACATCGCAGATTCTGACTGTGACAATAAAATACACGAAGCTTCTAACATGGTGACTCACCTTTTAGTCCTGGAACCTGCAAAAAAAAAAAAACTTTTGCAGCATTTTAAGTCATTCACAGATACTTTCGCGAGCCGTTTCGTCGGGAGCGCATGAAAGGTTATTATTATTATTATTATTATTATTATTATTATTATTATTATTATTATTATTATTATTATTATTATTATTATTGCCGGCTGCCGCTGCCGCCGCCGCCAGAGAAACTTTCGCCGTAACGTCGGCGACCATGAAATTATACCGTGAAAGACGCCCGGCAATGGGAAACTTTGACGCGGAAGCGAAATATAATTCTCACTCTTGCCCTCCCTGGCCAACTGCTAGTGACTCTGTCTGTCTGTCTGTCTGTCTGTCTGTCTGTCTGTCTGTCTGTCTGTCTGTCTGTCTGTCTGTCTGTCTTTAGCGCGAGAATGAGCCTAACTTTTGCAGAAGCCGTATTTTGATCTACGCCTCATTGGAAAAAGTTAGAGTATTGTGTCTCTCTTAGTTTCTAATCACAGACACACACGCACACACGTACACATACAAACACACAAACACAGACACACACGCACTCACATGTATATAGATATATGTACTGTATATATATATGTATGTATATCATAAGGGCCTCATGATGTAATCGTTATATTTTTTCCCTTAAATTTCATAAGGTTTTTATTTAAATAATAAAAAATCTTTCTTAACTATAAAATTTTAGAATATGAAAAAAAACGTGAAACTCTTCTTAAATGATAAACTAAGCATTAACAATTCCTGATAAATCCGATAATAAATTCACTCAACTTCCTATCATAGAATTACGACGGAGCAGAAAGTCAAGATTTCTTTTTCTGTATTTTGTCGTTTGTCGTCGCTTTTTTTTTTTTATTGTCGCAGATTTCCCGTCCATTAGAAGCTTCTCAAGCGACGTCTAGCCTCCCCCTTCTCGGAAGCGACGTTGTAAAGAACGACCTACCAAGAATTCCGTGAATGGAGGGTCGGGGTAAAAATATGG
>NC_089799.1:3157205-3164705 GCF_040412425.1 Macrobrachium rosenbergii
TTCGTCATCAGTACTAACGTTAAAATGTATAAAAAAATTTGGGAATTAACTTGGAATGTGTATGGAAGCCAAAGTTGGAATATGTGAAGGGGTTACTGAGTTAAACCTCCTTCACAAAAGTGGAGTGTGGATGTTCAGAACAAAATAAAGGGTGAATACTCAACTCAGTTAGTTAAATATTATAGGAATACGACCAACTGAAAATTTGAATTATTTCGAAGAGTAAATTGGTTTTTTTTATTATTATTATTATTATTATTATTATTATTATTATTATTATTATTATTATTATTATTATTATTATTATTGTTAGTACTAAAATAATAATAATAATAATAATAATAATAATAATAATAATAATAATAATAATAATAATAATAATAATAATTATTATTATTATTATTATTATTATTATTATTATTATTATTATCAATAGACCAGACGTGACGTTGATTGACAAAATCAAGACGAAAGTATCACTCATTGACGTCGCAATACCATGGGACACCAGAATAGATGAGAAAGAAAGAGAAAAAATGGATAAATATCAAGACCTGAAAATAGAAATAAGAAGGATATGGGATATGCCAGTGGAAATTGTAACCATAATCATAGGAACACTAGGCACGATCCCAAGATCCCTGAAAAGGAACCTGGAAAAACTAGATGCCGAAGCAGCTCCAGGACTCTTGCAGAAGAGTGTGCTACTTGAAAAAGCGCACATAGTGAGAAAAGTGATGGACTCCTAAGGAGGCAGGATGCAACCCGGAACCCCCGCACTATAAAAACCACCCAGTCGAATAGGATGACTGTGATAGAAAAAAAAAATTATTATTATTATCATTATTAAAAATAATAATAATAATAATGATTATAATTATTATCATCATCTCACCTTCAGCCACATCTGATATATCTTTTAAAATGCACCGACGCCAACCAACGCAGATAATTCATAACCTGTCTGCTCACCTCCTCCTGAGTTACTGTGTGGAACAGACCAGAGCAGAAAGATCTATTGTCATGACCTTTCTCTATTTATAACGGGTCATAAATTTCTTATTTCAAGGAATCATTGCATTGCAAGGGAGCCAGTTAATTCAGTTTGGGCAAAGGAGGGGTCAGTAATGGAGCGTTTATTATTTTCAAGGAGCATTTAAAGTAATTTTTAGTTTTCTGTAAAAGAAAACTATTGTGCCGGCTTTGTCTGTCCGTCCACACTTTATTCTGTCCGTACTTTTTCTGTCAGCATTTTTTCTGTCCGCACTTTTTCTGTCCGCTCTCAGATCTTAAAAACTGCTGAGGCTAGAGGGCTGCAAATTGGTATGTTGATCATCCACCCTCCAACCATCAAACATACCAAATTGCAGCCCTCTAGACTCAGTAGTTTTTATTTCACATTTAAGGTTAAAGTTAGCCATAATCGTGCTTCTGGAAACGATATAGGATAGGCCACCACCGGGTCGAGGTTAAAGTTTCGTGGGACACGGTTTATATAACATTATACTAGACCGAAAGATAGATTAATTTTCGGTGACCTTGATTATACGCCATGGCAGCTGTACAGACAACGCGATTGCGCCGAAGAAACTTCAGCTCATTTTTACTTGTTAATTGCTAGTTAGAAATTGATAAGTGGATTATTATATGGCTATACACAAGTAATGAAAACTTGACCTGAATTGGGTTAAAATGGATATAAGGAATGTAAGGTTCGAAACTTGGACATATACAAATAATGATATCGTTACCGTAAATACATTTTAAGGGAATATAGAAAATTTATGATTAGGAACTTTTCTGTTTATAGTACTGGTTGTAAAAATAGTCTTTTTCTTAAAAATGCAGTCATGAAAGTGACAGACTGAATTAAATATAGAATTTAGGCCAACGGCCCAGCACTGGGACCTATGAGGTCATTCAGCGCTGAAATGGAAACTGAGGGTAAAAGGTCTGAAAGGCGGAAGGAGGAAAACCTCGAAGCAGTTGCACTATGAATCAGTTGTTAGGAGAGGGTGGAAAGTAAGATGGAAGAAAAAGAATATGAAAGGAAGTACAGTAAAAGGAACGGAAGGTTGCAGCTAGGGGCCGAAGGCACGCTGCAAAGAACCTTAGGTAATGCCTACAGTGCACCGCGTGAGGTGCACTGACGGCACTACCCGCCTACGGGGATGAAAATGACACAATAACTATTAAAAAAATTCAAACTACTTTTAATTTTTGTGAGTTACCAGCAGTTAGTTTTTAATAAAATATTTTGATTCAACTCTGGTGGGAACATCTCATTGAAAAAATCTGAAATGACAGTGTGAAATAAATTACTTTATTTTAACAGCCTCTTGTCATATTTTGTATTCGGATTTCGTCGTTAAGAATGTAACATCAAGTGTATAAAAGTCAAATGAAACAAAAAAGCAGCCACTAATTAACGAAGATTACGACGCTAGAGAAATAATTCGATGCAAGAATTCAGTATAACAGAATAAAGAGGAGATTATGAATTATCTTTTCATTTCACCATGGCTTGAAAGTTCGCCCTAATTAATGCCGCTGGGAAAGATTTTTTTTATAAGTATTCGTCGACGCTTCTAAAGAAATACCCAGATTGAAAAGAAATTTTAAGTAGGTTGTTCAAGGGTGTTAACTAAGTTGTTAGACAGCTCTGTAAAAGTTAGTGGGCATTAAACCCGGCTTCTGCCGTTCTGTTGGTAGCCTTGCTTATGATTCTGTGGTAACAATTTATATATGTTTGTAGTTTAAAGTTAGTGGGCATTAAACCCAGCTTCTATCGTTCTGTTGGTATCTTTGCAGATGATTCTGTGGTAACAATTTATATATGTTTGTAGTTTATGTATGTTTATGGTTATTAGGAAGGCATGCAAATTTTACAGTTACAGGTACTTAGGAAGGCATGTAAATATTACAAGGCTTGTAAAATCTTTGCATGACAGAATAATGACGGAAGCTTTATACTAACATCACATAAAATTACACCACACTTGCCACTACTTCTTATTATCCTATAAGTTCACAAACTCCTTTGCTACAAATGTATGCTAGCGAATAAACAATTATCAGAAACACAAGAAAGATATGCAGTGTAATAAATAACATCGGCTATGCACTGAATATGGAATTATTGACGAAAAGAACTGTTTTGAAAATTTAGACATAAAGTGTAGTCTGAGATAGCGTTAAATTACATGAATATATTTTTATATACATACATCATATATGTATATGCATATATATCTATAAATATATATATACACACACACACACACACACATATATATATATATATATATATATATATATATATATATATATATATATATATATATAAATTTCTGACTCACGTCAGGGATCGAACCCAGGTCTCTCAGGTGGAAAGCAAGGAGTTATCCACTAGGCCATACAAGTCTAAAAGAAGTTGGAACCTGAGAGCAACTGCACCCAAGGAATTACCTGGGCAAGCTAACTGCTTGCAAACCAGCGAGTTTTCCCCAACTTCCCGACTCAGCAATGACCCAATAGAAAACATTTCATTCGAATTATCCCTTCTGAGTGTTTGCACCCAAGGAATTACCTGGGCAAGCTAACTGCTTGCAAACCAGCGAGTTTTCCCCAACTTCCCGACTCAGCAATGACCCAATAGAAAACATTTCATTCGAATTATCCCTTCTGAGTGACCCAATGATAATAGAAAACATTTCATTCGAATTATCCCTTCTGAGTGTAACACTCAGAAGGGATAATTCGAATGAAATGTTTTCTATTGGGTCATTGCTGAGTCGGGAAGTTGGGGAAAACTCGCTGGTTTGCAAGCAGTTAGCTTGCCCAGGTAATTCCATTTGGGTGCAGTTGCTCTCAGGTTCCAAATTCTTTTAGACTTGTATGGCCTAGTGGATAACGCCCTTGCTTTCCACCTGAGAGACCTGGTTTGATCCCGACGTGAGTCAGAAAATTATTTCTGTTCCACACGTGATTGTGTGTTGATGATTTCTATATATATATAAATATATATATATATATATATATATATATATATATATATATATATATATATATATATACATATATATATACATATATATATATATATATATATATATATATATATATATATATATATATATATATATATACAGAGAGAGAGAGAGAGAGAGAGAGAGAGAGAGAGAGACAGACAGACAGACAGAGAGAGAGAGAGAGCCAGTCAGTCTGTACCCAAGTTCCGTGCTGTAGAAAATTGCAGAGGAAAAGATGGACTCCTCCTCCAGGTTCAATATTCCACCCAACACCCCTCGGACAAAAAAAGGAGAAAGAAAAAAGGGAGAACTTTTCCTAGTAACTGCCCTCTGAAAGACGAGAGACACAAATCTTCTTGAATTTTCCGTTTTTTCGTTCCTGCCGTCTTGCAAATTTAACTTTTCTCTTTCTTTTTTGAAATCTGTTTTTCTGCCATTAAGTATCGCTATAAGTTTCATTCCTTCATTTCTAGTTTTCTATAAAAGAAAACTATTGTGCCGGCTTTGTCTGTCCGTCCGCACTTTTTTCTGTCCGCCCTCAATCTTAAAAACTACTGAGGCTAGAGGGCTGCAAACTGGTATGTTGATCATCCACCCTCCAATCATCAAACATATCAAATTGCTGCCCTCTAGCCTCCTCAGGAGTTTTTATGTTATTTAAGGTTAAAGTCAGCCATAACCGTGCTTCTGGCAACGACACCGGGCCTTGGTTAAAGTTTCATGGGCCGCGGCTCATACAGCATTATATCGAGACCACGAAAGATAGATCTATTTTCGGTGTTATTATTTTTTATTATAATTTTCAAACCTTTTGGTTATTTCACTGATACTGGAATAGTTTTCAGAACGAAAAGTGATGAATTAATAACTGTTGATAACTGGTGCGCATGCGTAGCGTCTGTTCCAATTACTCGCATATTCATCCTTCCCCTTTTTATCATTTAATTCTGTTTTTCAAACCCTTCTTTATGTCACTGACGCTGAAATAACTCTCAGAGCTAAACGCAGTGAATTACAGTAAATAACTGATAGTAACTGGTGCGCATGCGTAGCAGCATCTCCTCCCAGTGCAGGAGCAGGAAGAGATATATATATATATATATATATATATATATATATATATATATATATATATATATATATATATATATATATATATATACACTGTATATGTATGTATGTATATATATATATATATATATATATATATATATATATATATATATATATATATATATATATATATATATATATATATATATATATATATATATATATATATATATATATATTAATTATATAACACGCACACACACACATATCTATAGATATATATGTGTGTGTGTATGATATATATACATATATAAATATATTTATATTTATATATAAATAAATACATATATATATATATAAATATATATATATATATATATATATATATATATATATATATATATATATATATATATATATATATATATATATATATATATATATATATATCTTCCTTTCCTGCACGGGTTTTCAGATGCTGCTACGCATGCGCACCAGTTACTATCAGTTATTTACTGTAATCCATTGCATTTAGCTCTGAGAGTTATTTCAGCACCAGTGACATGAACAGGGGCTATGAAAAATAAAATTAGTTATTTTCATGATGTTGCCTTGTAATGCGTATATCCTCCTATAATTTTGACATATTTACTTCTTTTTCCATGTTTATGTGTAATGATAATGATCGTTGAAGTGTCATATTTAGTTTGGCACCAGATCTCAAAAGAACTAATGATAAATTGATAGTGTAATTTAGCATTAATAATACAATTTTAACAGTAACGTAATTTAGAACGAATATCTTTCTTGATAAAAGCGTAGTATGTGAACACGTGTGTGTGTCCACCAGGGCTTGTTTCATTTCAATTGTCGTCAGTTGAGATAAGAGGGACGCTTTGTTTTGGGTTAGTGATGACAGCTTGCGAAAACAAATGCCGATTCGTCCCATACGGGCTCGAGACGAGTGATTTCATGTTGTTTCATGTTCAAGTCACGTACGCCACTTTGAGAGAAAGAATACGTGTCTTGATCAATTACGTCATGTTTTGTAAGATTGCATTCAAAATGTTTTGCTGGGATGACGTAATTTTCCTTCTAGAAGCTTCTCCATTGTATCTCGCACCCAAAACGCATTAATGATGTCACCTCCCTGCTTCTAGAACTTTTGTATCTCGTACCCAAAATGCTTTAATGACATCATGTAATTGTTTCACGTATTACTGGAATCCTAAAATCTATTTCATTCTGATTCCTGAGACCAGTCGAATTGGTTCTCTCTCTCTCTCTCTCTCATTCTTAGAAAGAGATTCTTTTAACGTAGTGTTTTGTGGTCACATATTAACATTAACTTTTGAGAACTGAATTTAGCAAAGTTATTTAGTTCATAACGGCGCCTGGTAAAAAGTGTGTTTTGTGTAACGCAGCTGCAGCAAGTGATTTACAGAGGTTTTCACAAGTTGTGTAAGGTAACGTGAATTTTACTTATTAATACCATGGTATGATAAGTTAGGAAATTTTGAACAAGTGAAATCATTATTGATAAATCTTATGTGTATTTTTGTGTGTTTTTCTATTTACAATCTCTTTATATTTTCACATTTTTTATGTTTGTGATGTAACATTTATTCACATAGCATTTTAAATATTTCTTGGTAATTTAACATTGCATACGTAATTTAACGTTGCATATTTGATTTTGATATCTTATGTGTTAAGATTTTCTTTTTAAATCTTGAGTAATTCTTGATAGTTTAAATTTTGCTTGATTAATTTAAATTCTTGATAAAGTTTTTGTGAATTAGTTTTGTTTCATAATTTAATTCAAGAATTAATTGAGTGTTGTGTTATTTTCAAGTAATAGTAAATTTTTCAGATTGTGAATTCTAATTAATTGTGAATTCTAATTATAAACTTTGAATTTAAAAATAAATTTTTGTATTTAACATTTTTAGAAAAAGTGTTTCATTTGTTGATCACCAGTGATTGATTTGTGTGTGCATAAGGCAAAGTGATAAACATGTTTTGTTCTTTAGTTTTGCTAAAGTGAATTAAGACCAGGGAAACAGTTAGAGTTTTTTGATGGAGTGATGCCCTTCTACTCTAGAATATTTCTAGTTTAATTTTTGATACCTCACACATATTCTGATAGACTTAGTTTGATTTTTCAAGTAATAAGTAAGTTTTTCTTAAGGGATCATTGTTACCTTTAGAGTACTCAGTAATAACAATTAATGTTATGAGAGTTCAGGTATCTGGCTGAAGTGAGGTATATTTTTGAATTTTGAGATTAGTTGTGTAATAACCAGGTACTTGATACGCATCGTGACAATATATATATATATATATATATATATATATATATATATAATATATATATATATATATATATATATATATATATATATATATATATATA
>NC_089799.1:3169705-3187205 GCF_040412425.1 Macrobrachium rosenbergii
GGACCACCGCCATCCATTGTTATTCAAGCCTTCAAAGTTCCTCTTAAAATTTCCCGTTCTATTTCCCTCGAACGATTTTGTACTATACTTCCCGTCATTGACACGCTTTCAGGGAGACCGTTCTATTCTTGGACTGAGAATTTCATCATCTCCTACCTGTACCTTGCCACCTACTTTTTGGGATCACTTTGGCGTTTCTATCTATCTGTCTATATATCTACCTCATTATAAGTGTGTATCATATATATATATATATATATATATATATATATATATATATATATATATATATATATATATATATATATATATACTGTATACATATATAAGGTGTATACACACACACACACACACACACATATACACATATATATATATATATATATATATATATATATATATATATATATATATATATATGAATTTTATCTCATCACCGTGATTCATATACAAGCATTAAGCCACAAATGTCATTTTATATCCAACTCGCTCTACCTTGGAAATAATGTATTTTCTTATATGTTACCTGCGGGGGAATTCTTTTAGTTGATAATAAGTTCGTGGTCTCGTATATATATAATGTGTATATATATAGTGTATATATATATATAATATATATATATATATATATATATATATATATATATATATATATATATATATATATATATATATATATATATATATATATATATATATATATATATTACCTGTGGAAAATTAAAGTTACGTATGCCTTCATAATTTCATTATGATATAGTTTTTAATATCATGAATAGAATTAAAACGCTTTTTATAACTTATCATACGTAGAAAGGAGCATTCACTGAAATAAGGCAGAGGGGGAAATAATATCTTTAATGAAATACGCAAAAGACTTATTATGTCAAATGCGAAAATAAACAAAACGTAACTAAAAGCGTGACAAGGGTTCACTACGTAGAAGTTTCTTCGTATCTTAAGTAACAGTATAATTCTCGAAGTATGTCAGTACAAGGTATATTCTCTGATTAAAGTTAAAAGAAAAAACTACGATGCAAAAGAATAAAGAAGCAATGCATTACTACCATAATATAATTCTCCTTGTATTTTAATAATTTAATTACATTTTTTAATTTATTTATCTATTAATATATCTTTTCTTTTTCAATAAGTGATCTCTTCTTTTTGCATTTCCCATTACTTTTTGTGACCTCTTTCAAAGGAACACTATATTCTTTGGAAGCTTGAATTTCCAGTCAATGGCCCCTTTGGTGGGCTTATTCCATATGAACAAGGTTCGTCTTCTGAATAATGATAATAGTAATTATAAATTGCCTATTACTTTTATAATAAAAAACGTTCATTATCTCTTTTAAATCTTACTGTAAAAAAGACGATATATCCTCTAACCATCACGCAATTTATATGTTAATTTTATCTGTAAGAAACATCGATCATATTTCCGGGTTTTGATGACTGGAAATTAAGCGCAAATATTGGAACATTCAGATTCGGAAATATTGTCGTTCAACATCCGTCGTTAAACATTAAGGTTATTTCTCGACTACGCATTATTTTTGAGCTTCCAAATTATTTCCCCCGTGGCGCAAGGATTCCAGGGATAATTGTTCCCCTTCAGATTCTGAGTAGTTGGCTATAATTTATTCAAAGCATTAGGCTGCGAATTCCATGCAGCCTAAACCACTAAAAATATATTTCATGACATTTTCCCCTGTATCTACGCTTTTTGTAGCATTTTTCATATTACGCTGATATATCTCAGTCTTCCAATGATTTTTTTTTTTTGTCATTTTGAGATTTGAGTTTGATACGCATTGTCAAAAATCAGAAATTATATTGGTAGGATAACAAAAATTGTTCCTGAGCTCACTGGAGAAAGAGTACATTTAAATCTCAAGTTTGTTTCTTGTTTATTCTCATTCAAAGTAGCTGAAACTTAAAAAATCATTGATAATGATTCCAAAAATGCGACAGGTTGTCAAAAATAACTAATTATATTGGTCAAATAAAATATAAATTGTACCAAAGCTGACGGGAGGAAGAGTACATTCAAAGTCGCAAATTTGTTCTGAGTAAATAAAATCCTTTATAATGATACCGAAAATGTGACGAACTGTCAAAAATCACTAATTATACTGACGAAACAAAATGAAAATTGTTCCATTGCTCACGTGAGAAAGAGTACATTCAAATTCTCGAATTTGGTTTTTGTTTATGAACACACAAATTAGCTGTGTTTAAAAAATCCGTATTAATGATTTTATTAATGATTTACAAAAAATGTGAAAATTTTCCATCGTACAACCACATCATAAAAGGACAATAATTCTAGTTGATAAAATGGAATACAAATAGTTCTAGATCTTACGTGAAAAAGACTAATTCAAATTCTCAAATTCGTATCCAGCTTGTAAACATATTACGTAATTCATCATGCCCACATCATAAAGGAGAACTAATTCTGGATGAATTTATAATTCTAAAAACAATGAGCGTTTGAAAAAATGATTTTCAGAATAAGAGCCCCTTGACAATTTAAAAAAAATGCATAATCAGCAAACCATAAAAATGTGCATGTTTCTATGTCTGAAAACCACATTATTAATTCGACATACTACATACATTGCTGAGGGAAAATACAACTGCCAGAATTTTTAAGAGAATTACGGGTTTTTATATTTATAATCAAAGGAATACAGTATATTTTTTCGTTTGAATTAGCAGTTATATCGAAGTATTTTGAAAAGGAGATTCAGTATATTACGCGTGAGTTAAAACACAGATTTTAACCTGAACTTCACGAGTCTCAGTTTGGCTGACATTAGTGACAATAAAATCGTTAGGGGAACAATTTCTTGATACATATCTGACCTTATATTGTTAGAATACATAAAATAGTTAACCAAACTAGATGGAATTTAGAGTTCTATAATTCTGGATATTTTAGGAATACAGTGATACGAAATATTAGAAAAGTGAACCTTTTTCTGTACATCATTATATGAAATACTACAAAGGTAGTGATAATAATGTGACATGACGTACATTGTTAATTAATTAATTAATTAATTAATTAATTATTATCATTATTATTATTGAGACTTTGAACCCTATGCATATAGAACAAGCCCACGGGGACAGTTGACTTGAAATTCAACCTTTCAAAGAATATTAAAGTGTTCATTAGGAAGAAGTAAGGGGAGGTAAAGGGAAAAGGGAAATAAAGTGATGCCTACAGTACACCACATACGGCGCACTGACGTCAATAACCCCAAACCCCCTCCCCCATACGGAGAATCGTTAAAGGTATCTTCATTCTCCCGGCACAAACTTTACCTGATTATGTCTGAGAGGAAGTTACTCAGTGCCCTTCAAAATAAAGAAAGGAAGAAGGCGAAGTAACGTCGAAGCCAAAGATTGGCTTCGCTCATAAAGGAAAGAGGTTATAATAGTTAGTTCCAAAGTTCCCCAATAGAGGGAAAGAGTCAATAGGAGTGAACAGATGGGTGTTGGGAAGCCGCCTGTGAAGAGCAGGTGAAATTTTTCCCCCCTTCTTAAGCTAATGGAAGAGAGAGAGAGAGAGAGAGAGAGAGAGAGAGAGAGAGAGAGAGAGAGAGAGAGAGAGAGAGAAAGCTTATGCAGGAGAGTATATGATGAGAGAGAGAGAGAGAGAGAGAGAGAGAGAGAGAGAGAGAGAGAGAGAGAGACCTTGTACAGAGAGAGACATGATGTAAAGACATGAGAGAGAAGAGAGAGAGAGAGAGAGAGAGAGAGAGAGAGAGAGAGACCTTGAGCAGGGAGAGAGAGAGAGAGAGAGAGAGAGAGAGAGAGAGAGAGAGAGAGAGAGAGAGAGAGAGAGAGAAAAGGCACCTCGAGCAGAAGAGAAATATGATGCAGCATCGAGGTAAGAGCAAGAGCCCCTTAAATGAAATGCATTTCCTCGCTGTCAGTCCTGTCGAGGAGAGAGACAACAGACGAATCTTCCCCAATATGACAGCAATAACCCAAATAGCAGCAGCGAACAAGTCCCGTGAAAATCTTTAATAAAATCCAAGTCCACCTCTCAGGGAGAGTTATCATTTTGAGTAATGTAATCACCCAAAAATAACTTAGAGGAATCATGGACAGTGCAAGCAATGGTGGAAGTGAAAGGTAACTAAATCATGATAAGAATGTAAAATCTACGAGAGAGAGAAATGCAAAGAATTAAACAAAAACTCTAACAATCACACGAGGGAAAGACACTTGATATACAAAGAACAAAAAGATTTAAGAATTAGAGAGGTAGCAAAACAAAGAAATTTAAGGAACTAAGAGAAAATCCTTGAATTAGATAGGAGGAAGGTCAGAGAATTACAAAGAATCAAATAAAAAAAATTAAGAATCAAGCAGGAGGAAAAACAGAGAAATATACAGAATTAAATTAAAAAAACTTTGATAAGAATTAGAGAATAGAGTGAAATATGAAGAATGGACAGTACAAACGATGGCAGAGGTGTAAGGTAACTAAATCATAATAAGAATGTCAAATCTAAGAAAGACAGAGATGTGCAAAGAATTAAATAAAAACTCTATGAATTACATGGGAAGAAAGATATAGAAATACAGAGAATAAAGAGATTTTAGAATTAGATAGGTAGAAAAACAAAGAAATTTAAGGAATTAAGAGAAAATCCAAGATATGAGGAATGTCAGAGAAGTACAAAGAATAAAAAAAATCTAAGAATTACATGGGAGGAAAAACAGAGAAATATAGAGAATTAAATTTGAAAAGCTATGATACGAATTAGACGAGAGAATAGAATGAAGTATATAAAAAATAATCTAAGATAAGTAGACAGGAGGAAAGACAGAGAAATATAAAGAATGAAAAGAAAATCCATGAATTATAAGGGAGGAATGACAGAGAATGATAAGTAATTAAAAGAAAATCTAAGAATTAGACAGGAGGAAAGACAGAGAAATATAAAGAATGAAAAGAAAATCCATGAATTATAAGGGAGGAAGGACAGAGAATGATAAATAATTAAAAGAAAATCTAAGAATTAGACAGGAGGAAAGACAGAGAAATATATATAAAAAAAATCTAAGATAATAGTTAGACGAGAGGAATATAGAGAAAAATAAAAAGAATAGAAGAATATAAACAACTGAAACCAGCAAAAAATGCGCTGAAGTTTCTTCGGCGCAATCGAGCTTTCTGTACAGCCGCTACAGCGTATAATCAAGGCCACGCAAAATAGATCTATCTTTCGATGGTTTTGGTATCATGAACCGCGGCCCATGAAACTTTAACCGCGGCCCGGTGGTGGCATATCCTATATCGTTGCCAGAAGCACGATTACGGATAACTTTAACCTTAAATGAAATAAAAACTACTGAGGTTAGAGGGCTGCAATTTGGTGTGTTTGATGATTGGAGGGTGGATGATCAACATACCGATTCGCAGCCCTCTAGCCTCCTCAGTAGTTTTTAAAAACTGATGGCGGACAGAAAAAAGTGCGGACGGACTGATAAAGCCGGCACAATAGCTTTCTTTTCAGAAAACCAAAAACCCAAGAATTACAAGCGGGGGGAAAGACAGAGAAACGTAAAGAATATTCTTCTTCTCGAACTCTGTTATTGGATCGGAGTCCAGATAACCACTAGGGATCAGATTTAATCGATGGGAGATAGGGTCAAGTGAAAAATGACTCGGTGGGCGAAGGAACAGGAGGTGGTGGGAGGGAAGTGATGAAGAGATGCGGGGAGTGGAATAATCAGCAAAAACATGAACAAGGATAATGATAGGGAACAGGGAGTCACTGATAGAGAATATCGTTTACAAATGATATTTAAATTTAGGTGAAAAAGGATTTGTAAATTCATATATATACATATATATATTTATATATATGTATTTAATATATATATATATATATATATATATATATATATATATATATATATATATATATATATATATATATATATATATATATATATATATATTTATATATATATTTCAGGACAGGGTGACAAGGAGATAGTCGGTCATCTGTAGATGGTATTTATTTGCCGACGCGTTTCGTAACACTTTGTTACATCATCAAGGCTAAAAAAGAAAATTTACAAATTAAAATACATGGAATAAAACTAACGACTTCAAGAGAGTCTCAACATGCTATATAAATATATACTAAAACAAGACAGTTCATAAAAAGCACCTGCTAGACTAAAAGGTTGAAGACT
The DNA here is from genome assembly GCF_040412425.1 of Macrobrachium rosenbergii. Lineage (NCBI taxonomy): Eukaryota > Metazoa > Arthropoda > Malacostraca > Decapoda > Palaemonidae > Macrobrachium > Macrobrachium rosenbergii. The sequence goes on from NC_089799.1 coordinate 3,175,940, forward strand.
GAATGACTAAAAGGGAAAAGGAAAGCAGCAAAGAAAACTGGCTCAAGCCAGATACAACTGAACAGAGGTGGTGTGTGAGTTCAACTTAGGAACTAGCTGTTTTATGAATAACGATTCCAAAATTAGCAGTTCGTGTGGATGACTTGTTTGGCCCAAAACAGAGAAGTCAGAATAATCAATACTTGTATTACATATATTTGAATGATTTCTGATATTAGAAAATTCTGGATTGGACAATCTGCAACCAGTACGGTGACTAACACCTTTATGTGAATCTGCTCTGACCCTCAGCAATCGTTTAGTCGATCCCACGTAAGTCCCCAAATTACATCTGGGGCAAGTATATTTATATACGACTGACGATTGCATTATTGGGCAGATTCTATCCTTAAATTTAAAAAGGGACCCTATTGTAAGTGGATTTTTTGGTATTAAAATGACTTGCAACATGTTAAAATGTTTTTCTATTGCAGACTTCAGATTACTTCTAAATTTATCGTCTAGGACGTATGGGATAGCTGCATAGAGTTTCTTCCGTGGTACTGTACTTATAACAGCCGAGTGAGATAGTTTCTTATTTAAGAAATTCTTGCAGTGTTTAAAGAAAACATGAGATGGAAACCAATTATCAGTAAAATATTTGTGCAAGAAAATTATTTCTTTATGATAAGAGTCCCAAGAAGAGGTTAGAGTATATCTATATATATATAGAGTATATATATATAGATATATACTAAAAATATTTCAGAAGCCTAACTAGTTCTAGGAGACACAGAAATGACGGAATGGCTTCTCCCCCCCTCCCCCCCCCAACAACCATCCACCCACAACTCTGTAGGATTGTTGAAGTGCAGAAATGGTTAACCCAAAGACTGGAAGGAGGGAAAAGTCATAACAGAAAAGCGAATATATTTCTCAGTAATGGAGTTTCAAGTCTCTTTGACACTAGGAACCACGAGCGCAGGGTATATCGTTTCAAGAATTAACAGTACCCACAGGGCAAACTCAGGGATGAAGGTCAGGGTATCCTTAAAAGAAGCGTTAATACCCAGAGAGGAAACTCGAGGGTGATGGACCTCAAGTTTTCCTTTACAAATGGAGTATCACTCCAACATTTATTACTGCAAAGAAATGCTTAATGTCTTATATATATCAAGGAACGAATTAGCCACCCAAAATTCAAAACAAGTATAAAATGTGCCGAAGTTTCTTCGGCGCAGTCGGGTTTTCTGTACAACGTATAATTAAGGCCACCAAAAATAGATCTATCTTTCGGTGGTCTCGATATGAGGCTGTATGAACCGCGGGCCATGAAACTTGAACCACGGCCAAGTGGTGGCCTGTCCTATATCGTTGCCAGACGCACGATTATACCTAACTTTAACCCTGAGTAAAATGAAAACTACTGAGGCTAGAGGGCTGCAATTTGGTATGTTTGGTGATTGGAGGGTGGATGATCAATATAGCAATTTGCAGCCCTCTAGCCTCAGTAATTTTTAAGATCTGAGGGCGGACAGAAAAAGTGCGGACGGACATACGAACCCATCTGAATAGTTTACTTTAACAGAAAACTAAAGTTAAACTTCTAACAAGTAGACAGAAGAGGCAATACTCTTAAATATCAGCTTTCCGCTAATTCTACCATTATCCCAAATCTGTATCCAACCCCGTTTCCCTTCGCTGGACGTCTGGACACTCTCTTTGGTTAATTCTAGTGGCATTTGGTTGGAAAATAATCCATTCATTGACTTTCGAGTCGCCCACGTTGAATGCGATGAGTTATGATGCCGAGGGCGTGGGAAATAAGGATGCTTTGCGTAGGAGTATGGCAATCGTTTTAAAGAGTTAAGTGGATTTCTGAAATGTTAGTCTCGTACGTAAGGAAATAGTATTAAAAATAAGCTCTTCTGGGTCGAGAAAGTTGAATTTGCTTTTGTCGTTACATTTTTAACGTCAGCCTTTAGTTCTTCACTTGCTTTTGTGTCTTGAAGATTACACAATCACGTTTCAAGTCTTTATCAAAAGATATTAATCCAAAATCTATTTTCTTCACTAGATATCCCACTTGATAATTTAACTTTATTTCTTTGTTAGAGGGAAGTTAGAAATTCTAAGTTATTTTCAGATATTTTCCGCACCTGTCAATGCTTAATCTTTATCGTTAAATATAATATATATAAAGCCTAGTAACACTCCGTGGTCTTGATGTATCCGAAACCTGGCATATTGACCAAACAGGTAACCTAGGGGTAACCTTTATAGAAATTACTGTAAGTATAGGCCTACATAAAATAGGTAACCTTTACAGAGATTTAGTATAGGCCTATATTTATATACAACCTCGTATATTGACCAAACACATAACCTCTATAGAAATTAAGTATATGCCTACATTTATCTAAAACCTCGTATATTGACCAAATAGTAAGCTTAATAGTGAATAAGCGTTAGCCTACATATATTTCAACCGTAGTATTTTAATCAAACAGGTAACCTATATAGAGATTAAGTATAGGCCTAAATTTATTTCAACCTTAGCATTTTGACCAAATAGGTAACCTTCTTAGAGATTAAGTACAGGTCTACATTTATCTCAACCTTAGCATTTTGATCAGATAGGTAATCTTTTAGAGATAAAGTATAGGCCTACATTTATATAAAACCTCGTATATTGACCAAATAGAGATTAACCTTTTTAGAGATTAAGTATAGGCCTATATTTATCTGAAACCTCGTATATTGACCAACCAGGTAAGCTTAATAGTGAATAAGTGTAGGCCTACATCAGCCCTAGTATTTTAACCAAACAGGTAACCTATACTAGAGATTAGGCATAGGCCTACATATACCTGCAAACTCGTGTACAGACCAAAAAGGCGACCGTTTCCATTTTCCAATAGACCGTGATGGCTATAACTCTACCCTCAGCGAGCGGTATATATAAAAATGATAACATAACGCAGCGGAAATCACCAAAGTCAATTCATCCGTGGTCTACAATTTCCGGTAAAATTTGTAGTTTCGGGAACAAGATCACACGGAATCAGGATTTGATCTGACCCGACCTGACATTTAATCGCCCGCTGCCAGTTTCAGTATTCCTGGCGTTTCAGGACGTTTCAGAGACCACAATTTCCGTTATTCCGTAACGGGAAATGAAGCAGAATCATGCGTTAGAAATATTCTTTGAGCCTTTTAATGATAATGACGCTACGCGGGAAATTTATCATTCCTAAATCACAAAGGGTACAATAGTCACTACAATGAATTAAGCAGCCACCACAATATATATTTTAAGGATATGCTTTCAGACTGAAATCCGTCATGCAATAGTTGGGTTTTAATACTTTGCAACAGAATGTTAGACATAAAAAGGGCAGTAAGGTAAAAATATACGTACATTAATCAGCCACTGAGCAAAGGCAAGAAGGAAAAACAGCCTAATTTCTAAACTGTATTAAAAAGAGAATGGAAAACTACGAAAAAATACAGGAAAATACGATTAATATTGGTAAATATTTAGACTAAAAACAAAACAAGGGCATTAAACCAAGCATAATAATAATAATAATAATAATGATAATAATAATAATAATAATAATAATAATAATAATAATAATAATAATAATAATAATAATAATAATAATAATAATAAAGTATCAAACCCTTTGAAATTTAAGTATTCCCTTTCCCAGAATATAAAAGCAGGTAGATTGATAAGAAAAACCTAAAAATATAAAAAAAAAACACGTAAAAATAAAAATGAAAATAGAAAAACGAAAATAAAAATGTAAAAATAAAAGTAACATAGAAAAATAAAAAAAAATAAAAAATAAACAGACAAATAAAATATAAAACAGAAAAATAAAAATAAAAAAACAGAGAATTAAAAAAACTGAAATAGAAAAATAAGAATAAAAAATAAATGTGATATTAAAAAGAATTATAAAAAAAATTTAAAAATTTATAAAAAAGAAATTGTTTTAAACGTTCCCAAAATCCCAACACAGTTTACCAGAAGTCTTGTAAGGAAGACTGTCTGACTCTGGGGCAAACCGGATACTTTGGTGTCACCAACACAAGACTATCAAGATTGTTTACGACGTACCTTCACTAAGGTTATCGGGGCCATGAAAATCTTGCACAGAAAGACTTAGGTTAAACGCTCCCCGTCCCCCCCCAACAAAAAAAATGTAAGGAAAATCCTTTAGATTACTTTTATTTTTCTATTTTCATTTTACTTTCAAAACTTCTATTTTCAATAGTTCTGCAAAAACAAGAAAATGTAAGGAACAACTTTTAGATTACTTTTATTTTTCTATTTTCATTTTATTTTCAAAAGTTTTTATTTATATTTTTAGAGTTTTATTTTCATTAGTTCTGCAAAAACAAGAAAATGCAAGGAAAAACATTTAGATTATTTTTATTTTTCTATTTTTATTTTTATTTTCAAAACTTTTTATTCACTTTCAGGTTTTTATTTTCAATAGATCTGCTAAAATAATAAAATGTAAGGAAAAACTTTTAGATAATTTTTATTTTTCTATTTTAATTCCATTTTCAACAGTTTTTATTTATATTTTTAGGCTTTTGTTTTTAATAATATATACCTACACTTAGGCTGAAAACATGTAGTGAAAACCCTTTAAGCTGTATTAATTTTTCTGCCTTCATTTTTATTTTCAAAAGTTTTTATTCATATTTTTAGATTCTTACTTTCTATATATCTGCAAAAATGTAGTGAAAAGCCTTTAGATTGTTTTTATTTTTATTTAAAAAAAAGTTATTTTTTAGGTTTTTCTTACCACTACATCTAACCTATTTTTGTCGTCTTATCTGTTGTTATATTTAGGGAAGGGAATACTCAAATTTCAAGTCGTCTGGTGCTTATTATTATTATTATTATTATTATTATTATTATTATTATTATTATTATTATTATTATTATTATTATTATTATTATTATGTTTTGAAAGTAAGTAATGTAATCAATTATTTTTTTGAACTGTAATCAATTATATTTTGTCTGATTTTTTGGAGTAGGTGAGAAAATGTTACACAAAGAAACGCAGTACAGACACTTGGAACCCTTAAATAACTAGAACAAATTGCAAAACAAAAAAATTTGTAAAGTAAATGAAAACTGGAAAACCCATCGAGATAAATAATGACACTAATAACACCAGATCACCTTAATCAAATAAAACTAAACGTCTTACATAAACAAATAAAAACAATTCTCAACTTACTTATACTTCACAGTCGTAAATGCTTCACAGACACTTCATGTACGTCGAATAAAATAAAAAGATCACAACGCAACAGCTAGAGAGAAGGAAAAGGTCCCTCAGACTGGAGCCATAGAAAACCAGGAAACGAAATCGAGGAAGTAAATAGAAAACGGGAGTGGCAAGGAGTCTAAATAAAGGAAAGGGAAGGCGGGAAGTTTATTTTATACAAAACAAGGATTTTTGTGATTTATGCGATTGTTACGAATCATAAGAATATATATACAAATAAGGTTCGTAGGAATAATATATATATATATATATATATATATATATATATATATATATATATATATATATATATATATATATATATTTATATATATATACTGTTTATGTATATATGATGGAGCCTTGATGGCTCAGCCGGTAGAGCAGCCGCCTAGGACTTCGTATAGTCCGTGGCACGGGTTCAAATCCGCAGCCGACTGGTCAAAGAAGGCGGACACTTTGCTATCCGTGTAGACACCCCAGGATTACGTATGTAATCAACGGATAGGTTTGCTGAAAGCAAATGGGTGTTACAGACTAATACACACATAAACAAAGCCACTCCAACATCTTCTAAAAAAACATAACAGACACCTCACACGTCTCGAACTGTCGACCTAACCGCCAAGTTCTCCTCGCTGCTGGGAGAAAGGGAGCTGGGGATTGGTACGATACATGTATACATCGTTACCGAGGTCTAAGCGATGTCAGGCAGGGCAGCCGATCGAGGCTACGGCCTACCCCAACGCCAAATCAAAGTCCTTCGAAAAGAAGGCATCGTGCTTATATATAAAAATGGGAAAAAGCACGTTAAAACGAAGAAGAAGTTTATGTATGTATATATATATATATATATATATATATATATATATATATATATATATGAAGAAGAAGTTTATGTATATATAAGCATATATATATATATATATATATATATATATATATATATATATATATATATATATATATATATATATATATATTTATGTATATTTATGTATATATATATATATATATATATATATATATATATATATATATATATATATATATATATATATATATTACAAGGGATATATGTAGTGCATTATGCTGAACATATTTCAGGTGAATTAAATAAAAATGATTAAAATATATGGCTTGAGAGAGAGAGAGAGAGAGAGAGAGAGAGAGAGAGAGAGAGAGAGAGAGAGAGAGAGGAGAAAGTAAGTAAGAAAAGTTGTTTCTGAGAAATTAATTTTGTTGCCAGAATCCAGGGAGATTATGTTAATTGAGTTACGGCACTCATTAAGCAACCAAGAACATTCCCTGACGTAAACTTACTGGCCTTGATGAAAGATTAACTGTCTTAAAACCCGCCACCTGAATATTTGATCATTATCTCACCTGCTTCTAAAGGTCTGCTGGGTAGACAGTAAAGGATGTGAACAGAAGGGTATTAATCACAAAAAAAAATGTTAATGAAAAAAATAAGTAATGTCTTTTCATGTGATCATAGAAAAAAATCTAAAGTAAGTTTAGCAAATTTTTTTTCTTAAATATTGCAATAGAATTATTACTTCAGATTGTCTGCTTCTGAAGATCTGATGGGTAGACAGTTATTAAAATTGTAGAGGTATGTGGACAGAACGGTGTTAACTATAATAAGAGGGTAAACGAAAAACAAATAAGTAATGATTTTCATGTAATCATGAACAAGAGAAATAGATCAATAAAAGAGTATAGTAAATTAAAAAAATAAATATGACAGAATTTTGAGACTAAATTGTCTGCTTCTGGAGGTCTGCTGGGTAGCCAGTAAAGGCATGTGGACTGAAAATTATTAATCTTTGGGCAAATAAAAAAAATTACTGAAAAAATAAGTAATGTCTTTTCATATAATTACATAAGAAATAAATCTAAAATAAGGTTAGTACATTTTTTTTCTTAAATATTGCAAGAGAATTTTGGCTTCAAAATGTCTGAATTTTAAGCTCTGTTAGTAGAGGCATGTAGGCAGAATGGTATTAATTGTGAAAAAATGTAAATGTAAAAAAAAATAAGATATGATTTTCATGTGGCCATGATAATTTTTAAAATTAAGAATAAGTACAGTAACTATTTTTTTTTTATTAATAATGCAATAGAATTTTGACTTTAAACAGACTAAGGTCTGTTGGGTAGTCAGTCAAGGTACGTGGACAGAACTTTATTAATCCTTGAACAGAAAAAGTAGGTTAGTGAAAACATAAGTAATGTCTCTTTATATAATCATGAACGAAAAGAAATAAATAAATTAAAAACTAGCACTGTCATTTTTAAAAATAAATATGGCAATAGAATTCTGGATTCAAATAGTCTGCTTTGGAAGGTCTGTTGGTTAGCCAGCAAAAGATCTAAAGTGATTGGTATTAATAAATACACAGAAAATATAGAGAAATGAAAAATATGTACCGTAAATTCTTTTCAAAAATATGACAAAAAAACTTTTGACTTTAAATGGTCTGATTATTAAGATCTGTTGACAAGAAATGAATGGATCAATGCAAAAATAGGTACAGTAAACTCTTCATGCATAAGACAAAATAGTGAAAAATGGAAGGAATAAAAAAATAAGTATAGAAATGTCTTTTCATAAATATGACAATAAAATTTTGACTTCAAATTGTCTGATTATCAAGGTCTGTTGACAGGAAATAAATGGATCAAAGGAAAAATAAATACGGTAAAGTCTTCATGCATAAGACATTAGGCTTGTGACTTCAAAATACTACAAAAAAAAGAAAGGAATAAAAAAAATATGTATAGTAATGTCTCTTCATGAATATATTTTGACTTCAAACTGTCTGATCATCAAGGTATGTTGACAGGAAATAAAAGTGAATACTGCAAAGTCTTCATGCCTAAAACACAGGACTTTTTACTTCAAAAAAAAAGAAAGAAAGGAATATAAGAAAGGAATATCCAGCATTCGCCGGGAGCTCCAAATAAAAATCCTGAAGAGAAAAGGAAATACGAAACACGGGAATCTCAAGGAATCGACTGACGTCTATGAAAAAGACAAGCATTCGAATTGAAATGGAAGTGTCCTTGGGCAGAGAGGAATCTCTCTCTCTCTCTCTCTCTCTCTCTCTCTCTCTCTCTCTCTCTCTCTCTCTCTCTCTCTCTCACTTTACGGCTGTAAAGGCAAATAGATTCTAACTAATCCCCAGGCCCTTGGAGAAACACCCTCTTGATTTTTAAGAGCTTTTCAGGGCGTACTTTTAAAGAATATATTTTTGGCAGCTTTCATGGTTATGTAATTTTGTCAGAGGACTTTTAGTCTTCAAAGTTTTATATTCAAGGTTTCGTGATATATATAAATATATTATATATATACACATACATATATATATATATATATATATATATATATATATATATACATATATATTATATATATGTATGTATATATATATATATATATATATATATATATATATATATATATATATATATATATATATATATATATGTACAAATACGTATACACATACATTACTGTGCACGTATATAAAAATTATATATATATATATATATATATATATATATATATATATATATATATATATATATATATATATATATATATATATATATATTAATTTTCAGACTAAAACTGATTCACATTAGTTCTCATTATCAGCAATGCTAATCACCACCAGTAATTTGCTGTATTACTAAAACAATTAATGTCTGTATTGCATAACTTTCTGTACCTGTATTCTAGTGTTATTATAATTTCTAATAGTTTATATGCATTCATTTAACATAAAATAATCACCAACAAAATAATATGATCCATATAGAATCAAAAATAAAATAAATCATATAACTAAGAATCCTTCACCAACGTGACTCAGATTTTTGCTCTTTAAATTCAGTTATTAAATTGTATACAGCTCTATAGAAAGTCTCCACAATTATGATAAATATCAGATCTTTCATAAAAATACTCATTTAATCTTTATCAATTATTATCTTGAAGGACAGGTTCTTTTTCTCTTACGTACTTGTTTCAAACCTTGTTAGAAGTGATCACTGTCATATTCGGACTTATTCGTGTCAGAAAGTTGTTTGGTAGATTGATATAGCTTGTTTTCTGTCGTTTAATCGAGAATTTTTCACCATTTTAATTTTCTGTACGAGAAAACTATTGTGCCGGCTTTGTCTGTCCGTCCGCACTTTCTTCTGGCCGCACTTTTTCTGTCCGCCCTCGGATCTTAAAAACTACCGAGGCAAGAGGGCTGCAAATTGGTATGTTGATCATCCACCCTCCAATCATCAAACAAACTAAATTGCAGTCCTCTAACCTCAGTAGTTTTTAATTTATTTATGGTTAAAGTTAGCCATGATCGTGCTTCTGGCAACGAAACATGATAGGCCACCACCGGGCCGTGGTTCAACTTTCATGGGCAGCGGTTCATACAGCATTATACCGAGACCACCGACAGATAGATCTATTTTCGGTGGCATTGATTACACGCTGTACAGAAAACCTTTCTTCGGCGCAGTTCTTACTTTTTAATTATGCCACTGCTCCTGGACTGCATTAGCAATATCCTGTTTACCGAAAGCGACACAATTAACCGAATGTTCGAAGCATAAAGATTAAAAAAAAAAATATGACATCGTTAAAAAGAACTTCATTTCAATTCAACCCACTGACTGGTGAGGCGACTCCCAACATCACATTCACGTTTATGTAAACTTGATATTCTCAGAAACTGCTGGACGAATAATTGCAACGGCGTTAAGCCTCTTCGTCTAAAAAGCGCCTGCGGCAGCAGCAGCAGCAGCAGCTAGCTATGCGTGGGAGTGAGTGACTGACAGAGCGCGGGTGTGGCAATAATGTACACTAGAACGTCTATTCATTTTCTCTCGTCGCCATTTGACCTTTCCGCCTTTCACCCTTCTCACGGTGATCCCGCGTGAACGAATTGCGATTTTCATTAAACCAAGCTTTTGTCGACTGGGTTTTATTATGAGATTTAGCTTGTCAAGACAACCACTAAGGGGCTTTCGGTCATTCAGTGCTCAAGACAGTGAAAAGAGGCGTTAGGAATGGTTTTATACTAAGATACAGAAATCCAGAACATTAATGAGATGGAGTACAAGGACCTTAAGGTGGAATAGTAAGATCATTCCACAGCTGTACTAAGACGTACACTTAGACAAGTTGGACAGTAAGACTGAAGACGGGAAGCGGGAATGGAGGTAAAGTAAAAGGCTAAAAAATGAGTGCATCTACGGGCCGAAGGGAAGCTGCAAACACCCTTTAGTAAAGCCTGCATATGTAGGCTATGTTGCATAAGAGGTAGTTGGAGTGGTCTTACAGTAAGTTAAAGAGTGCCACAAAATCTATGAGATGAAGCAGAAGGATCTAAAGATGGAACTGGGAGAAAACCTCACAATTGCACTAAGAAGTAATAGTCAGAGATATTTCAAAGCAAGGGGGAATGGAGGTACAGTAAAGGAATGGAATGGAATGGAATAGAGAGTTTAGGCCATAGGCCAAGCGCTGGGACCTATGAGGTCATTCAGCGACGAAACGGGAATTAACAGTTAGAAGGTTTGAAAGGCGTAACAGAAGGAAAACCTCGCAGTTGCACTATGAAACAATTGTTAGGAGAGGGTGGACAGCATGATGGAAGAAAGATAATATGAATGGAGAAACAGTCAAAGGAATGAAAGGGGTTGCAGCTAGGGGCCGAAGGGACGCTGCAAAGAACCTTTAATAATGCCTACATTGCAACCCGTGTAGCATATGTATTGTAGAAAGAATTTCAGAACAATTCATTACAGTCAACTCTCGTCTCTCTCGTTCCCTTCGGCATCAGATAACCTAGAGATCTTCCATTATTTACCATAAATTGGTCGGAAGTTTCGGATCACAAAAGGATGAAACTTTCCCGACCGCAAACTTCGCCTCTAGACACGAGTTTTGGTCTTAAAAGATGGATGAGAAT